>NC_134362.1:36437440-36789940 GCF_048569485.1 Anomaloglossus baeobatrachus
ACTTGTATCCAGGGTTAGAAAAACATGTCAACCTGTATATAAGAGTAGTTGGACTTGGCAAAAGTGTGAACTAGTTTTTTTTTTGGGGCATGGCTAAACTACGGCAGGTGGTCTACTAGGTTCTACGTGTAAAATTTAGCACATCCTTGGGATAGTTCTAAAAGAAAGAAATAACTATTACTTACCTAGCATCAAATCTTCCTCCCTGGTTCTAACTAAAGATATGATGAGAACCCATCCATCAGTCATCTAACATCTGAGTCACCGATTGACTGCAGCTCAGATGATGGGTCTTCCTCAGCCATTCAGTGGCTCCAGCAGTTGAATCCACCACTGAAATATAGCAGGATCCGAGTGGTAACATCAAATTTATGAGTAGAGCAACGATAACGGTCAGGTGGAGCGCTAGGGAACAAAAACGATTTAGTCCAAGGGTAAAAAAAAACCCTTTTTTATTAGACCCTCTAACTGGCCACAATGAGTTTCAACAGCTTATGCTATCTTCATCAGGTGGTACCACCTGATGAAGATAGCATAAGCTGTCAAAGCGCATTGTCGCCAGTTAGAGGGTCTAATAAAAAGGTTTATTCTTTTACCCTTGGACTAAATTGTTTTTGTTCACTAGTGCTCCACCTGACCATTATCGTTGCTCTATCCATAGAGCTTTTCACCAATTCAGTATGACCTGCGGTTGCCTGGCTACCGGGCCCATGATCAACGTGCGGCAGGACCTGTGGTGACGTACTTCCGGTTTCTTCCAATCACGTGGTAATACAGGGCCCCAACTTATCAAAGGTGTTTAACAGTTGTGGTGTTCTCAAATTGGTCAAAGGGACCATTTGGACCACTTTCTATGCTCCAGGGCTCGGGTACAACTACAACACATGTATACTAATAAGCAAAAGGGTAACAATATTTTGAACTTTTGACTTTCAGGCTTCATATCTCACTATCTACTACAGCTTTGAATGTAAGACTACCTTTATTTTATAGACAATCATCTTGGCTATCTCATACATTAATTTGACTTTCTACTATTTAGCATACAATTAGTTATGCAGATTCTTGCCATATCTCTGCATTGTTACTGTTTTGCTCCTAGAAAAAAGGGGGCCTTATTAGGTCCACATCATGGGACATAGTTAATTTTATCATGTATGTGATTTCTCAATAAAGAAGACAGAATTATTTATGGAAAACTTTGGTGCTGGACCTTTCCTTTTTCCAATTTGACTTGTGGTAGCCAGACACGTCCGCGCACCTGTGGGTCTGCAGAACTAATGGTGAGCTTTCTCCCCACCAGTTTCCTTTGAATTACACTGTGTTTGCTCCTGGTATTTGAAAAATCTTTTTATTCCTGTATACTACAAATTACAACCTGTTCTCATATTCCCTAATAGCTCAGTGTGTGATTAGGTTGATTCACAAGAAAAAGGTCACTGCTGTCAATTGAGGAGAAGCCATGAAGTAGATTTCCTAAGAAATAAGAAAGAGCCTCATCCAGCTCATTGATAGCGGTCTTTCGGCCCAGTAAATTGACAAACTGCACCATGTGATTGTCATGACAGTGGGAATACGAAATGAAGTCCGTCCATCCATTCAAAAGCCAAGAAGTGGGCGTCCAGGCAAAATATTGGAGTCAACAAATAGGCTCACCAAAAGGCTATGATTTTCGGCACAACTAACATGGCAGTGGAGGCAGCTCCTATGCTTCATAATAGTGAGATCACAGACATCCATCCAAGTATCTTGCGATGTAAGTTACCCAAGTCTGAAATGGTGGCCCAAAAAAAGGTGAAGAAGCCTAAACTTCAATATTGTCATAAGAAGCATTTATCTCGAGTTTGCAAAGAAGTCCGAATAGTGGACAGTGGAAGATTGGAAGTGAGTGATTAAAAACAATATGACAAAGTAGGTTTTAATGGGTGCAAATGCATCTGGGAGAAAGATGGGAAAAAAGGGCTAATGGATTGAGAAATTTGGAGGAAAAGTCAAGTTGGGTGGAGGAAGCCTGATGATATGAGGTTGTTTCAAAGCAAAAGGCACTGAATACTTGACCAGCATTGATGGTGGTCTCAATGCTGAGCTATATGCGAGTATCCTACAAGATTAGTTACTTTGTACACTCGAGTACTATGGGTATGAAAGGGACGACATAGTGTTCCAGCAGGACAACGACCCAAACCATATGTTGGGATTGGTGAAGAAATAGTTCAATGACAATGATGTAGAGGAGCTGGATTGGCCCCTATAGTTCTCATACCTCAAACCAATTGAACACTTGTGGGTAGAGTTGAAGAAAAAGCTGAATGTATACCCAAGTGAGCCGACCAGTATGCACCAATATTGGGATTGGGTAGAAGAGACCTGGGATCAGATTTCGGTCAAGGCATGCCTGAATCTAATCGAGAGCCCAGAAGGATTCAGGAGGGGTGAAAGCCAAAGGTGGATTTATAAAATACTAACAATATAATTTAAAAATTTAAATTTAGATTTTTAGGAGACAAACAGTAACAATGCAGTGACATGACAAAAATCTGCATAACTAATCATATGCTAAATAGATACAAGTCAAATTTATGTATGAAAAAGCCATGATGATTGTCTATAAAATGAAGGTCATCTCATACTTGAAGCTGTAGTGAATCGTGAGATATGGAGACTGAAAGTCAAAAGTTCAAAACATTGTTACTAGGGATGATCGAATACCTCAAATATTCGGCTTCGTGAATATCCGACGAATAGGGCGCCGCTATGCGAATATTCGATGCGCAGTGTAAGTCTATGGGAAGCCCGAATATTTCCAAATAGTTGTTATTCGGGTTTCCCATAGACTTATATTGCGCATCGAATATTCGCGAATAGTGGCGTCCTATTCGGCAAATATTCCCGAAGCCGAAATTTTGAGGTATTCGATCATCCCTAATTGTTATCTTTTCGCTCATTATTGTTTTCACTATACTTACACCCTGGATCTTAGTAGTCCACCTGCTGTAGCCATTTCTCCTTAAAAAGCCGCTCCCATTTTTGCCACATCCCACTGCTTTAAAAAATACCCTTATATACAGGTTAGTATCTCTTTGCATAGGATAGTGAGAAATGATAGTTTATACCAAATCTGAAACATAAATACTAAAGATTTTAAAATGACAAATAAATATTAGGGCCATGATAGGAGAACAAATTAAAAAATTGTAAGGTTATAGGATTAAAATTGTAGCACGGAACTGTTGCACTGACAAATCAAGCACCCCATTGTTGTATGAAAGGCACAATCAATAGTGCAGTCTAGGTGGGGATGTTCAAAAGGGTCATTGTAAAAGAAGTCTGACACTGATGTTTGTTTCTGCTTTCCTTCCCCATCTCTTAGTGTTAGAAGTAGCAGAAGTAAGAGGGAAGAATTTTCTATCCACTTTCCTTCTGCCTACTCTCAGTGTTAGAAGTAGCAGAAGGAAGAGGGAAGAATTCTCTATCTGCTTTCCTTCTGCCTTCTCTCAGTGTTAGAAGTAGCAGAAGTAAGAGGGAAGAATTCTCTATTTGCTTTCCTTCTGCCTTCTCTCAGTGTTAGAGAATTCTTCCCTCTTCCTTCTGCTACTTCTAACACTGAGAGAAGGCAGAAGTAAAGCAAATAGAGAATTCTTCCCTTTTACTTCTGCTACTTCTAACACTGAGAGAAGGCAGAAGGAAAGCAGATAGAGAATTCTTCCCTCTTCCTTCTGCTACTTCTAACACTGAGAAAAGGCAGAAGGAAAGCAGATAGATAATTCTTCCCTCTTCCTTCTGCTACTTCTATCTGCTTTCCTTCTGCCTTTTCTCAGTGTTAGAAGTAGCAGAAGGAAGAGGGAAGAATTCTCTATCTGCTTTCCTTCTGCTTTCTCTCAGTGTTAGAAGTAGCAGAAGTAAGAGGGAAGCATTCTCTATCTGCTTTCCTTCTGCCTTCTCTCAGTGTTAGAAGTAGCAGAAGTAAGAGGGAAGAATTCTCTATTTGCTTTCCTTCTGCCTTATCTCAGTGTTAGAAGTAGCAGAAGGAAGAGGGAAGAATTCTCTATCTGCTTTCCTTCTGCCTTCTCTCACTGTTAGAAGTAGCAGAAGGAAGATGGAAGAATTCTCTATCTGCTTTCCTTCTGCCTTCTCTCAGTGTTAGAAGAAGCAGAAGGAAGAGGGAAGAATTCTCTATCTGCTTTCCTTCTGCCTTCTCTCAGTGTCAGAAATAGCAGAAGGAAGAGTGAAGAATTCTCTATCTGCTTTCCTTATGCCTTCTCTCAGTGTCAGAAATAGCAGAAGGAAGAGTGAAGAATTCTCTATCTGCTTTCCTTCTGCCTTCTCTCACTGTTAGAAGTAGCAGAAGGAAGAGGGAAGAATTCTCTATCTGCTTTCCTTCTACCTTCTCTCAGTGTTAGAAGAAGCAGAAGGAAGAGGGAAGAATTCTCTATCTGCTTTCCTTCTGCCTTCTCTCAGTGTTAGAAGTAGCAGAAGGAAGAGGGAAGAATTCTCTATCTGCTTTCCTTCTGCCTTCTCTCAGTGTTAGAAGAAGCAGAAGGAAGAGGGAAGAATTCTCTATCTGCTTTCCTTCTGCCTTCTCTCAGTGTCAGAAATAGCAGAAGGAAGAGTGAAGAATTCTCTATCTGCTTTCCTTCTGCTTTCTCTCACTGTTAGAAGTAGCAGAAGGAAGAGTGAAGAATTCTCTATCTGCTTTCCTTCTGCTTTCTCTCACTGTTAGAAGTAGCAGAAGGAAGAGTGAAGAATTCTCTATCTGCTTTCCTTCTGCCTTCTCTCACTGTTAGAAGTAGCAGAAGGAAGAGGGAAGAATTCTCTATCTGCTTTCCTTCTGCCTTCTCTCAGTGTTAGAAGAAGCAGAAGGAAGAGGGAAGAATTCTCTATCTGCTTTCCTTCTGCCTTCTCTCAGTGTCAGAAGTAGCAGAAGGAAGAGGGAAGAATTCTCTATCTGCTTTCCTTCTGCCTTCTCTCAGTTTTAGAAGTAGCAGAAGGAAGAGGGAAGAATGATGTACACTGTGGTGGGAGGGGGAAAAGCATCTACGTTCTCAGGGAGAGTAGATAAAAAGTGAATAGGCGAGCACAAGAAGAGAAATCACTCTAGGAATAAAGCGGTGCTGGTACATGAGGGCTAGGGAAGGTGAAATCTGAAGAACCAAACCTCACTATGTAACTATAATAAGTAAAATGGTCATTTCATGTTACAACATCTCCGAAATAAAGCCATGGCTTAAATATTTGTATGATTGTCAGACAGACTAAAGAGGCAAATTGTATGTAATTTCTGATATGATACAATATATATTGTAATGATGTGAAAGTGAATATTTTCTACATTTGAGTCATTAAATTCAGTTGCTTGCATATTGACAATGTTTAATAATCGGTAATAAGAAATAGTAAAATTCATTTCTTCTCCTGCATGATTCCTTCACTTCCATCTGGAGCTTCTTCATGATATACCAACAAGGCGTTGTCTGCAGTAAACCGAAGTTGTCCATCCGCGGAGAAGGCGGGTTGTAGATATTTTCATCCAACATTTCCACGTCCGCAACTGGTGTCGTAGTTTGGAGGACAATTTGCGCTGCTGGGCTGAGAAATCACTCCACACATACTGTAAGTATATAAATACTGCGCATGCGTGCAATATTTTAGATTGTGTGCAGCAATTCCCAACTTGATATTATGGGTAATACAACGGCTTTTGCAAAATAATATGCCGATTTAATAATTTAAAAACCAAAGTACGTCTAGTCATACTTGTACTGTTTTTTCATATATGCAGCAGAAGGAAGGAATCCGGTGATATAAAGGCGGCTCGTAACGTGGACGTGGAGAAGCTTTCTTTAATATATCCACAGTGTAAAAACACAATAAGACAAAGACATCCACAAAGTAAAAAACACAATTAGACAAAGACATCCTAAAAAGTGTGGCAAGTAAAAGAGGCAACCCTAAACAACGGTGCGTTTCGGCTCATGCCTTAACCATGATTATGGCATAATCAGAAATGCGTTGGTTTTAAGCAGTGACTCTTTTACTTGCCACACTTTTTAGAATGTCTTTGTCTGGTTGTGTTTTTACTTGGTGGCTATAGAAGAAGGCATCTCTACGTCCACATTATGAGCCTCCTACAAAATGCCGGCTTCCTTCCTTCCATCCAAATTGGATACTCAGCCCAAACCGCAACGTATCCGCTCTGACTAGGAGCAAATCCACAAGGGTAAACATTGAGCTGACCTGATTTTCTACTTTATCATCTTTCATGTATGTTAAGCATCCTTTCACAATTGGTTTATGGCAAAGCCGTTGAATGAATGAAAATATATATATATATATATATATATATATATATATATATACAGTATATATATATATACCGAGACAAAAAAATATACATTTCATACAGTGTTTCCACCCATATCCTGTCCACCGCCATTAACTTGAGAACGGCGGCAGCTATAGGCATAGAAGTGGTGTCTAGGTATAGTAAAGTATCCATGCACTATGCAATGAAACCACCTATAGCGCCACCTGGTGGAAAACAACGGAGTTAGCATTTTTATCTCAAAAATGGAATGAGATATAGAAAAAAAAGGGAATTACAAAGTTGTAGGGCATCATCAATTCAATACGAATCGACACCTTGCATACAGAAATGCTATGATTAGAACGTGTAAGACTCACAAGGCTGCGGACGTGCAGCGATACCTCATGGAGACCTTCCTACAAGTCATTGGGTATGGTAGCTGTATGGAGTGGCCTCCACTCTCACCTGACCTGACCTCATTGGACTTGTTTCTGTGAGGTCACATCAAACAGCAGGTGTATGCGACTCCACCAACATTACAGGACCCACGACGACGTATCACAGATGCTTGTGCAAACGTGTCACCTACCATATTGCACAACGTGCAGCAAGATACAGTATGCTGTCCAGAGTCCAGATGTGCATTGCAGCTGACGGGGGCCACTTTGAGCATCAAAGTTAAATGAGCGCCATATGCATGACCAGCATTCAATGTTTTGAGGGGGGGTGGGGGGGTCATGGGTTTTGTGTCATAGCATTTCTGTATGCAAGGTGTCGATTTGTATTGAATTGATGATGCCCTACAATTTGTTAACTCATTTTTTTTCTTTATCTTGTTCCGTTTTCGAGATAAAAATGCTAACTCCGTTGTTATCCACCAGGTGGCGCTATAGGTGGTTTCATTGTGTAGCGCATGGCTACTTTACTATACATAGACACCATTTCTATGCCTATAGCTGCTGCCATTCTCAAGTTAATGGCGGTGGACAGGACATGGGTGGACACACTGTATATACATATATATATATATATATATATATATATATATATATACTTTTTTTTGCAATAAAGTGCTTTTACTGCCAGATTTCACAGTAGGAATTGCATAAAATATTAAATAGTTCTTAGACCTGATGAGGCCGCTATGCTTACTTAGAAATCAAATTTCAGAATTCAGTATGGCCTTATATTCTTGACGTTAAAATGAGAATCTTATGACTCCAGGTTAAAAATGAAATAGGTCTTGAGTCCAAATGTATTCAGGCTAAAACAATACAAAGATATATTTTACCTGTATCAAGTTTATTCAGTCTCTGCCTACCCAGGTCAGATTGACAGCTGCAGCTTCTACTGAGCAATGTGAGGTTTCCACAGTAAGAGGGACACTGAGGAGCTGCAATCAGGGTGGCTGTAGCTGGGTGGTGACTAAATGTGAACTTTTCAAGGAAAGTATGCCTGCCCCTCCAGGTCTAGAAAAGCTTATTAGCAGAGATGAGGAAAACCCGAGGTTCGGTGTTCAGTGTTCATATAAAACACAGACTTAAAAAAGAATCCAGAGTTTGGATTCGGAGTTTGGGTGCTTTACGTATACAAACCACTAACTGAAGCATCGCTGTGCTCGGGTACGCTTAGTGCTCAGACAAGTGCGAGCCGCTTGCAGTGTTTGATGGGCTCGCACTGGGGGTAACAACAGCGTGAACGGATGTAGGGTGTACCAAACAAAAAAAAAGTGGAAAAACCCTGTCCACCCTCCCCCGGAAGTGATCTGTTAATGGTTGGATGTATGTGGGTGGAGACCCAAACTGCCCAAATAGTGACTTCCTTTGGGGCTCAGGTCAAGTCCAGGTCCCAAACCGAACTTTATCGGCTGAACTCACCGAACCAAACTTCCACAGGTCCGCTCATCTCTAGTCATGAGTCCAAGTTTATTCAGTCTCTGTCCACCCAGGTTTAACTGACCACTGCAGCTTCTACTGATCAATGGGAGATTTCAGCAGAAGGAGGGACACTGAGGAACTGTCAATCAGGCTAGCTGGGCAGAGACCAAATATGAACTTTTCAAGGTAAGTACACCTACACCACCAGCTCTAAAAAAGCTTATTAGTAATGTGTATGAATACTTCACATAGTGAAATCTGGTGACAACTCCATTTTAAGTATTCTGGAAACTTGTGTTCATCTACACCTTAGTAATATTGTTTAGATGATGTGAAGCGTAAACCAAAAGGTAACACTTGGCACTTGGTTTATGACGGGTCACAGGATGAGCTTGGATGCTTGTTTGCTTTCCAGTCTTCTCTTTATAAGACGGGGATCCCATTTTTGAGCACAATCCAGGAGTACATTCAATAGGAATGAGAAATGTATAGGAATGAGGTAGAGTATTTCTCCTCCCTGCTGGATCTATGTCTGACTTCACGTTTAGTGAATTATTTAGCCAATTTAAGTGGTGTCAAAAATGGCCTCACGCTCTTTGACAACCCTTTAAAATAAAGACAAACTGATAAAATAATGCTTTGTCCCTCTAAAATATATTTCATGCGTCGGATTTGATGCCAATTTTCTACAACTGAAAATGATTTGCAGTTTATGTAAATGGGCAGTTTTGGAGGCAAACACATGAATTTCTGTCACCTCCGTTCCGGTAGAAATTTCTGCAATTTACCATATATACTCGAGTATAAGCTGAGTTTTTCAGCCCATTTTTTTATGCTGAAAATGTCCCCCTCGGCTTATACTTGAGTAAGGTTCTCAAAAAACATTATTCTCACCTGTCCTCCGTTCCTGCGTTGTCCTGTTACCTGCTTCTTACAGACCACACATAGACCCCTCCATGATCGCGTCCAGTACACGGGGCTGCTCCTGCTGTCATTGATTTACTTCAGTTGAATGCTTTTGCGGTGGCGGCACCACAAAGCATTAAACTGCAGTAATGCGATGATGGCAGCAGCAGCCCCAGCCTCAATTGCGATTGAGGGGTACTTCTTGGGAACCACAAGCACATAGACCCCTCTATGATCACTTCCAGTGCAGGGGGCTGCTGCTGCTGTCTGCCGAAATCGCTTTACTACAGTTGAATGCTTTGTGGTGCCGCCGCAAAGCATTCAACTGAAGTAAAGAAATGACAGAAGCGGTGGCCCTGTGCACCGGACACGATCATGGAGGGGTTTATGTTGTGGTCTGCAAAAAGCAGGTAGGAATTCACCGCAGGAATGGAGGACAGGTGAGAATATTTTGTGTGTGTGTGTGTGTGTATATGAACAATAGCATATTAGGCGAAAAGAAGGGGACCAGTATGAGGGCATTACTAAACGATGGGCTTATTACTACAGAGCACAAGGATGGGCACATTACTACAGGATGGGGGCACAAGGATGGGGTATAAGGATGGGCACATTACTACAGGATGGGGGCGCAAGGATGGGGTATAAGGATGGGCACATAGCTGCAGGATGGGCATATTACTACAGAGCACAAGGATGGGGCACATTACTACAGGATGGGGCACAAGGATAGGGTACAAGGATGGGCACATAACTACAGGATGGGCACATTACTACAGGATGGGGCACAAGGATAGGGTACAAGGATGGGCACATAACTACAGGATGGGCATATTACTACAGGATGGGTACAAGGATAGGCACATAACTACAGGATGGGGCTCAAGAATTGGATACATTACTACAGGATGGGGGCACAAGGATGAGCACATTACTACAGGATGAGGAACAAGGATGGGCACTTTACTACAGGATGCGGCACAATACTACAGGATGGGGCACAAAAATGGGCACGTTACTACAGGAAGGGGCACATTACTATAGGAGACAAGGATAGGGCACATTAAATTTTATTGGTCTCTAGTTTTATTTTTCAAATTTTCCAGTAGCTGCTGCACTTCCCACCCTAGTTGTATACTCGAGTCAATAACTTTTCCCAGTTTTTTGTGGTAAAATTAGGGGACTCGGCTTATACTCAAGTATATATGGTAATTGATGCCAAATCTGTCATGTGTGAATATATTCTTAATAGAAATGTCAAGTTGTGTTTTATGGAATACCCCACTGTTTTGGATTGCTTTCCAATTCTTTAAGGTGTAAGTATACTTTCTTTTTTTTAATTAAAACTAGGCAGGTAAAACAGCACTTTCAGCACATTGAGCGCAAAGGAAGTAAAATCAAAACAAAGTAATGGACTATATTACAAAAATTAATAAATTTTCAATTCTGATCAATAATAATTAATTAAAAAGAAAAAATGTTTATCAACTCTTTAAAAAAAAAGAACAGATCTTCTGATTCCCGACCTTTAGATGAGGATTCTTTGCACATCACATTTTTGATAAACATACAAAACATTTCGATAGTCATTATACAATCTGTTTAATTGTAAATAATACAATTTAAAGTGCACCTTTAATAGTGGAATCGTTGTTAGATCTATTCAAACACCGTTCTTCGGAGGCTTTAAGAGACAATATTAAACCAAGCTTTTCCTTAGTCATACCATTTTTAGTGATGCCCCCTGAGAACTGCATAAACTGCAGTTCTTCAATATATAATTTGTAATATAGCTTCCTTTATCCACCTGAGTGTTGTAAAAACATAGAAACATGGAACAGATAGGGTACAGTCACACAAAGCAAATTTCCGAAATTGCAAATCAGTTCCATTCATCTAAAAGGCATTGTTTCTGCATCGTGCATATTGATTACTGGCAGCCGCATTCAGATTAATGGGACATTTCCAGGGATTTCTGAAACACACCTGCCACTTGTGAATATATCCTTAGCAGAAAAAAGAGACACTAAGAGATCCATTACTTCTATTTTCCCATAGTTATATTACTTTTTTTTTTCTAGCCTATTTTAGTGTTTTTTTCACCTCCGAGGTTCCTTCTCCACGTTGCTTTGCAGGTCTGAAAGAAGGCTGCTATAAATTAATGTTATATATGTACATGTACATTATACTTGTATAGAGCCGCACTTGTCCATAATTTTTACTTTTTTTTTTTTCCGGAACTGAGATCAAGCTTTTTTTTATTATTTGATCCCATTGTGCTTTTGGCAAACCATTGCATCTGACATACAGTACAGACCAAACGTTTGGACACACCTTCTCATCTCTAGGACAACTGTTAAGAGGAAACTTTATACAGCAGGCCTTCATGGTAAAATAGCTGCTAGGAAACCACTGCTAAGGACAGGCAACAAGCAGAAGAGACTTGTTTTGGCTAAAGAACACAAGGAATGGACATTAGACCAGTGGAAATCTGTGCTTTGGTCTGATGAGTCCAAATTTGAGATCTTTGGATCCAACCACCGTGTCTTTGTAGAAAAGGTGAACGGATGGACTCTACATGGCTGGTTCCCACCATGAAGCATTGAGGAGGAGGTGTGATGGTGTGGGGGGGCTTTGCTGGTGACACTGTTGGGGATTTATTCAAAATTGAAGGCATACTGAACCAGCATGGCTACCACAGCATCTTGCAGCGGCATGCTATTACATCCGGTTTGCGTTTAGTTGGACCATAATTTATTTTTCAACAGGACAATGACCCCAAACACACCTCCAGGCTGTGTAAGGGATATTTGACTAAGAAGGAGAGTGATGGGGTGCTACGCCAGATGACCTGGCCTCCACAGTCACCAGACCTGAACCCAATCGAGATGGTTTGGGGTGAGCTGGACCGCAGAGTGAAGGCAAAAGGGCCAACAAGTGCTAAGCATCTCTGGGAACTCCTTCAAGACTGTTGGAAAATTATTTCTGGTGACTACCTCTTGAAGCTCATCAAGAGAATGCCAAGAGTGTGCAAAGCAGTAATCAAAGCGAAAGGTGGCTACTTTGAAGAACCTAGAATATAAGACATATTTTCAGTTGTTTCACACTTTAAGTATTTCATTCCACATGTTTTACTTCATAGTTGTGATGCCTTCAATGTGAGTCTACAATTTTTAGAGTCATGAAAATAAAGAAAACTCTTTGAATGAGAAGGTGTGTCCAAACTTTTGGTCTGTAGTGTATATGTAAGATTAAACTGCTCAGGTATATTTCAGGAAATTCTTCCAAAGTGTATTTCTGACTTTCTCATCAATTGTGACCATATATTATCATTAGTTGTGAGTAGTGATGGGCTGGCACTACCATTCTCTGGTGTTCGGTACTCGTAACTAGTGATGAGCGAGCACTACCATGCGGACTCCAGCATTTTTTTGAACTCTTCCGGAAAAATACTCGAGTTGCGCCCATCCAAACGTCCGACTGCTCGTTACGAGTACCAAGCACCTGAGCATGGTAGTGCTTGCTCATCACTAGTTACGAGTACCAAGCACCCGAACATGGTAGTGCCCGCTCATCACTAGTTACGAGTAACGACCACCCGAGCATGGTAGTGACCGCTCATCACTAGTTACGAGTACTGAGCACCCGAGCATGGTAGTGTTGGCTCATCACTATTTACGAGTACCGAGCACCCGAGCATGGTAGTGCTCACTCATCACTAGTTACGAGTACCGAGCACCTGAGCATGGTAGTGCTCACTCATCACTAGTTACGAGTACTGAGCACCCGAGCATGGTAGTGCCCGCTCATCACTAGTTACGAGTACTGAGCACCCGAGCATGGTAGTGCCCGCTCATCACTAGTTACGAGTGCTGAGCACCCGAGCATGGTAGTGCCCGCTCATCACTAGTTATGAGTACCGAGCACCCGAGCATGATAGTGCCCACTCATCACTAGTTACGAGTACTGAGAACCCGAGCATGGTAGTGCCCGCTCATCACTAGTTACGAGTACCGAGAACCCGAGCATGGCAGTGCCCGCTCATTATTAGTTACGAGTACTGAGCACCCGAGCATGGTAGTGCCCACTCATCACTAGTTACGAGTACTGAGCACCCGAGCATGGTAGTGCTCACTCATTACTAGTTACGAGTACCATAACAGAGATAATGTAGTTTATTTTACTTCCAATGAAATGGGTTTTTCCTTGTATTGATAAAGCTAATGGGAAACTATAGTGGTGCAAGGAAAAAAAACAATCTGCTCCCTGCTCAATTGAATGAGTAGCAAATATGTCACAATCAGTAACTTGACCACTGTGGCCACCGATTCACTGACATTTCACAGGATTAGTGGTTAGGACCTCATTGCTTTCTATCCAGTGGAGACTAATGGATCAAATTCCGGTGGGGAATCCTTTTTTTGTTTTTCTAAAGTATAGTGAAAAACCTCCTTAAAGAGGATTCGCCATCAGGATTTCCTATATAAACTAAAGCCAGTGCTATACTGGCGCTATCATGCTGATTCTATACAAACCTTTAGTTGTGAAATCGGATGTATACTTTCTGAAATATAGGCAAGTAAAGTTTGTGAAATGTACTGTTATTTGATGAGAGGTGCAACGGAATATCTAATAGGTGGTTTCGGTTTTGCTGGTTATTCCCTCCCCTGGCTGCCAGTATACATCCGATCTCACAACTAAAGGTATGTATAGAATCGCATGATAGCGCCAGTATAGCACTGGCTTTAGTTTATATATGACAATCCTGGTGGTTGGTCTTATTTAAGTTAACAACAATATGGTTATTTCATGTGAACAACCAGTTATATATACCTAGGGGACACAGTGCACAACTTTGTCTTTCCTTGCATGGTTTTGCATTTTTACTATGGCCAGTCAGTTTTACTTTATCTATGAAATGTAGAAGAATAAATTAAAGGGGTATTCCGATACACAAATCTGGACTTCTATAGAAAGCAGTACAAATTAAAAATGTTGAATTTATGGTATTCTTTTCAGTTGCCACTTACTGGCTCCAAATGGAATGTTTACAACACACTGGTATTGGGTCGTTCCATGTCTCCTTGATGGTCGAGAATGCTAAGTTTAAGCTTTAGCAGTTAAAGAATGGCTAAATGGCTCAGCAGTAAAGGGGCCAAATAGGAAATACACTAAAGGGTGGAGCCAGTGGATTACAAAAGGAGGTGAGTTAGAAATAGATGATGGTAACCTTGCAAACTTGTTTCAAGTTTCTTGTCTAAACAGCGGAATACCCTTTAAAAAATTCCCGTTTACAGTGGGTTCGGAAAGTATTCAGACCCCTTTAAAATTTTCACTCTTTGTTTCATTGCAGCCATTTGGTAAATTTAAAAAAGTTTCTTTTTTTTCTCATTAATGTACACTTTGCACCCCATCTTGACAGAAACCCCCCCCCAGAAATGTAGAAATTTTTGCAAATTTATTAAACAAGAAAACCTGAAATATCACATGGTCATAAGTATTCAGCCTCTTTGCTCAGATATTCATATTTAAGTCACATGCTGTCCATTTCCTTGTGATCCTCCTTGAGATGGTTCTACCACCTGTGTTTGGAAAGGCGCACACCTGTCTATTTAAGACCTCAGCTTACAGTGCATGTCAGACCAAATGAGAATTATGAGGTCAAAGGAACTGCCCAAGGAGCTCAGAGACAGAATTTTGGCAAGCCACCAATCTGGTCAATGTTACAAAAGAATTTCTGCAATATTCAAGGTTCCCAAGAGCACAGAGATCTCCATAATCCTTAAATAGAAGAAGTTTGGGACCACCATAACTCTTCCTAGACCTGGCCGTCCAGCCAAACTGAGCAATCAAGGAGTAAGAGCCTTGGTGTTAGAGGTAAAGAAGAACCCCAAGATCACTGTGGCAGAGATGCAGTAGGGAGATGGGAGAAAGTTTCACAAAGTCAACTATCACTGCAGCCCTGCACCAGTCGGGCCTTTATGGTAGAGTGGCCTGACGGAAGCCTTTCCTCAGTGGAAGACATATGAAAGCCTGCATAGAGTTTTAAAAAAAAACACATGAAGGACTCCCAGACTATGAAAAATAAGATTCTCTGGTTTGATGAGATGAAGATAGAACTTTTTGGTGATAATTCTAAGCTGTGTGGAGAAAATCAGGCCCTTTCCATCACCTTCCCAATACAATCCCAACAGTGAAACCTGGTGGTGGCAGCATCATGCTATGGGGGTGTTTTTCAGCTGCAGGGACAGGACGACTGGTTGCAATTGAAGGAAAGATGAATGCGTTCAAGTACAGAGATATCCTGGAAGAAAACATCTTCCATAGTGCTCTGGACCTCAGACTTGGCCGAAGGTTCATCTTCCAACAAGACAATGACCATAAGGACACAGCTAAAATAACAAAAGAGTGGCTTCAGAACAACTGTGACCATTCTTGACTGGCACAGCCAGAGCCCTGACCTGAAACCAACTCTGCATCTCTGGAGGATGTCCACCAACGTTCACCATCCAACCTGATGGAACTGGAGAGGATCTCCAAGAAAGAATGGCAGAGGATCCCCAAATCTAGGTGTGAAAAACTTGTTGCATCACTCCCAAGAAGACTCATGGCTGTACTAGCTTAAAAGGAGGGTGCTTGTACTCAATACTGAGCAAAGGGTCTGAATTTTTATGACAATGTGATATTTCAGTTTTTCTTGTTTAATAAATTTCCAAAAATTTCTACATTTCTGTTTTTTTTCTGACAAGATGGGGGATGGAGCGCAGAGTGTACATTAATGAGAAAAATGAACTTTTTTTGAATTTACCAAATGGCTGTAATGAAACAAAGATTGAAAAATGTAAAGGGGTCTGAATACTTTCCATACCCACTATATGGTAAACTAACTGTAAATAATATGTAATGCATCATATCATTCGTAATTTCTTTCTGGTGGTAAATTGAAGAATTGCTCTTTTTTGCTATACACCTCAGTAATTCAAGTTTTGTCTGCAATTTTATAATATACATATAGCCACCATGAAGTCAATGCTAATTGTATGCTTAATACACAAGTGTAAAGTATAGCCCAAGCTGAATGTAGAGAATAGCGGACAAATAACTTTAAAGTATGGACTGTGCCTCTCCATGAACAATTTCAACACTCTTATACAAGGCCGTAACATTTGCTTTATTGATATTCTGATACTCTCTTTGCCCCCAGTTGCCCAAACCCCTTATTACAAGTCCATTTTATTTCAAGGGGTATGTGGAGAAAGCCTGGGGTGATAAAATGGGTTTTTGATCTCTTGAGGGGGTGTGGGGCAGTAGATTAAGTCCACGAAGAAGTCAAACGCACGGCTCAGCGTTCAAAAAACCAAGACAACACCACACAAACCAGAATAGAAATAACCTTGATCTTTAGGAGGGCATAGAGGAATTTGAGGGGCAATGAGGATAAGGGAGGGGAGAGCATAACCAAGGCCAGTCCTTTTAGCCCTCTTTCGATATTTTTTTAGTGAGTCTTTGTCTCTTAAAAGTGGTTTTCTCAACACTCTACCATCCTCTCCCCTCAATGGCTCCATGTTATTAAAGGATTATAGTTGATTACTATTGACCATCTCTCCTAGTTTCAGCATGTTTGTCCATGAAAGGAGATCTCCATACTACGTTCCCTTTCTCAGTTCTACCATAGTTTGACAGGAACCAAGTTTTTTGGGTCTTTTATTTTTTTATTTTTATTTTTTTTTTCAGGAGTTGCCAACATGAAGCTCAGTGAATCTTGGCTTTTTTCCCTTAAAACAGGAGAAGGAAGAGATGAGCAGGAATGAGCAAGAAATGTGTTTCCTGTTTAAGGTTAAAAGTAAAAAGTTTGATTGAAAGATTGGGCACAGGGTTGTTTCATCAGATGGTCAGATCATGGTCAATTAGTAGAAGACTGGTTGGTGTTCATCCACTGGTAGATGACTTTGATAAACAGTGGATATGTCCATGAATGCTTTCTTGGTTACTGTAGATACAGTACAGTAGATTGGCTAATTTGACATTCAAATGGCTGACCAAAGGTTAATGTCTGGATAACCCTTGATTGGGTTTTAACAGTTGGCAGTTGTTTAAGCATTTGAATAGTTGATTAAGGTGACAGCCAACTGTTGACCTGGGGCTTAGTCACTTTTGCTTAGTCAATGATTGGTCACAGCATGGGGTCAGTCTGGTATCTCCATTAAATGGCTGGTTAGATGTTGTCCAACCATCCTCCCACATTTGGGAGAGTCCATCCTATACTTTCACACATAATACTCCTTGTCCTTATTTTTCTTACTCTTACCAACTGTTTTAGTGGCAGGCGCTGTCTTTTCTTTCACCACAGCACCATTACTTTGCGCTGAATTGCTGATGTAGTTCCGGGTTTGGTCCACCTGGTAGGACCCTTCATCCCTGTTCCTGTACTTGTACATGGCGTAGAGGAGAATGAGGATGCAAAGAGCAGCTGCTGCCACGATTCCCACAACCATTCCTGTTGTGCTGCTGGACTCCCTGATAACTTCCACTGCTCCGGGAGCACCTTTCTCCCCTGAGCCTGTAGGATTTGCTGTAGGGAAATTATGGAAATTAGGGGAAGAAGTTATAGGTGGAAACCTCTGTTTGTTCAGCTTATCCAACTGGAAAGAGGTAGGGATATGGGGATATTGGTCTATATTGGGTTTTGGGGGTTCCCTGTTATTCATTTTGCCGGCAGGGATGTTCCGGACAAGGTCTGGGGATGTGGTGGAGGTGAGAAGGTCATAAGGAGAGGAGGTTGAACCTCCTGTCCTTGTATTTGGCCGAGAACCTGGAGGTCTCCGTGCTGAACTATCTGGTCTGGATAGCAAGGTTCTATCAGTTACCAATGGAAAACTGGTATAAAAGTCCTCGTCATCAGTAGGAGGGAAACTTGATTCAAATACCTCCCCTGAGGCATAACCAGAGACCTCTATCCCCTCCTCGCAATCACTATCCTCTTGCTCAGAAGGGCATGGTGGCCTCAAGTTGGAAGGAACACTCAAGGAATCTTTGGTGGTGTCCAGTGTGAGGACAGTTCTGTAGGTGGGGGGGGGAGGTACAAAGGGGGACCCGGTAGCAATGGGAGGGGAATCTAAGGAATCTTCGGTTATTACGGGTAATATTAACTCCCCTCCTGTAAACAAGACAAAAAAACAGAGAAAACAGCAAAGAATATTGTGTGAGTAAAAACCTCAGAATATAAACATACAGTCAACACAATGCTAATCTGCTAACTCAACTCCCTTATATATCTAAAACTACTAGAATATGCTAGAAAAACCCAGAAATACTCTATCACTCAATGTTCGCTATCTATTAAACCTATCATTATGTTGAATACAACTAATAAACTGAATAACTATTTAAAAGCAGTACCTTTTCTGCCCTTATAGTATATCATAATTTTTTATTTCTATTATCTGTGCCTTTTTCTCCTCTCATTCAGCTTTAATCTTGTTTTTTTTTTTTTAAATCTTAAATATATATACATATATAAATATATTTTTCTATATCTGGAGAAATACATATTCTTATGACTCAACCAACTTAATAATTTATATCAATAAGCGAAAAAAGCTTCAACTATGTTATGACCTTAATTTTTTAATTTCTTCAATTGTGAAATTCTCTATAAATTTTCTTTTCCATAAATTTACATTAAAACTGTGTGGTTCCATTGCACAAAAATGCCACACAATTCCATCCTCTTCTTATGTTATTTGTCGAATTATTTTATTTTATAACTATCATATTTTTCATTTATATCTACTTTTACTTCCATAACTTTCATTTTTTTTTCCATTTTACCCTCTTATATATTCTACTACAATATTCTTTTTTTCTTAAGTTTTTCTAAAAAAGCCATTTCTTTTAAATTTTAAATCGACACAATTGTCTTTCTTAAAGTATTTTTTCTTAAGTCTGTCCTAAATAGGTTTTTCTTTTAAATTCTAAATCGAACACAATTGTTTTTTCTAAATTTTAATTCTTAAATCTGTCCTAAAAAGTCTTTACTTTTAAATCCTAAATCGAACACAATGGTTTTTCCTAAATTTTATTTCTTAAAATCTGTCTTAAAAAGCCCTTTATTTTAAATTCTAAATCGAACACAATTGTCTTTCCTAAATTTTATTTCTTAAGTCTGTCCTAAAAAGCCCTTTCTTTTAAATTCTAAATCGAACACAATTGTCTTTCCTAAAATATTTTTTCTTAAGTCTGTCCTAAAAAGCCTTTTTTTTAAATTCTAAATCGAACACAATTGTCTTTCCTAAAATACCTCCCACCGTTTAAAGTTTAACAGTTCTTTCCCAATTATCTACAAAAAAATACTCTGTTTATTTTGGCTGCTCTGTGCTCATCAAATAAAATTGATTCAGAATATTTAGACAACTTACATCAAACAATTGGCCACATGTGATTTTAGCATGAAGACAAAAAAAAAATTACAAAAGAAACTGTGAAACCTCTGGGTAAAAAAAAACACTTTCTTGTTTAATTTACTTTACTGTTTCACGGTCACTTTATATTTTTAAAATTTTCACTTATGTTACCCAAACATCATTTCTAAAATATGATTCTTTTTTTTATTTGTATTTTTTGTAATAATCGTTTTAAATGTTTTAGGCCTAGCATAGCTTAGTGAGTGAACCTCTATAAGTTATGCTGACCTATAAAAGTCTTTTTTTTGTAAAAAAAAATTGTTATGACCATGAACAATCAAATTATATAGAGATTATGTTACAAAAAATGAAAAGAAAAATAAAAGGAAAGCAAAAAAAATAAAATAAAAGGAAACTATTAAAAAAGGGGTAAGGGAGACAGAAACACCCCATTAAATAAAACTGGCCTGTAATACAAAAAAACCCCAACTTGATTTGTATAACAATTGTAGAACGATTCATTAAACTTCAATATTGTTTTAATTAAATATTTGGCTAGGTAATTAACTGGTTATTTTTTATAAATTCATATTTAACTTACCACACGCTATCCCCAAACCACAAAATACACCAAACTCTCTCCCTTACTTACTAAACTAAAGTTTAAGAAATGTTTCTTCAAGTAAATAAACTACCTAAAGTTCTCTAAATAAAAAAACCCTTACATTTAAATTAAATAAAAAGAACTTAACTTTAAACTCTAACTTTAAACCTTAACTTTAAACCTTAATTTTAAACCTTAACTTTAAACTTTAACTTTAAACCTTAACTTTAAACTTTAGCTTTAAACTTTAACTTTAAACTTTAAAGTTTAAAGTTCTGTCTACTCTACTAAACCTGCAAAAATAAGTATAATTTAGAATTGTTGGGTTGATATTAATAGAAATACATAAGTCAAGGCCTAGAATTGCAGGTATTCAAGCCACAGGGGTCACTTACTAAGAATCCGTCGTACAAAATGCATAGATGGTTGGTCATGTCATATTGTAATTATATATAAAGTGTTATATATAAACTACTTCTAAAGGGAAAATGTAATATATTGTTTGTATGACTACTAGATGTAATACTTCATATATATAACTGCTCACTGAACACAAATTCTTTTACTCCCAAATTATTGGTTGCAAAAGCTCTTCTAGAATGAATTGCTGGTGATGAAAGTGTAGACCGTAAAATACATTTTTAAGATTTCAGTTTAAAGGGAATGTGTCATGCGAAAATGACTTTGTTTAAACCAAGTTTCTTATACTAAATTTGTATTTGAAAAATTGGTATTTTTTATTTTTTTAATTTTTCATATTGTTCTAATAAAACATCTCATAATTTTCACACTGGCTTTGAGGGCTAATATTAGACTCCTATTTCTTGCTGGGCAGCAATAGATTAACTCATATCCTATTGAATTGTTTTGAAGTAATTTATGAACGTGGACTCATAAGGGCAAAGGTCATTATTCAAGATAAGGTGAAAGTATTCTACAGGACCTATTCTAGCAGCCACATCAGTAGTCTGTTCCAGCATTATGCCCCCCAGTAATAATAGGCAGCTCAGAGATGGACATACCATTTTAGCAAGTGGTAAGAAGGCCTACTTTCATCGCGGGTGGAATTGTGCATTATGATGAGCTATTGGACTGCAAATGGACTATACAGTATATTGTTCTTGCAAATGGGCTTTTTTTCTGACTGTGTGCACCCATGGAGCAGACAATAAGCATATTTTATCTTTAACAAACTGGGTATATACCACAGACTCTTTGTGGGCATTTGCTTTTTCTCCTCTATGATGCTGGTCAATAAAAGCATGGCTGCATTATAGAGGGGGAAAAAGCAAACACCCATAAAGATGGTCACTCCTCAGTTATCGCATCCCTCCTACTATTGGAAAGCCGGTGTACAGAAGAGTAGCAGCACTGGAGAGCCGCTGCGCAGGAGGGCACGAGCACTGGACAGCTGGTGCGAAGAAGAGCAGCAGCACTGGAGAGCCTGTGCACAGGAAGGCAGCAGCACTGAAGAGCCAGTGCGCAAGAGAGCAGGAGCACTGGAGAGCCAGTGCAAAGGAGAGCTGCAGCACTGGAAAGCTTGTGCACAAGGGATTAGCAGCATTAGAAAGTGGCTGCACAGTAGGGCAGCAGCACTGGAGAACCAGTACACTGAACAGCAGCAGCATTTATTAGTCAGTGCACAAGAGAGCAGCAGCACTGGAGAGTCAGTGCACAGGAGGGCAGCAGCACTGGAGAGCCGATGCACTTTGGATCAGCAGCACTGGAGAGCCAGTGCACAGGGGAGGAGCAACAGCACTAGAGAGTCAATGCACAAGAGAATAGCAGAACTGGTGTGCCGATGCACAATAGAGCAGCAGCACTAAAGAACCAGTGCACAGGGGAGAAGCATCACTAGAGACCCTGTGCACAGGGGAGCAGCAGCATTGAAGAGCCGGTGCGCAGAAAGACAGCAGCACTAAAGAGCCAGTGTGCAGGAGGGCAGAAGCACTGGAGAGCCGGTGCACAGGAGAGCAGCAGCACTGGAGAGCCGGTGTACAGGGGATCAGCAGCACTAGAAAGCCACTGCACAGGAGAGCAGCAGCGCTGGAGAGCCAGTGCACAGGAGAGCAGCAGCACTGGAGAGGCGGTGCACAGGGGATCAGCAGCACTAGAAAGCCGCTGCACAGGAGAGCAGAAGCACCGGAGAGCCACTGAACAGGGGAGCAGCAGCACTGAAGAACTAGTGCACAGGGGAGCAGCAGTACTGGAGAGCCAATGCACAGTGCAGCAGCAGCACTGGGGAGCTGGTACACAACAGAGCAACAGCACTGGCAAACAAGTGGACAGGGGAGCAGTAGCACTGGAGAGCTGGTGCACAGGAGAGCAGCAGCACTGGAGAGCTGTGCACAGAGGAGAAGCAGCATTGTAGTGCAGATGCACAGTAGAGCAGCAGCACTGGATAGCCAGCGCACAGGGGAGCAGCAGCACTCGAGAGCTGGTGCAAAAGGGAACAGCAGCACTGGAGAGCCGGTGCACAGGAGAGCAGCAACACTGGATAGCCAGTGCACAGGAGAGCAGCAGCACTGGAGAACTGGTTCAGAGGGGAGCAGCAGCACTGGAGAGCCAGTGCACAGGAGAGCAGCAACACTGGATAGCCAGTGCACAAGAGAGCAGTAGCACTGGAGAATCGGTGCACAGGAGAGCAGTTTCACTGGAGAACTGGTTCACAGGGGAACACCAGCTTTGGAGAGCTGATGCCCAGGTGAAAAGCCACACTCTGCGCTGCATTGCTTGTAAACAGTCAGGTTCAGCACTCTGACTCTTCAGCACTGCTGCTCTGCTGTGCTCCAGCGCTTTGATAACAGAAAGAGAGCCTGTGTCTGTGGAGTTCCCATAAATTACTGTGGGCATTGCTTTTTCCCTTCTATGACACTAACCAATCAAAACATGCCCATGTCATAGGAGGAAGAAAACAAATGCTCACAAACGTTCTCTGGTAAATGCCCAGATGGTTGAAGGAACAATTTGCATATTGAGAGTTCATTATTACTGGGGGCATAACTTTGGAACGGAGGGGCACAGAACATGTAAGAAAAACTGTTCCCGAATTAGTTGCGGTATTTAATTTAAATATAAATTCAGTGAAAGGTTAATGAGAGATAGTGTCACCCTCAGCTGCATCAAAGCCATCTTATTTACCCAACCGGTACCATGCTTTGTACTGATGAGTGGCAAACCCCCCAAAACAGTGTTTTCTACACCTTGCTGTCTATAGGTCTCTGGTGTGGATAGTATGAACTATTTTTGATATTGCTATGGGCTACTTTACATATTCTACTATGAGGTCACTATTTCATATTCAGTGAGATATTATGCAGTGGAATTATATAATGCTGCTCTGTTGATCCATTTGTATGGGGATATGGGACATCACATTTGCAGTCATGGAAAAAAAGCAAGTAACCCTCTATGAATTCTATGGTTTTACAAATCGGGACATAATAAAAAATTGTACCTTATTATTTATTTAACAAAAGCTAAGCCAACGTGAAGAAGCAATGATTGAAAAGTTAAGTAAACATCAATGGCCATAAATCAATAGCTTGTGAAAAACACCTTTTGCAGGAATCACGAGTAATCATTTTTTGTATGACTTCACATCATTCTGAAGAAATTTTATCTCACTGTCCTTTAAAATGTTTTTCCAGCTTTTTGTGGAATTCATCCAGTTGGTCAAATTGAAGATTTGCATCAATATTAGTGGCAAGAAAGGGGAAGGGCATAATTTTGGAATGGAGGAAACAAGAAAAAGAAAAACTGTTCATAAATTATTGAAACAGTGCCAATTGGAGGAGGTACACTTTTTAAATTAAAAAATCCAGTAAAATTTGTTTTTTTACTTTTACATTTCTTGAGGTTTGTTGTCATTCGCTTATGGTTTGTTGGTGGCTGTTGGTTTAAGGCCTCATCATTGCATTCCGGTTGGGTTGAGGTCTGGACTTTAACTGGATCATTGCAACGACTTGATTCTTTTCTTTTTCAACTATTCTGATGTACATTTTGATGGCGGACTCATGATCAATGCCCTGTTATATGACCCAATATTGGCCAAGCTTTAGGTTTGGATAGCTAGCCTCACAATTTGACTCTAAAATAGAGATGAGCGAATCCGTGAATGTTCAGTTCAGTCGGACTTTAGATAAAGTTTGGTTTGGGAACAAAATTTAACCTGAACCACAATAAAAGTCACTAATTCAACAGTTTGGGTCTCCGCCAACATGCAGCCAGCCATAAACAGATCACTTACGGGGGCAGGTGAGCAGGGTTTTCCCATTTTTTCCTGATCACTCTATTTTTATCCCCAGTGCGAGCCATTCAAACACTGTAAGTGGTTCGCACTGGGCTAAGCCCCAATCATGCTCGAGCACAGCGATGCTCGCACAAGTGGTTTGCATATGTAAAGCATCCGAACTCCGAACCCGAACTCTGTTTTTTTTGTAAAGTCTCTGTTGGGTACAAACACCAAACACTGAACCCCAGCTTCGCGAAGAGTTCATAATTGACTCAATGATTGCAAAGTGTTCAGGTCCTACAGCAGAAAAACATGCCAATTCATCACATCTCCACTACTGTGGTCGCTTGACAATTGGTATGAGGTGCTTGTGCTGATATGTTTTGATTGTTTGTTTTTGAGAAATATGATGCAAAGCATTATGGCCGAATGCTCGACTTTGGTTTCATCTGTCTAAAGGATGGTTTTCCAGAAATCTTATGATTTGATCAGATGCAACCTTGAAAACATCAGTCGTGTTATATTATTTTTTATAAAGACTAAGCCTTCTCCAAGCAAGCCATACTTTCTCAGTCATTTTCAAATTCTACTATCATGAATCTGAACATTTAACTTGCTGATTGAAGCCTTTAGTATCTGAGCTGTAGCTCTTGGGTTTTTTGCAATTTCTCTGAGCATTGCACAGTTTGACCTTGATGTAGATTTGCTGATATGTTTTCTCCTGGGAAGACAGTCAACTGTCTTGCGCATTTTCAACTTCTAATAATCTTTCTCAGACTGTTTGGAAATGGTATTATAACTCTTCCCAGATTGATTCACTGAAGAAATCATGTTTTTTTGAAAATCATTGCTGATGTCTTTTGTCCTTGGCATTGTATTGTTAACACATACCCAAGTGCTCCAGACCAAAAAACTGCTAGTTCATCTGCTTTTATAGAGGTGTTCACACTTTCTGCTAAACAATTAATGGAATTTCATTAGCAGCACCTGGTTGTTACGTACCCTTTTTATTCCTATGGCGGCAATAAGGGTTACTTCATTTTTCACTCAATGCCTCTGCGTTTTGGCCTAGTTTAAAGGAATATTCGCATGGTGTAATTTGTCATTTGAGGCCATCTAAGACCTGATTAAGAACCTAATGTATGTTTTTTTAAAAAAAAATAAAAAAATGTAAAGGCCTGATACATAAAACCATAGAATTCAAAAACGGATGTACTTAGTTTCTCTCACGACTGTATCATCTACACAGATGAAAAAAAAAAATTGGGAACTTTTTACAGGTTTTTTCAAGATATGCCTTGGACATCTATGATTTCTGCCTACTGTTACCCTTTCGGAGCAGCAAACAAAATGTAATTGTATCTGAATCCTCTTATTTTGTTCTTTATGTGAATATATGGTATATTAACCATTCAATGTTTCCTTGTATTAGCATTCATCTGCCTTCATCAAAATGTGAGTACTCGTATATGGTACAATTAGCTATGGTGCTGTTTTCTTAAAGAGGTCGTCCACTAATATAACATTGATGACCTATCCTTAGGATAGGTGATCAATGTCTAATAAGCTAGGGTCCGAAACGATCAGCTGTTCTTGGTGCCAGCGGTGTCAGTAGGCGGACTGAAATGCTCAGTTCCAGAGCTGCCCCGTCAACTGATAGTGGCTGTGGCCGGGTATTGCACATCCGCCTCCCATTCAAATCAATGGGACACGGATGTGCAGTATCTGGCCGTTGCTACTATCTGAAGATGGGACAGCTCTAGAACTGAGCATTTCCAGCCTCCAGTGGCAGTGAGAACAGCTGATTGGACCCTGGCCGATCAGACATTGATGACCTATCCTAAGGTTAGGCCATCAATGTCAAAGTAGTGGACAATCTTCTTAAGTGGCAATTGTAGTATGGTTTTAATGAAATGCCTTTCAACATGTCAAATTAGTTATGTTCTCTATAAAAAATTGTTCATGTCCCCTTTTGCAGTTTTAACCTAGAGTACGTTTTGCATAGATTGTCGTCCACTACCCAACAAAACTGCAACTACAATACTACACCGTTAACTGACTGTATATATAGATTTTCCATGAACACTGCTTTACATTATTACACAGTACATGTAGGTGAGGGCCATGTTCCTAAAATTCTGTATCAAAGATTATTTGGACACAGGACTTGTTTTTTTCAAAATTACATTGTTACTGATAACTTGCTAGGGATAGGGATACGAAACTATACATTTTAAATGTTTTTGATAGCTGAAATTTCACCTAGAAATTTCAGCCCTATTGTTTTATCTGCAACTTTTTAAAAGTTATAGATATCTATGAAGACTTTTGTTAAATTTTATCTGAATTCATGTATTTTGAGCAGATAGTTTTTGCACTTTTGGTTAATTAAAGGGAAACTGTCATTACATTAATGCTGCCCAAACTGCAGGCGGCGTAAATCAGAACCCAGCTACATGATTGCTTTAAAATGCACCGGCGGCACTTCAGAGAAGATATACATCAAAGATCCAAGTCCGATTACACCCTTGGCTGACTCTTCCCGAGAGCCACTCTAGGTGATTGACAAGTATTTTCCATAGCGAGAGACCTGTCAATCCCCTCTAGCAATTTGAGCAGAATGAATCAGATGGCAGGTTTCCTTTAAAAATGTAACACCTTTTGGCTTCTATAGGGTCTTTCTTTTCCTGCATATTTCTGGATGCAGAATTACCTTAACATCCACTAGAGATCTTGCGCTGATGGACAGCATATAGTGATGGGCAAATAGTGAAATATTCGGGTTCAGAATATGCGTACCGAGAACTATTCCAGTATTCGTCACAACTAACCTAATACAAGTAAATGGGAAACCCAAGCATTTTTTTGGGAAATCTTCAAGAAAAATGCTTGGGTTCCATATTGACTTGCATTAGGTTCGTTATTCATGATGAATACTGGAGTAGTACTCAGTCTGAATAATTCAAACCCGAATATTTCATTATTCACCCATCACTACAATATGTGTCTTTTGCTCAGCTCCACTCTACTGATTTATGACCACAGACCACATCAATGTTGACCTAAACTTTGATATGGTCACAAATCAACAAAGAGGTTGTAAAAGCCAAATGGTAGGAAACATTTAATGAAACCCAATTGCAAAAATTACTTTTACTCTAAAATACATGCATTTTTTTTAAAAAAATGATCCTAATTATTTTGACAAAGTTTACAAATATTAAATGTTATTAGCATGCTAATTACACTATAACTATCACATGAAAAAATGTAACCTCACTTGTATTAACAAGACAGTTTACCTCCTTATAACTCAAAAAGGATGTTTGTCAGCGCATAATTAGTGTTCAAACTAAGCCCCTCACCAAGTAGGAGACTTTGCCCAGAAACAAAACATACTTTTATAGTAAGAAATTTGTTAAATTTCAAGAAATATTTTTTTATTCAAATATGCATATTAGTGCTCTGTGCACTGTGGGCGTGGTTGAGCAATTTGATGTACCTTCTTGCTTGCATGTTTTTCAGCCTTTTTGTCACCCACCCTATCACTGAAGTCAGAACAGTCTTTAGAGAAATCTTGCGCATGCGCAAGTTGTCAACGTACCAGCCAAAATACAGAACATAAAGCTGACAATCCAGGATAAAGGTCGTCAATGTACCATCAAAAGATCAGAATATACAGCTGACAATCCAGAATAAAGGTCGTCAGCGTACCATCGAAAGAACAGAATATACAGCTGACAATCCAGGATAAAGGTCGGCAGCGTACCATCGAAAGAGCAGAATATAAAGCTGACAATCTAGGATACAGGTCGTCAACGTACCATCGAAAGTACAGAATACAAAGCTGACAATTCAAGATAAAGGCTGTCAATGTACTATCGAAATTACAGAATATAAAGCTGACAATCCAGGATTTAGATCGTCAATATACCATTGAAAGTACAGAATATAAAGCTGATAATCCAAGATAAAGGCTGTCAATGTACCATCGAAAGTACAGAATATAAACCTTACAATCCAGGATATAGGTTGTCAATATACCATCGAAAGTACAGGATATAAAGCTGATAATGCAAGATAAAGGCTGTCAATATACCATCGAAAGTACAGACTATAAAGCTGATAATCCAAGCTAAAGGCTGTCATGCGCATGCACAAAATTTCAGAAGGGACAGAGTGGGATACTGTAAAGCCAGTGCTATCAACCATTGATGAGGGGTGCAGAGATGGCTGGAAGACACATAGGTGCACGAAAATACTGAGAACGTCATTAGCGCATGCATGAGATTTCACTGAAGACCGTGATAGCTCCTGTGAAGAATTGATGTTGGGAGGGGGGTAAAGATGGCTGAAAGACATGTAGGACAATATCTTGGAATAAACCAGGAAAAATATTATTTTTCTTAAGACAAATTCCCCTACAAGGTGTTTTGCTTAGTTGCAACACTGATTATGCGCTGACAGACTCCTTTTAAGCAAATACATATATCTAAATCCAGTTGCATATTTAATGTGGTATACCGATTGCATAGGCTCCCTGAATTCCTCTTCAATTAGCTAGCTGCCTTTGCATTTTCTGGAAATTTAAGAAACCCCTCCTGATATCTTATTAAACTGATCTATGCGCTGCCTTGCCCTACTTTTCATATTTTGTCTATTTCTAGGTAATTCCCTCTATGTAATTTCTGTTAGTTACTAGATTAAGTCTTACCAGTGCTGGGCTCGCATTCTTCCAAATCTTCATCATCACTGGGACACTCAGCTGAGGCTACAAGTAGGTCATCCGAATTCTGAAGGAAACAAATAGGAAACAGGTTTTTATTACTCGTTTATCATGTTGCTGTTTCCTATCATGAAGCAAAAACACAATTAATTGACTGACTTTATTTGCTACACCCGAAATCTCATTTGCTTCTTTTCCGGATTTTGTTGAGCAGGAATAAGTATGTGATGTTAGGAAAAGATCACAACACTGTAAAACGTGAGGCGTATGGAGTCCTACTGGCTTTACACCATTGTAAAAAAAAAAATAAAAATCATATTAGCTCTCTCCTGGAAGGAAAGAAGACCTGCGCTGCACTGATGAGGGGCACATACCCCAAAACAGCATTCAGCAGATGTCTGTTTGGTTAATATTTCTAGTCAGAGAGGATAGCAACCTACACTAGAGGACATTAGAGTTTTCTTTCTTTCCAGGAGAGAGCTAATTTGCATATCATTAAATTGGAAGGTAACTTTATACCTATTGACCAAGCATATAACAAAAGGAGTATGCATAATACTTGTACTTTCTGAGAATTTACTAACATATTTCAAAATTAGGACCCAAATGCTGCGTGAACATATTGTGAATTATGGCGACTGACCATACCCTGTGGATACGCCAGGAATGAGAAAGTAGACTTTTAATAATAATTTACACCATGTTTTGGTGTAAATCGTAATTAATCTGTATTGGCACTGCCCCCTGCCACTAAGAACCACATGCTTTTAAGAAATGCGGCATTTGTTGCACTGATGTAAAAATGGTTGGTCTGCTGTGCTTCGGTTGCTATGAACCACAGTTGGTCTGCTGTACTCTAGTTGTTATGAACACCACTGTTAATCTGCTATTCTATGGTTACTATGGACATCATAGTTAAATTGCTGTTCTTTGGTTGTTATGAACCACAGTCAGTCTGCTGTGCTCTGATTGGTTGCTAAAAACTATAGTTGATCTGCTGTTCGCTGGTTGCTATGAACTAGAGTCAGTCTGCTGAGCTTTGGTTGTTATGAATCCCTATTGATCTGCTATTCTCTCATTGCTATGGAGTAGAGTAGGTTTGCTGTGCTCTGGTTGCTGTAAACCAGAGTTGATCCACTGTTCTCTGCTTGAGATGGACTACAGTTAGACTACTGTGCCCTGATTGGTTGCTAAGAACTACAGTTGATCTGCTATTCTCTGGTTTCTATGGGCTCATTGGTCTGCTGAGCTCTAGTTGCTTTGAATCACAATTGAGCTGCTATTCTCTGGTTTCTATGCACTAGAGTAAGTCTGCTGTGCTTTCATTGGTTGCTGTGAACCACAGTTGATCCACTGTTCTCTGGTTGTAATGGACATCAGTCATTCTACTGTTTCTGATTGGTTGCTAAGAACTACAGTTAATATGCTGTTCTCTCGTTGCTATGGACTCTTTGGTCTACTGCACTCTGATTGCAATGAATCACAATTGAGCTGCTGTTCTCAGGTTGCTATGGACTAGAATAGGTCTGCTGTGCTCTGATTGGTTGCTGTGAACCAGAGTTGATCCATTGTTCCTCCCTGGTTGTCATGGACTACAGTCAGTCTACTGTGCCCAGATTGGTTGCTATGAACCATAGTTGATCTGCTATTCTATGGTTGCTATGGACTACAGTCAGTTTGCTGAGCTCTGGTTGCTATGAATCACAATTGATCTGTTGTTCTCTGGTTGCTATGGACTAGAGTAGGTCTTCTGTTCTCTGATTGGTTGCTCTGAACCAGAGTTGATCCACTTTTCTCTGGTTGTGATTTACTACATTTAGTCTACTGTACAATGATTGGTTGCTATGAACCACAGTTGATCCATTGTTCTCTGGTTGCTATGCACTACATTTGTCCAGTTTGAAAAATGAAATAAATAATTGGTCAACAATGATTTTATCTTCACCTATCAGATCCGACCATTTCACTTTATATGACACATCTACTATTTTCGGTATATACACCACATAATAGTTCCGCCTTACGGAAAGAGATATTCTCTGCAGTCATACTTTATGAAAAAAAAAAAAATCATAAAATTGCAGTTAGCCTTACTGATGTCTGTGGAAAATTTGCTCTTACAGATAATTATGCCTCTTGGGCGCAGTTCATCCTTAATAAGTACAAGTAAAAAAAATATATGTACACAAATTTGTTGCAGTGAAGACCAATATTGTCTGAGATATCCAGTCACAATAATTGTCCAAAATAAGGTATTAATGAAAGGAAACCATGAAGTGCAGCATCTTTACGTGAAGAAGAAATGATCATTGCTGCAGCCACTTCCTTAGAGACCCAAGGCCTACGTCATAGAAAAGCATCTACTGTATTTTTCGGATTATAAGACGTACTTTTCCTTCCAAACAATTGGGAGGAAAATGAGGGGTACGCCTTATAATCCGACTGTAGCTTACCTGGGGTGGTGGAGTGAGGTCCAAGGTCCACAGCGGGTGGTGCGATGTCCTGCAGGCTTACTATGGGCGCTGCACTGTAGACTGTGAAGCAGGGGCTGCCATTCTGAAAATGTCAGAGGTGTGGGCTTTAAAGCTTTAAATAATGGCACCCGGAGTCGGCGCATGCGCAGATGGATCTCATCTGCGCACGTGTGGCCTCCGGCCCATTGATCTCCCTGCAGCAGACCTAAGGAAAATGGAACCTTGTGGTGGCGCATATGCAGAGTAGATCTCATACAATCATAGAATGGTAGAGTTGGAAGAGACCTCAAGGGCCATTGGGTCCAACCCTCTGCGAGTGCAGGCTTTCCTAAATCATCCCAGCTATATGTTTATCCAGCTTCCGCTTGAAGATTTCCATTGATGGAGAGCTCACACTACTTCCTGTGGTAGTCTATTCCACTCTCTGACTGCCCTCACTGTCATTGAGCCCATAGATCAATTTGCGACTGACTCCGGGCACCATTTCTTCGAAGCGCACACTGACGACAGTTTCTAGATGTTCCTCCTGCCTCAGTGCCCGCAGCGAGCATTTGTGACACCTGCCACAGTGGCCGCATCATCGCCCTACTCCACTACTGCCTCTGACTCCAGTGACCCAGGTCGACCATCGCTGTCGCCCCCCCCCCTCCAGTAAGACACCACTGGATTATAAGATGGACCCCATGTTTTTTCCCTTTCCCTTTTTTCCCTCTAAATTTGGGGTGCTTCTTATAATCCTGTGCGTCTTATAAAACAAAAAGTACGATATTACTGTATTACTACACAGTGGGTGAGATAAATGTTGAACACATCACCAACTTTCTAAGTAAATCTATTTCTGAAGGAGCTACTGACATTAATTTCTCACCAGATGTTGGTAACAACCCATCCAATGCACATAGGTGAAGATATCAAACCATAGTTGTCCATACATTTAGCGATGTGTAATAATAAGAAATAACTCAGTTTTTGTGTTGTGGCATCAAGTCTTCCGTAAGATGATGTGGTGAGAAACTGATGGAACTGAACCATCAACATCATTTACACGAGTGTGTGGAGAATATATTTTTGAACTTTTATCTTATGGGGCACAGTAGTCAAGGACACAATATCTATATATTTTTATAGAGTGCTCTTTTTAATTTTTATGGGCATAATACAATGCAAATCACGCCAGTAAGGCCCCCTTCACACGTGCGTATAAAACACATACGTGAAAAACCGGTACCAGTGTCACCAGTGTTTTCCATCAGTGTGTCATCAGTGTGCCATCCATGTTTTTCTGGTATGGATAAAATCATAAAAGGAACCTGGAGAGGCATAGAACCATCTACGTTGCTGTGGATAAAAATGAAGGTCCATCCATGGTGTGGATGCAAAGGTAGTTTATTTACGTGTTTCGAAGTGAAACCCAACTTCTTTGTCAGAAAGGCACTGAATTGCTAATCCACTCTGCCACTCTCCTTTTCTCTCTTTCCCACTCTCCCTCTCTTCTTCTTTCATCTCTCCCCCTCTCCCTGTCTCCCACTCTACCACTCTCTCCCTGTCTCCCACTCTACCACTCTCTCCCTCTCCCTCTCTCTGTCTCTCTCCCATTCTCTCACCACCAAAATCTTATTAACTGACACATAAGCTGTCTTACACTAAGAATGTCCTTCGATGCCTATAGCATCCAATCAGAGGTCCTATTAATGACATGTAGCAAAATAGAAACAGAGCTGTGATTGGTTGCTATAGGCCATCTAATAATTATTCAGGCTAACTGACAACACAGCCAATATATTTCCTCACATTTCCAAACAGTAAGCAAGTGGAGTGAGAAATCTTCCTCAGGTTTGTTTCTTCCAGAAGCCAACCTCTATGATAGCACCCTCTTTTACCTCAGAGGCTGCTCCTCATGCTGTTCCATGCACTGTTCCACGCACCCTAAACTGACCTGTGCCAAGCAACCCAATGAAGACATGTCAGGCAGACCCATAGGCAGGGATATGTGCATGGCCAGTCCCACCCATCTCTAATCCTGGCCCATTCAATACTTATAGAAAACATTTGTGGTACTACTACAAGTGTCAGCAAAAACTCCCAGGATCACACAACTTACGTGGCACATACCTGCCATTCACAATATAACCAGTCACCTTCTTACAGCAGGTTTTTTGTTTGTCAAATAACTGTAAAGCGCGGGGTTAAAATTTCCACTTAAAACATAGTCCATGACGTGCCCTGAGTCACATGAGGCGGCTGTGCAAAATTTCGTGATTGTAAATGCAACAGCGCAGATTCCTTTAGTGGACATACACACACACATACATACATACACACACTTACATGCACACACCTGTAGGGGAGTGCAGACCCTACTACGGATGTTGTTTTACTGTGACTTTCACACTGTGTTGTACTGTGGCTTTAAGAAAATGGCTCCCCAGCTGAGCATAATGGAATGGCCCACATCTCCCCTGCTGCTGGGTGCTGGTTTGGTCTGATCTAAGAGAAGTAGAGAGAGAAGCAGGAAGTGTGAGACGGTGTGGATTCCAGGACGTGCAGAGGGATGCAGATAGGAGAGTCGCTATCCGGCCTGCCAGAATTCCTTGCCTGATGAGCCCAGCTGTCTGAGGGATCGTGGAAGAGAAGTCCTGAATCGCACTCCAGGAGTGAAGTGCGCACCACCGTACCAACAAGCCCTAAAGCGAACCAGTCCTGCGGATGGGGTCGTGAGTGAGTGCCCAGGTATGGCGGGGAGGGAATCAGTATAGGCCTCCATAGTGAGAGTGCGGTATCTGCACGGTTTCTTTAGAGAAGACCAGCCAGGTTAGTAGATAGAGTAGGATTGGTAAATGTTGTATATGTGCATATTGTTGTATTGCTATCTACACTTGTATTGCTTACTGTACTAGTTGTGGCGACCTGGCCTGTCTGCCTCAGCTAAAGTACATACTGTTGTATCTGAGTTGTCTCTCTTATGGTTTGTTCCCTTTGGTCCCTATCCAGCCAGTGTTGCCATTGTTGTTCTGATAAATAAACTTTCTTCTTGGTTTACCTGTTAAGTCTGTCTGATACCGTGACTTGCTCCCCAGAGCGCAGGGCCCTCGCTCCATCGCTTCACACACACACACTCACTCACACACACACACACACACACACACGCACGCACGCGCGCGCGCACACACACACACACATACGTGCACGCACACACACACACACACACACACACAAACACATAAGCGCGTGCACACACACTCGCACGCACACACACACACTCAGCTTTATATATTGGCTAGGACATTAAATAGACAAAAACCACAGCATTAAAAACATGATAAAAATTAAAACGCAAGTGGCCTAATTTAACTTAATAGGTGCAGAAATGCTGCAGAAAAACGTCAAAATCAAAAACTCACAAATAATCATTGTGAGAAATGTTGCATTTAGCTGAAGAAGAGGTTTGCATCTCACCAACCCACGCACCTGGAAATAAACCGCACCTATTACAGATTGTTAGGAATCAGGGACCCTCATTATATCCATAGGAGGTTATGCAAATCAGCTGTCAATGAATAGGGTTCTATCAAATGAAATTAGACCTACAGAGAGGAAGAGACAGAAATAGCTTCCGACAGAGCTTGAACAGTATCTCTAAAGTTCATCACATAGGCCAAAGTCTTACTCGACTTAGTAATATATTTAACTATGTGAAAAAATGGTGGGTGGGAAGCTGTGGCAATCTCACCCTGGCGGAGAGCAAATAGACAAGACACCAGATCATAAAACACAGCTTGAATTTTAAATGCAGATTTCAATTATGGATGGATTAAACCATGAAGTCTTGCAAAATATAAATAGGAAACAAAAATGACTTCCAGCACTAAACCGTGAAAGGCGGTGAGTCTAGTCTTGCACCATCACTTGCACCCTACCACCTTCCTATTTGTTACACCCTTCACACCGGTCTCTGTGAGTCTTAATTCTTTCATACAACATTTTCTCAGTACCTATATAGGCCATTTCTCATCCTTCAAGGCAGCCTTAAAAGGCACACACCCATTCAACTACCTCACTTGGTATCAGAATGGCTCTATCCTTGCTGTGGTCTTCTACCAGACTCTAGTAGATGTAGAAACTTGGCACTCAAGATCAATGTGAATAGTGGTTTTTATTGTGAAGAACTTGCAGGACCAGCACAAGCACAGACGTTTCGGTCGAAAGACCTTCATCAGTGTGTGTGCAGAGGGTCCCCAGAAAGTATAGTAGCATGGCAAGCGGCATAGCTGGGTATGATGCGGTGTCTATGCACTAGTCAGATAGCTATGACTAATATCACTTTCTTCAGGACTATTGTCATTGGCTTAGTTCACATTACGGGCATTTCTCCATCACTCCTACTCAAGGATACATCTTGGAAACTCTACACTCCCTTACCCTTCAGCACCTTAGGCATTGTCTGCTACCATTTCCTCAGTGGTTACCACCCCTTTTCACTGGTTTCTCCCATTATAACCTCCTTTACTCTTCTGTCAAATGACCTTGACTTTTGACCACACACCTGGTTACCTATACTATTATCTTTGACAGTTGAAGTGAAGATCCGGTACTGGTTGGGAAGCAAAACTCATTTTTAACATGATAAAACTACTAAAGAGCCATAAAGGACAACATATCCAATCCAAGATTGGCCAACATGGCCATAGGAAAACAGTTACAAGGCATAGGGTGATCCCAAACCAGCCCAACAATGCACAGCACACATGGCATCAACAATTGGGAAGACCGACAATTACTCCACCCTATTACAAGAGAATTAATAATATATGGAAATAAAGCGTTTACGTGACTGGAAGACCTCTCCATGATGGATTGATCCCTATAATAGTAGGATAATTGTCCAAAACTCAGACTTTACAACACACTGTATGCCATTGTAGAAGTAAACGTTATCCATAAGACTACATAGTAAAAACAAGAGTAGAGGTACTTAATACAGTATGCCAATGAATGACAAAGTGTTGTCTACTGAGCAACTCTCTTTATATAACTTATAATAATGTATCATTTATTTTACTCTCTTATATAAAATCACTAATTCCACAACGATTTACAAACCTCACCATCGTCACTCTCCCTATTGGGGCTCACAATCTCGATGCCTTATCAGTATGTCTTTGGAGTGTTCATCTTTTTATTCCACATTTTTCCATTTTTATGTAGGATGCAGTCAGGTCATTTAGTGTTGGTTGGGTGTATCGGGAGGGGAGGGTCTGTCCTGTGGGGTGTACTTATATAGTGCTTGGCAGCCAGTAGTAATAGTATGTCCATCATCAGCGTTGGACTGGCTACCGGAGGAAACTCCAAATGCCAGGCCTGGATTGAGGTACCTGCATTGCACTCCGGAGCTCTCACCTGAGCTCCAGAGTGCAGCCTAGACTGTACCGCGAGCGCCGAGTGATTGATTCCCCTGCGCTTGCGGTTCAGTTAATGACAGCTGCAGACAGGCCGGGCTGAACTCCGGAGTTCAAGTGAGAGCCCCTGCGCAAATTATGTTCGCACGTAAAGCATCCGAACGCCGAACCCAAGCCCTGTTTCTTTTTAGTTGGTGTTTGGTTCGAAAACCAAGCCTCAGGTTCACTCATCTCTATTATCAAAGTCTAAGAAGTATGGGATCGATCACTTGGTCTTTGTCCCCAATCCTCTATTCTGGGAAGTCAAGGATCAACCAGTTTGCAACAGATTTACAGATACCATCTTCAAGTTAGACAAAATTGGACTTGATGTCCCATCTGGATCATGCGCTGATAAATTTGGCATCGGTGTCTAACTTTATACCACTTCTTGCTTATTGACACCAAAAAGTGGCACATCTTAAGCCACACACCCTTTTCCGTAAAGCTCCGTCGTCTCTTCCGTGCCACAAGAGGCTCAAAAATTGTTTAAACCACGCAATGTGTAGTCTAGAATTCTTGCTCAATTTGAATAGTAAATCTTCCCCAATGCATATATTAATAATGTACATTTTCAGAAAAGTGGATTTCTCCGCATTACCCATATTGAAACATAATTTGTTATTTAGAACAACGAGCCGGTGAAGGAAAATAGGATGTGCATAGGATGTTCCATTTCCAGAATTCAACGAAAGATTTGAAAACTTGTATAGCTTAATCAAAATGCACATTTATATTGGTCATTTGTATACAGTAAAACACAATTTAAAGAACAATAGACAGCGCCGAGCACTTCTAATACATTACAGATATTGTTGGCAAGTTTCCAAGTTTAATATCTGGAGCAGCAATATTACAGCTAGGGATTTAAGAATGATATAGATGTATTTCATCATCAACTGGAAGAATTTAAAGGGCTTTTGAAACTGGTTCAGAACCTATATTTATAATGTTATTTGTCACTTTACATTTTCTACATGTATTAACTTAACTATATAAATCAAAGCAATAAGAATCCGTGACATTAGCTAAATGTGTGATGTATATAATTTACATATTCATGTTAGGGGACTGATCTCATGACAAAAATCATGTGTAATATAACTGTGACCTATGTATATTACATATTCATGTAAAACAAAAGCTATAACAAGGCCTATGAAAGTACATTGTTTCACGGCTCCACTGTCTGCTAAGCTCTCCTCAACTATGGAGCCGGCAGCCAGTTATATGTTTCTTTGTGCAGAGCATCTTGCATTTGGAGATGTTCTGCTGTGTTTCTTGAGCACTTGCTGACAGGTTGTTTTTCTGCACGAGGTTTCCATGCAGGTTCTGGGAGGCACTTGTTCAGTTGCTCCATGTTCCTGGTAATTGCTCTGTTTCATTACTGAGCATGTTCTCCCAGTACTTTGCCAGTCATACTTCTTGGTTCTTCAGTTGTGCTTTTGGCTCCTGTTTGTGTTAGTCATCTGATCTTGGCTTCCTGATCCCAGACTGTTTATTGACCCTTCTCCACCTGCTCCCTGTTCTTGTCGTGACCTCCTGGCGTCTGACCTTGGACCATAACCTGACCACGTCTCTGTCTGCTCCCTGTATCAAATACGCACTCTCCTGGAATTCTGACCCTCGGCTTTGATTGTGTTCCTGACTACTCCCTGTGTCCTGACATGTCTTACTGTGTTCTGATTCCGGCTTGTCTGATTACACTTCCGACCATACTGCCCGTAAGTAGTGACTAGCATCACATTTTGTTTGCAAAGTTGTCTATCTCTAATGCAAGAAAATTAAAAGCTCATCACATGTTGCACAATTTTCCATTCAAATTTTCTGTATTAGATGTATGGGCTGTTTGGTCACCAATACATGAAACATGTTGTCAAGAAATAGGAAAATGGAGCCTAGTGTCCTGGTTGACAAACAGTCCTGTGGTGTCCGGCTGTAGAAGGTCACAGCGTTTGGCTACACAAACTGTTCCCGGACATTCTATTCTTACTGCTGTGGTATAAAGGGTATCCTATGTATCTTCTCTGCTTGGGGTTAATCCCTTTCCTATTAGGACCCTGCAGATATCCTTACCTTTCAGCTGTTAATCATCATCACTTTCCCTTGTGTCCTTAAATACCCACATTTTCTCTTGTTGTTTTCTGGTGTATGAGTTATATTCCTATACAGGCCTAGAATGCAAACAGTCAGCTTGTATTCTTCGAAAAAAACATTGTTGTTTGTTGCTGTTTCTTTCCCTGAGTCTTCTTGAGCTAAATTATTTATTTACTTCCCCCTGTTTGTGCTTCCTGTGTGTTCTTTAAAGCTTAGTGGTGTTGACTAAGCGCTCATCTCATCTGTTCCTTACCTAAGGCCCAGTTCAGGGTCAGCCAGGGCCAGGTATCCAGCTTGGCGCATAGGTGCGGAACTTAGCTAGAGTGATCAGGTGAGCTAAGGGCCAGAAGATGGTTTGCTCAGGGGTCCCCCTTCCCTAGAGACAGGGTTTCTCCTCCCTGTTGCTGTATTCATGATACTTCCCCATACCTGGCATGACACCTAGTCCCAAAGTCAAATAATAAAGTATAAAATGAAAAAATAATGCAATAATGTGGCACTGATTTTTCTTCTACTTACAAATATGCCATGCTAGTAAAAATATAGTCCGTAAGTGGACTTGACATTAATGTAATTTTTTAAGCCAGATGTAAATGCAGCTTTTTGCTTAAATCCAGCATTGTTTTTCTTTTCTCCCTGTGCCTCTGTGTTCCTGAGATATGGCCCTTTCTTCCCTATATATAAATCTAATCTTATAAGCCAAAGGGGCGTGGTCCTTATGTACACACCCACAGAGAAGAGTTGAGGATCATGCCCCCGCTGCTCACATGACTAGAGTGATGTACAAGGAAGATGGGGCCATATCTGAGAAACAGAGAAGCACAGGAGCAAGAGGAAAACAGCGCCAGATTCAGGAGAACAGCGGCATTTACGCCTAGTGAAAAAATTACCCATTTATAACAAGCAACAGGTTGTCCTTTAAGAACATATGTCAGTTCTCCTAATATGTATTGTTTAGTAAATACTTTGATATAAAGTCAACTCCGGAGCATCTTTCCTTACAAGTCTGCTCTGTACCATTCCTCAGTTATGCCTCATAGGAATTTACAGATTTGCAGAGAGCCTGTCCCTTTAAACTGCCATCATGTCTCTATTGCACCCTATTTATATATTTTAACAAGCTCTTTCTTATGCCTGTGACAAAGGGACAACCAAAATTTTGCCAGGGAACCAGGAAAACCCACAACAAATGCTACAACACAGAGGGTACACAGGGGCCGCAATACAATGGAGAATTTTGGCACTATGGAGAAGGGAGCGGGGTCACCACCTGAACTCAACTGAGGATGTACCCTGCACTCCCTGACTTTTTCATACTGGTTCTTTCACCCCATTGCCGATCATGTCCTTAAAACCTTGCTTGCCCTAAACTCACCCTGGCTAGTGAGCAGGCTGGCAAGAGCACTAGTCTTCCCTCTTCAATAAAGAAACACAAGGGTAGGAAAACAGACAGAGGAAAATAGACACAAACAGGAAAAACATTCCAAGCAGCTACAAAGCAGCTAACACCACAGCTCCAAATAACATGAAACTGAAGCTTCTTCCAGAGCCTCGCCCCTTCCAAAGTAGACCGTATAGAAATGAGGATTCAGATTCTATCACCGGCATCAGATGATAGAACACATGACTTTATATAGCGTAGGGGAGTGGTAGTAAAAGATCTGCACCTCGCATTAAAGCTGCAGCCAGACAGGAGCGAGTGCTTAACCCTTACCGTACTACAAACAAGTAGATGTTACTAAAATACCAGTAGTGGATCTAGGAGCACTGATTCCAGACTTATCCGAGATCTCACCGGGGTAAGACAAACTCATGACAATGCTTTAGTGATTGCGCTATAATTGTAAAATCAAATTTTAATCAGCACTCACATTATGCAAATTTGTGGGGACAAGGCCACCAAAGTGCTAATTCTTCGGACTAGTCCTTCATCATTCCTTCTCCATCACACCCTCCTGGGCATGAATAATATGATTGCAAAGAGCAACATCACAGTTATTTCTTTGTAATTCCTACACGCATCACGAGTGCATCATTCTGCCTTGCTGGGGATGTGCAATGAAGATAGGTGCACTGGTTGTATGCTCTCTAGTTTATTGGCACACTGCTTAATGCCAGGAAGGTAGAACATTGTGCGCATGCGCAAGATTTTCAAAGAGGCAGTGCAGACACGTTGCTCTTGCATATCTCGTCAGTCAAGCTGGTAGGGATGTGTATGTGCCCCCCGAACACACAACCCTACTAGCTTGACTAATGAGATTTGGAAGAGCAACGTGTCTGCATTGCCTTTTTGAAAATCTTGCGCATGCGCACAAGATCGGAGGGAGGAAGCAACGTCGCTATGACATAAGAAGAAGCTATAAGAATGCAGGAATAGGGGATGTAGAGACATAGTGATAGTCAAGGGTGGCTAGGGTAGTTGACAAGTTCCTGCTAAATTAACACGTGGGTGTTACTATTCCCTCTGTTAAAGAGGTGTCTGTCTAATATCAGAACTGATTTGATTGGGCATGGACATGATTATGCCCCAAATGGTAACATCCAATTTTTACTAGGAAACCACAGAGGAATGGCACAAAGTAGAGCTTGAAACGTAGAAAGTGTTACAGTCGCCGTTTAGCAGGCTCCACAGATTTATGATCATTTGTAACTTGCCGCTTCTAATACAAAGTGTGATTGGTCATAGCATAGGTAATCTACATTACCAGCCTGGCACTCCGCAAGTATGAAAATAAGGCTTTCTACATCTGTATAAGTCAAACCAAAACAAGAAAGAGAGAGGCGATCAGCGGTTCAATACATATTTTTATTTTGTGTAAATGTTCATAAAATGTGGACAAGTGAGGGGAGGAAAACAACGGTATACATCACCGCAAACATTTAGGTACAGAATAAAGTGTGCCAAGTATCTTCAGTAATACAAGATATAAGGTCATATCCAACAAAGATGGAGGTCCTATGGATAGGAGAAAGACCACATCAGGTTGACGCATCAATCTACTCCCGCTAGAATATTAGTTAATAAGCAGAATGAGCCATATCCATAACAATCCATATAAATATCCAAGCAGGAGGGATTGAGACAGGACCTAAGATGTGGAAAAGACTCAAATGTTATCCGTTTGTTATAATAACAACTGCGTATTAGATGCACATCCGTATTCACGCATCAAAAAAGGATTTACCATAGTAATCCATGGGGATTACGTTCTATATAGGTTCTGCTCTAAGGCCACAACATAGAAACCCCATATATAATAATAAAGCATCAACAGATGATTTATATGTGTATAGATGTAAATTGCACACAAATTCAATGCGTATGGGGAAACCGCGGCATGAGCAGAAGCATAAAATTACCTCACAGACATACCAGTGTGTTGATCCACATCCATATGCCTATGCATCACAACCAAGGTTACCCATGTGCCGATCCATAAGAAACTGTATAATCTGCGAGCTCTGTTGAAGAGGTCACAACATACAAACTCCGTGTATGAGAATTTCAGAGGTAGTTTGTATGTATATAATCCAAATTTCATAAAGGATCAACACACATGAGAAACAGCGGCATAAGCAGCAATATGGAAATACCCCACATATAATTATACGCATGCAAATGCATACACACACACTGAAATCCACATGGAAGTCAATGGAGTATCTTCCATAGAAGTCAATGGGTGTATCATGCAGGATAAATTACAGAGGTTAATGATATATGCCTATATAGATAAATGTGTTTAGAATTAGAGCTATAGTAGGTAGACACACACAAGCCATAGTATCATGACTTAATGCAGACAAGCCACATAGGCATGACCTCACAGCGATTACCAATCGTGTGCTCGCTTTAACGGAGATGTTAATTAGATCACAAGCCACAGCACGTGCGAGAGTTAGTGCAAAAAAAGCATCTAGCACCACGGGGCAATATGGCCAATAGTGCCACCGGGTAGCAAGGATTAAAGCACCAACACTACACATGCGTTAATGGCCGGCGACCACCATCCTAATTACAGCGGGAAAAGGAATTAAGTTCCCACCTAGAGGGGCTAAGCCCACTCTCTGGACAAACCAAATAATGAATAAGACATTACCTATGATGTATAGTTTGCAGGTGGAATGCGCCCGATGCGCATTTCGGAGTGTACCTTCGTCAGGCCCCCTGACGAAGGTACACTCCGAAATGCGCATCGGGCGCATTCCACCTGCAAACTATACATCATAGGTAATGTCTTATTCATTATTTGGTTTGTCCAGAGAGTGGGCTTAGCCCCTCTAGGTGGGAACTTAATTCCTTTTCCCGCTGTAATTAGGATGGTGGTCGCCGGCCATTAGCGCATGTGTAGTGTTGGTGCTTTAATCCTTGCTACCCGGTGGCACTATTGGCCATATTGCCCCGTGGTGCTAGATGCTTTTTTTGCACTAACTCTCGCACGTGCTGTGGCTTGTGATCTAATTAACATCTCCGTTAAAGCGAGCACACGATTGGTAATCGCTGTGAGGTCATGCCTATGTGGCTTGTCTGCATTAAGTCATGATACTATGGCTTGTGTGTGTCTACCTACTATAGCTCTAATTCTAAACACATTTATCTATATAGGCATATATCATTAACCTCTGTAATTTATCCTGCATGATACACCCATTGACTTCTATGGAAGATACTCCATTGACTTCCATGTGGATTTCAGTGTGTGTGTATGCATTTGCATGCGTATAATTATATGTGGGGTATTTCCATATTGCTGCTTATGCCGCTGTTTCTCATGTGTGTTGATCCTTTATGAAATTTGGATTATATACATACAAACTACCTCTGAAATTCTCATACACGGAGTTTGTATGTTGTGACCTCTTCAACAGAGCTCGCAGATTATACAGTTTCTTATGGATCGGCACATGGGTAACCTTGGTTGTGATGCATAGGCATATGGATGTGGATCAACACACTGGTATGTCTGTGAGGTAATTTTATGCTTCTGCTCATGCCGCGGTTTCCCCATACGCATTGAATTTGTGTGCAATTTACATCTATACACATATAAATCATCTGTTGATGCTTTATTATTATATATGGGGTTTCTATGTTGTGGCCTTAGAGCAGAACCTATATAGAACGTAATCCCCATGGATTACTATGGTAAATCCTTTTTTGATGCGTGAATACGGATGTGCATCTAATACGCAGTTGTTATTATAACAAACGGATAACATTTGAGTCTTTTCCACATCTTAGGTCCTGTCTCAATCCCTCCTGCTTGGATATTTATATGGATTGTTATGGATATGGCTCATTCTGCTTATTAACTAATATTCTAGCGGGAGTAGATTGATGCGTCAACCTGATGTGGTCTTTCTCCTATCCATAGGACCTCCATCTTTGTTGGATATGACCTTATATCTTGTATTACTGAAGATACTTGGCACACTTTATTCTGTACCTAAATGTTTGCGGTGATGTATACCGTTGTTTTCCTCCCCTCACTTGTCCACATTTTATGAACATTTACACAAAATAAAAATATGTATTGAACCGCTGATCGCCTCTCTCTTTCTTGTTTTGGTTTTTCCTTCAGCGATTTGGTTCATGTATTTTAGTCCTTCTGCGTTATATATATGATCTATATTGGTCTATGTATATTATTCCATTGAAACTATAATATGCAGATATTCATACCAATTTCTACATCTGTATAAGTCAAGATGCTCCAGAATCCTTATTTCAGGGCAAATACAAGATCTGACAAAGACTTTGCTCAATTTTGGCAAGAGAAACCGGTTAGAGGGAAACTACTTGTCCGTCACTCTAAAATGAACCTTGCAAAGGTTTCCGCAAAATGACAGCTTTATATAACCATACTGATGGTAATAATGATGGTCAGAACTTACATGTGAGCTTTTTGCTTCCATGTCAAGAGTATTAGCTGACAGGTCATACATAGCACACGTCGGGAAAGCATTAACCTGACGAGAGTTGTCACACAGACATTGACCTCAAATTCTGCAAATAAGTTCCCCTCCAAATAGAAGAAAATGATGGTCTTTGAAAACTAATGCACAGTGGCATAACTGAAAGCTCATGGGCCCCAATGCAAATGCTCCTACGGGCCCCCAATTATTGCAATTCTTTAATAGTATTGGTCTTTTTATGTAGGACAAACAATGGAACTGAAGAAAGGGTTAATATCCTGCGCCGCGATACAGTCCAAACGATGTAGATTAAATATTTACTGGTCAACGCGTTTTAAAGCCCTCAAAGGCTTCTTCATTAGGACAATTATATACCAATGTGTTTCAAAGCCCTCAAAGGCTTCTACAGCAGGACAATCATATATCATATAGGACAAAAAGACTTTTTGGGCTCCTTAGGCTCCCGAGCCCAGGTATGATTACAACTCCTTCACCTATTGTGGTTACACCCCTGCTACAGCATATTCATATGTAACTGGCACATACTTAGGATGTCTATTATTATTTGAAAAGATTGTTTGGTTTGGGACTAAAGGCGGCGTCACACACTACGATATATCGGGTGTTATGTCGTCGGGGTCACGGATTCCTTGACGCACATCCGGCATCGTTTGACATATCGTAGCATGTGACAGCTACGAACGACTGTGAACGAGCAAAAATACTCACCTTATCGTTGCTCGTTGACACATCGTTAATTTTCATAAAGTCGGTCACATTCCTGGATGCAGGTTGTTTGTCGTTGCCGAGGCAGCACACATCGCTACGTGTGACACCCTGGGAACGACAAACACAGCTTACCTGCGTCCCGCCGGCAATGCGGAAGGAAGGAGGTGGGCTCATCTCCGCCCCTCCGCTTCTATTGGGCGGCCGCTGTGTGACGTCGCTGTGACGCCGAACGTCCCTCCTCCTTCAGGAAGAGGATGTTCGCCGCCAAAAGCAAGGTCATTCGAGAGGTAAGTACGTGTGGCAGGGGGTAAACGACTTTGTGTGCCCCAGGCAACAAATTGCCCGTGACGCACAAACGACGGGGGTTATCGCTTATGTGATCGCACGATATATCGTCCCTTAAGATACCTTAAGATATTGATGGCCTAAAGTTAGAATAGGTTATCAATATCAGATTGCTGGGCATCCGACACTCAGAACCTACACCAATCAGCTAATACCTGAAGCTGTGACCAATGGACATTGACACTCTATGGAGCCAAAACAGTACAGTAGCCTAACCTGTGTAGTGGCAATTCTGGTTACTGCAGTCAACACTTCTCTTGAAAAGGAGATGAGCAACAGTTCATGGCAGTGACCACAAAATATTGTGCTGTTCTGATTCCATTCACTGAGAACTTCCATCAGCTGTGGCATCAGGTATCAGCTAAGTAATCGTGGTGACTAGAGATGAGCGGACCCATGGAAGTTTGGTTCGGCAGGATCTGCAGGACTCTAGATAAAGTTCAGATTGCGACCCAGACTTGACCTGAACCCCAATGAAAGTCACTGATTGAGCAGTTTGGGTCTCTCCCCACATAGAGCCAGCCATAAAAAGATCACTTCTGGGGGCAGGTGGGCACAGCTTTTCTATTTTTTCATTTGATGTACACTACATTCGATCATGATGTTGATACTGTCATGGTCTTCTCCCTGTTGTTGAGTTTTGTGACAGGTTCTGGGTCAGTCTCACTTTACCTTGTGGGATTCGACTGATTAAAGGGAACCTGTCATGTGCTCTACATCATCTACACTAGCTGACATTGAGGTCCTGCGCAGGCGCACTTTGATCCGCCCTGAGTAGGGCATCAAAGCATTGTAGTGCTCCTGCACGGGACCTCAAAGCCAGCTTGTGTAGATGACGTAGAACGCGTCATCCACACTAGCTTCAGAAGGAGCACAAAGATGGCCAAAAGAGGAGGCACAAACTCAGAGAACGGAGACGTCCATCTGACCAGTCTGCTCTGCACCGACCGTTAGGTGAGTATTATAAACATCTGGTGACAGGTTACCTTTAAATTGATTCCCTTTCCTTTGGGGGGGAGAGGATTAATGTCAGTTTACCTGTCAGCAGCTCCTGACTCCTGGACAGGTGTTTCCGGTTTGGACAACTCCCAGGTCCTATATATACCCTCTGCTTCAAGCAGAGAGTGCCAGTTATTTTCATTCATTTGGAAGTTTGGCCAGGAGGAGATTGGATCTGCAGAAACCCTCTCTGTTCTGCTTTTTGGGCTGCAGCAGTTTGTGGTGTGCTGGTTGTATGGTATGGAAGTTTCACAGTAGTCTATTTGTCTTCCCCCCTTTTATGTTGTTTCACCTTGTGCACCTTTAGTGGCTCCTTTGTGTGCCGTTACCATGTGTAAGAGTTGTTGTTTTCCCCTGTCCGTGTCTGGTTGTGGGGTTTGTGTTTACAGTCCCGGCTCACCCCTCGGATGGAGTTTGGGGAGGTTAATTATGTCAGGGCTAGGACAGGAATCAGGGCCAGATCAGGGGCCCAGACCTCCCTACCTTCAAGAGTACCTCCCTCCGGGTATGAGGGTGAGAATAGGGGCCCCAGCCTTAGTGCCAGCATAGGTTACCCTGTGTTCCTTGGGAACCCATGACAGATACCCCAGTGCAAGCCATTCAAACACTGCAAGCGGCTCACATTGGGCTGAGCACTGAGCATAGCCGAGCACAGCGTTGCTCGGGCAAGTTTTTGCATACGTAAAGCACCCGAACTCCGAATCTGAACTCTGTTTTTTTCGTAAAGTCTATCTTTGGTATAAACACCAATCCTTGGGTTCGCTCATCTCTAATGTTGACACTTGCCAATCTAATATTTCGAACCTATTCTTGGACATCTATATTTTAGTCTCAGACAACTACTTTAAAGGGAACCTGTCACCGTATGTTCATAATACTCACCTAACGGTCAGTGTGGAGTAGACTCGTCGGATGGGTGTCTGCGTTCTCTGGGTCTGTGCCTCTTCCTTCGGCCATCTTTATCCTCCTTCTGAAGCTAGTGTAGATGATACGTTCTACGTCATCTACACTAGCCGACATTGAGGTCCCGCAAAGGCGCACTACAATACTTTGATCTGCCCTACTCAGGGCAGATCAAAGTGCACCTGCGCAGGACCCCAGTGTCAGCTTGTGTGTATGATGTAGAATTCATCATACACACTAGCTTTAGAAGGAGGATAAAGATGGCCAAAAGAAGAGGCGCAGACCCGGAGAAGGCAGACGCTTATCCGACCAGTCTGCTCTGCACAGACCGTTAGGTGAGTATTATAAACATCCGGTGACAGGTTCCCTTTAAGAAACAGTCAAATATGGCAGCTTAAACCTGGTGAAAGATTCCCTTTAATTGTGTTGGTCATAGGACGTATTACTGAACCAATATCCACCCACACTTCAATTTCTCCTCCACTTCCTAACCTTTACAAGACATCGATATATTTGTTTTCTAAAATGCGGAAGTATTAGGGAAATACTTTAACGTTTCAATTACTACTCTTCTGGAACAAAAAGAGGGAATCTGCAAGGTTCCCGTAAAGGAAACATGACACGTCGCATCAATGAGAATGACTTAATCAATACTGATCTGTCCATATGGTCATTATTTTCTGTGACTACTACTGTAGGTTTCGAATTCTCCATATGGCTCCTTGAATAGGGCACAAATAAGCTATTCTTCTGTAAGAGAAAAATGGTTTCCAATAAAGCAATCAATGACTCTTACATAGGACGTGCGTTATATTACACTCGTCATTATTGCATTACTCACCGCTACCCTCTTTAAGAGCATCTGATTCACTTGCATGTATAATCACGTACAAGGTAATGCCCTTGATCAACTATGATACGTCTAGAAAGAGAAATGGATATGGAGTAAATTTCAGTCCTATTTCGCAACCTGCCCTAGAAAAATTCAGGTGCAATATGGCTAAAGTCATATACTAGTGCAACGCCGTTCTAGAAAGTATCGGTATATGATAAATCTTCGCACCGTATCAGCCCATGCAAGACCCTACAGGGAAGGGAAATGTAAATGCACTTGTGTATATGGGATGTCGATGGATTCACCACTTGGGATAATAAAGGAGTTTTATTTTAGTTTTTACAGCAGACTACACATCCTCGTGCCTTATTATTGGCTTTTCTTGGATCAATAGGTTAATACAAAGTGCTAAATAATAATTTACCTGTTTGAACTTGACAGACGTGTCTCTTTTCAACCGTACAATGTCACAACGGAATGTATGAAGCTTTCCTAATTGATCGCTGCCTTATACCCTTAAACTCCAGGTGATTTTTCTTTTTTATTTTTGCACTTTTGTTGTTTTTTCTTCCCTTTTTCCAAGAGCTATAGCTTTTTTTTTTTTAAATTTTGAATTGACGTTCATTTTTCTAAGTATATTCCATATAGCATTAATGCAGTTTAAATGTCATATATTCTATGTTTGCATATATCTTACTGAGTGCTGCTGTGTTCTTTTGTTTGTATTTTGTTTAGTCATAGCAGCTCACACCTGTTCACATTTATTTGAAGATAGCAGGCAGGTTTTTTTTTTTTTTTGCAGTATATTGTTGGAGGTATTCACTGCCTCATGATCTGACTGTATTCTCTTCTCATCTGTCCCATGATGTGTTTATCTGCCCATAAATTTGTAGACTTTAATACCAGGAGGGCATGAAAAAAGTTAGGGTCCCATCAAAGAAGGATCACCTTGTTTCGGGTTGATGGGCTCACATGAATTGGCCAAATTATATGCTAAGTACCATTATTTATTTGTGTAACTATATTCTATATAGCATTAATGCAGCTTAAATTTCATATACTCTATGCTTGCATATATCTTACAGAGTGCTGCTGTATTCTTTTGTTTGTGTTTCATGTAGTCATAGCAACTGGCACCTGTTCACATTTATTTGGAGATGCCAGTCAGTTAGCACATCATAAGAAGGATCACCTTGTCATGGTTGATGGGCTCACATGAATTAATCAATATATGTGCTAAATTCCTTAATTTATTTTTCTAAGTATATTCTATATAGCATTAATGCAGTTTAAATGTCACATTGTTAGGGTGAACTCTTACAAAGCTCCACAAGCTGCCTACTGCCTGATTCTAATTGGTGTGGATCGAGTGCATGCTTGAAAAATTAGATCAGACACACTGTCGGATATTCATCCTTCCTCGACCAAAGTCGGCCCAGACTGCTTTATTTCAACTGAAGCATGCCCTGATATAACCTTGGAAAGGGGCATGTCCGGATGTGTTCATTGGTCAGTGGGTTGAAAAATGTGTTAGTCCATGAGCTGATTGGTAGGCATCATTGTAGGCCGGTTTATGACGCCATTGGATGGATCCATGGTGAGGCTGAAGGGAGAGTCTGTCGTCATCTGGTGGATCCATGCTGATGGTAGGGTCTATGATGTCATCGGTGGCCATCTTAGTTATATCTGAAACCTGGCTTATGTATAGAGAATCGATTTCATTGAATACACTTCTCACAATCCGCTGCATACAGAAGTTAATTAAGTTTTTGATCTAATGGCTCTCCTCAACAACATATTCTATGTATCTATATATCTTACAGAGTGCTGCTGTATTCTTTTGTTTGTATTTCGTTTAGTCATAGCGGCTTGCACCTGTTCACATTTATTTGGAGATGCCGTCAGTTTTTTTGCACTATATTATTGGAGGTTTTCACTGCCTCATGATCTGTCTGTGCTCTCCTCCCATCAGCCCTGGGGTGTATTTAAGTTGTACTGGATCCAATCTGACCATACATTTGTAGACTTTAAGTCCAGGAGAGGTAAGAAATAAGTTAGGGTCCCATCAAACAAGGGTCACCTGAATTTTCCAATTGAGGCGCTAACTACCTTGATATATTTTTCTAAGTTCAATTTTTCTAGTTCTTAGGACCATAGTCCTAAATAACGTCTTTAAGTCCATAGACTGTACATCAAGGTTTTAAAAGGGTTGGTTGTCTAATCTTAAAAATCAGGTAACATTGTAAAATTGCTTGTAAAGAAAACAAGCAACTTTGAAATTTTATAGACCTATAGGGAAAAGAAAAGGGTCCAACCACTACCTCAGTGAAAAATATATATGATTTTATTGATACATTGATGATAAAAGCATAAAAAATATATAAATTGAAACAAGTGGTGGTGACTATACAGAAAAGAGAGGGAGAAAACAACCCAATGCTGACAAGGATTTTGCATGAAAATTGAAGAGGTGGGAGTAAAGTGCCTATGAAAATTTAGCAGCAAAGTAAACAATAATTCGGGGGTGTCTGGTCCACAATACAGTGCTCATGTGCGATAGCAGGAAACAGACTGTAGCAGCACACATACAGGGCTACCAGAATATACCCCTAATAAAGTGCATATGCAAAATAGAAGGCCGCTAGGAAAAAATATGACACATACCCATAATACCTCCAGGTCAGCGGGGGAGGTGACTCCAAGGACCCCAACGCACGTTTCACATGGACTTCTTTGAAATTTACCTCCTAATAAACATTCTATCTGTTCCAAAGAAAGGAGGGATTCTTTAAATCTATTGTGTGCTGCTCATTGCCTAGACTAGTTGCCACCTCTGCAGTTTAAGAGATGGTCGGTTTCTTAGGCAAGGAGCTCCTGCACTTGCATGCGCTATGCTTTAGATCCTACAAGTGCTGCTCTGAAACTGGTCGCGCTTCTTTCATGCTGCCTCTGCAAGTGCACGGTTCAGGCCTGTAACGCAACTATACCGTTAGTACTAACTGTCAATCTTCAGGAGCACACCGCCCCCCAACCGGCAGGAAATCAAGAGCCTGAGTAGAGGTCAGCAATTGAAGACAGAAGATGAGATAGAACCCTATAAAAGTAAGTTCAGATAGGCTTTATTAGGCAAAAGACCAGAATTTGTCTTCATTAGCTGATACCCTTTAATTTATTCTTTATAGCAAACTACTAATAACTAGAACTACAAATATAGGATTAATAAACCGTAACATAGATTATACTACCATAATTTTACCGTAATGAATTCTGAATCGTTTCCACATGAAAACTTTGTATAAATCTAAAATTTAACAAAAGATTGAAAAGAAAGGATAGCCCGCTGCCCCCTGCTGAATTGTTACATATTGAAGCCTTAGACAATTATCTTTATTACCATATCAATAAAAGTTTTGTGACAATTGTGACAATCGGTTTTTTTTCACAGTTACAATAAATCCAAAATAATTAGGCAGTTTGCGCCTATAACAAACGATCACAGTTATCTTCACAGTCTTCAAAATAGCAGCAAAGCAATTTAAAAACAAAAACCCTGCAACACGGCTGAAGAAAAGGGATTCACGGGCTGGCAACGCTCTACAGTCTGTATCGGCAACGTGAAACTTTTCGGAAAATTTCATAATCAGTGAATGGGGCTTAATAGGTCACTTAAATGGTTATCGTATGGGGTATTTACATATTGTAAATGGGCTTAGAGGGTTTGAAAAAAAGAAAAAGGACAAGACCATTTCCTCTATACTCAACTCCTGGCTCAATCTTGAAGCCGAAGCTGCATAGATGCTTCAGCCATTAGGCTGTTGAGACTTTTTCTTCCCATTCAGACAGTATATGAAGGCAGCGGATGATCAGGGCTGCTGATTGGCTGTAGTGCCCCCCCAACCAGCAGAATAAAGTAAGAGAACAGTGGGAGACACAATGTGGAGAGTGGAGAAGTGGTTGTCATGGGGTGTAACGGGGTACAGTACAGACCAAACGTTTGGACACACCTTCTTATTCAAAGAGTTTTCTTTATTTTCATGACTCTGAAAATTGTAGATTCACATTGAAGGCATCGAAACTATGAATTATCACATGTGGAATGAAATACTTAACAAAAAAGTGTGAAACAACTGATAATATGTCTTATATTCTAGGTTCTTCAAAGTCGCCATCTTTTGCTTTGATTACTGCTTTGCACCCTCTTGGCATTCTCTTGATGAGCTTCAGGAGGTAGTCACCAAAATGGTTTTCACTTCACAGGTGTGCCCGGTCAGGTTTAATAAGTGGCATTTCTTGCCTTATAAATGGGGTTGGGACCATCAGTTGTGTTGTGCAGAAGTCTGGTGGATACACAGCTGATAGTCCTACTGAATAGACTGTTAGAGTTTGTATTATGGAAAGAAAAAAGCAGCTAAGTAAAGAAAAACGAGTGGTCATCATTACTTTAAGAAATAAAGGTCAGTCAGTCTGAAAAATTGGGAAAACTTTGAAAGTGTCCCCAAGTGCAGTGGTAAAAACCATCAAACGCTACAAAGAAACTGGCTCACATGAGGACCGCCCTAGGAAAAGAAGACCAAGAGTCACCTCTGCTGCGGAGGATAAGTCACTGGCCTCAGAAATTGCAGGTTAACAGCAGCTAAGATTAGAGACCAGGTCAATGCCACACAGAGTTCTAGCAGCAGACACATCTCTAGAACAACTGTTAAGAGGAGACTTTGTGCAGCAGCCTTCATGGTAAAATAGCTGCTAGGAAACCCCTGCTTAGGACAGGCAACAAGCAGAAGAGACTTGTTTGGGCTAAAGAACACAAGGAATGGACATTAGACCAGTGGAAATCTGTGCTTTGGTCTGATGAGTCCAAATTTGAGATTTTTGGATCCAACCACCGTGTCTTTGTGCAATGCAGAAAAGGTGAACGGATGGACTCTACATGGCTGGTTCCCACCGTGGAGAATGGAGGAGCAGGTGTGATGGTGTGGGGATGCTTTGCTGGTAACATTGTTGGGGATTTATTCAAAATTGAAGGCATACTGAACCAGCATGGCTACCACAGCATCTTGCAGCGGCATGCTATTACATCCGGTTTGCGTTTAGTTGGACCATCATTTATTTTTCAACAGGAAGATGACCCCAAACAAACCTCCAGACTGTGTAAGGGCTATTTGACTAAGAAGGAAAGTGATGGGGGGCTACACCAGATGACTTGGCTTCCACAGTCACCAGACCTGAACCCAATCGAGATGGTTTGGGGTGAGCTGGACTGCAGAGTGAAGGCAAAAGGGCCAACAAGTGCTAAGCATCTCTGGGAACTCCTTCAAGACTGTTGGAAAACCATTTCCGGTGACTACCTCTTGAAGCTCATTAAGAGAATGCCAAGAGTGTGCAAAGCAGTAATCAAAGAAAAAGGTGGCTACTTTGAAGAACCTAGAATATTAGACATATTTTCAGTTGTTTCACACTTTTTTGTTAAGAATTTCATTCCACATGTGTTAATTCATAGTTTTGATGCCTTCAATGTGAATCTACAATTTTCAAAGTCATGAAAATAAAGAAAACTCTTTGAATGAGAAGGTGTGTTCAAACTTTTGGTCTGTACTGTATGTAATAACTGGATAGGGGCCCCTAGGCTATCCCTTAGACTAGAGTCCCTGCGCTGTCTCTTATCTCGGAGGTAGGTTTGATGGTAAGCAGGTCCATGCCCCCAGCATGACCCTAATGCCTGTCCAAGCCCTGATCTTACTCCCCCTCTCCCACACCCTCAGGGCGAGCTGAAAAACACAAAGACAAAACCCCACAAAACGACATGGACAAGGGAGAACGGAAATTCGTATACACAGCACTCAAAACACAAAAGAAGACACAGTAAAGGCTACTTTACACACTGCGATATCGGTCCCGATATCGCTAGTGTGGGTACCCGCCCCCATCTGTTGCGCGACACGGGCAAATCGCTGCCCGTGTCGCACAACAGCCGTCACACATACTTACCTGTCCGGCGATGTCGCTGTGACCGGCGAACCGCCTCCTTTCTAAGGGGGCGGTCCGTGCGGCGTCACAGCGACGTCACTGAAACGTCACTGAACCGCCGCCCAATAGCAGCGGAGGGGCGGAGATGAGCGGGACGTAACATCCCGCCCACCTCCTTCCTTCCGCATAGCAGCCGGGAGGCAGGTAAGGGGAGCTTCCTCGTTCCTGCGGCGTCACACGCAGCGATGTGTGCTGCCGCAGGAACGAGGAACAACTTCGTTACTGCTGCAGTAACGATTTTTGAGAATGGACCCCCGTGTCGCCGATTAGCGATTTTGCACGTTTTTGCAACGATGCAAAATCGCTTATCGGTGTCACACGCAACGGCATCGCTAATGCGGCCGGATGTGCGTCACAAATTCCGTGACCCCAACGACTCCGCATTAGCGATGTCGCAGCGTGTAAAGCCCGCTTAAGTGTACTGGGAAATAATGATAAAAGCTCGGGGGGGGAGCTAGTAAGCACAACAGGGGAACGCTCACACCACACAGAAGCACAACATGGATCACCATAAAACAGGAAAATCATCAACACCGGGAATCGCTGGAACTAAACCTGAAGCTACCATCAGCACAATGTCGTGTACACCCCATTGTCATGGGCAACTATGCAAAGTTGCCAGCTAACATCATCGGCAGACAAAGGGTTGTCAGCCATGTCAAAACCAAGATGTCCAAATCAAAGGCAGAGCCGTCAGGCAGAGGAATAATCGGGTAAGCAGGCCAAGGTCAGACAACAGACAAACCCTAATAAATTAAGTGAAAAACACAATAAAAAAGGCAGGGCAAAATGCTATTTACTGGCAACCAGGAGGTTTAAATAGGGAGCGGTTCCACCCTGGCTCTAGCAGAATTAATTAATTAACTAGTAAGGTCTCAGAATCATACACAGGGAAAACTGACTGGACAGAAATGAGCACCAATAGAACTAGGGCTTAATATATAAATGCGGTTGAATATATAAGTTGTGTCGGTCAGCGGCAACCACTGTACCAATGTCGAACCGCCTTGCACCAAGAGCAGGGGTAGTTGGAGCAAGTTTTGCCACAGGTGGAACATCCATTTTACAGTTTTGTTATTGTTAAGACCTTAACTAGGAATGATCGAATACCTCAAATATTCGGCAACGCCCATATTCGAGGAATAGGTCGCTGCCGCTATTCGACTATTTGCGAATATTCGAGGCACAATGTAAGTCTATGGGAAACCCGGATAGCAACTATTCGGGCTTCACATAGACTAACGTTGTGCATTGAATATTTGCATAGCGGCAACCTATTCGTCAAATATTCGCGAAGCCGAATATTGACGAATATTTGTGATATTCGATCATCCCTAATCTTAACTCATATATTGATCCAGAGGAAGACAAATACTCAATGGGACCAATGCTAATTTCCCCATTGCACTTGGAAAGATCCTTCTGTGATGGGTGGTGGAGGGTTCCCACGAGTTTTTGGCTGCATTTCAGCAAATGGAGTGGAGGATTTGGTCAGGATTAATGCTGTCTACAATGCTGATGAACACATACAGATACTTATCCATCATGTAATACCATCAGGGATGAGTCTGATTGGCCCCATATTTATTCTACTGCAGAAAAATTACTCTAAACATACAGCCAATGTCATGAAGAACAAAAAGTCCTGGAGGTTATTATCCGGCCCCCAAAGAGCCCTGATCTCACATCATCTAGTCTGTGTGGGTTACCATGAAGGGACAGAAGGACTTAATTCTTCAAGATGTTTGAAATAACTTCCCTTCCGAATTCCTTAACAAACTGTGTGCACAGTATATCACAAAAGTGAGTACACCCCTCATATTTTTGTAAATATTTTATTATATCTTTTCATGGAACAACACTGAAGATCTGACCCTGATACAATGTACAGTGTCAGTGTGCAGCTTGTATAACAGTGTAAACTTGATGTCCTTTAGATAACTCAGCACACAGCCATTAATGTCTAAACAACTGGCAACAAAAGTGAGAACACCCCTAAGTGAAAATGGTTAAATTGTGCCCGAAGTGTGAATATTTTGTGTGGCCATCATTATTTTCCAGCACTGTCTTACCTCTCTTGGGCATGGAGTTCACTAAAGTTTCAAAGGAGCCGCTGGATGCTCTTCATCCGTCGTGACAACATCACAGAGCTGGGGGATGTTAGAGACCTTGCATTACTGAAACTTTCATTTTAGGAGACCCCACACATGCTTAATAGGGTTTAGGTTTGGAGAAGCTTGGCCAGTCTAGCACCTTTATCCTCAGTTTCTTTACCAAGGCACTGGTTATCTTGGAGGTGGGTGTGTTTGGGGTCGTTATCATGTTGGAATATGAAGAAAGGGGGTGACACTCTTCTTCATTATGTCACACTCTATGTTGGTATTCATGGTTCCTTCAATGATCTCTAGCTTCCCACAGCTGACCGCATTCATGCAGCCCCAAACCATGACCCTCCTCCACCATGCCTGGCTGTAGGCAGGACACACTTGTCTTTGTCCTCCTCACCTTGTTGCTGCCACACACGATTGACACCATCTGAATCAAATAAATTTATCTTGGTCTCATCAGACCACAGGACATGGTGCCAGTAAAAAATGTCCTTAGTCTGCTTGCCTTCACCAAACTGTTTATGCCTTTCTTGTGCATCATCTTTAGAAGAGACTTCCTTTTGAAATAACAGCCTGAAGACCAATTTGATGCAGCGTGCGGTGCATAGTCTGAGCAGTGACAGGAGAATCCACCACCCTTGTATCCGTTGCAGTGTGTGGGGTATCGTCTAAGGACTGACAGGAGGACCCCCCACCCCAGTAACCTCTGCAGCAATGCTGGCAGCAATCATACATCTATTTTGAAAAGACGAACTCTGGATATGATGCTAAGCTCCTGTATTCAGCTTCTGTGGTCGGCCATGGCAATGCCTGTTCTGAGTAGATCTTGTCTGGCTATACAACTGTATGGTCTTGGCCACTGTGCTGCAGCTCAGTGTCAGCGTGGTGGCAATCTTCTTATAGCCTCGGCCATCTTTATGTAGAGCAATAATTATTAGTTTCAGATCCTCAGAAAATTCTTTGCCGTGAGGAGCCATGTTGATCTTCCAGTGTTCAGTATGAGAGAGTGTGTGAGCAATAACACCAAATGTAACACACCCGACACCCATTCACACCTGAGACCATGTAACACTAATGAGTCACATGACACTGGGGAGGGAAAATGGCTAATTGGGCACAATTTGGCCATGTTCACTTAGGGGTGTACTTACTTTTGTTGCCAGCAGTTTAAACATTAATGGCTGTGTGTTACGTTATTTAGAGGACACCAAGTTTACCCTGTTATGCAAGCTGTACACTGACACTGTACATTGTATCACAGGGTCATAGGAAAAGATAGAATAAAATATTCACACTTTGGGCACAATTTGGCCATTTTCACTTAGGGGTGTACTCACTTTTGTTGCCAGTGGTTTAGACATTAATGGCTGTGTGTTGAGTTATTTAGAGGACATAAAATGTACCCTGTTATACAAGCTGCACACTGAAACTGTACATTGTATCAAAGGGTCAGATCTTCAGTGTTGTCCCATGAAAAGATATAATAAAATATTTGCAAAAATGTAAGGGGTGTACTAACTTTTGTGATATGATGTCTCTATATTCATATATTTTAACTTATATATATATGTTAAAATATATCAATATAGAGATAAAAGAAGAGGTAACTATACACTGTACAAACACATATTTGTGAACATTTTAGGATTTTCTTTTTCTTTTTTTAATGCAGGATAACCCCCACTGAGAGTGATTATTCATCAAAATATCCAAGATTAGGAATTGCAAAAGTGCAAGTAAGCCAATATATATAAAATATGTAATCTAAGTTATCTGCATTGACAGCAGAAAATCGTTTTTGTCACATTTGGAGTTTCCAAAAAATTAGGACATTTGACTACAGTTTGATAGCAGTAGCTATCAACACCAAATTAGAGTTGTAGTTTTAGCCAAAATCTTTCACAGTACGTTTTACAATTTATATGATACTAAACAGAATGCTGACTACTTTGCTCACTCATTATTGATTTGTTATATTTTAATCAACCTTTACATTTTATATGATACTAAACAGAATGTTGACTACTTTGCGCACTCATTATTGTTTTCTTATATTTTAATCAACCTTTACATTTTATATGATACTAAACAGAATGCTGACTACTTTGCTCACTCATTATTGATTTATTATACTTTAATCAACCTTTTCATGTTATATGATACTAAACAGAATCTTGACTACTTTGCTCACTCATTATTGATTTGTTATATTTTAATCAGCCTTTACATTTTATATGATACTAAACAGAATGTTGACTACTTTGCTCACTCATTATTGATTTGTTATATTTTAATCAACCTTTACATTTTATATGATACTAATCAGAATTTTGACTACTTTGCTCACTCATTATTGATTTGTTATACTTTAATCAACCTTTTTATGTTATATGATACTAAACAGAATGTTGACTACTTTGCTCACTCATTATTGATTTGTTATATTTTAATCAACCTTTACATTTTATATGATACTAAACAGAATCTTGACTACTTTGCTCACTCATTATTGATTTGTTATACTTTAATCAACCTTTTCATGTTATATGATACTAAACAGAATGTTGACTACTTTGCTCACTCATTATTGATTTGTTATATTTTAATCGACCTTTTATTCTCACTCTTCTTCCACTTTATAGATCCATATTACTGCGGTATAAAGTCTTGTGCCCCGTATAGAGCCGCACATACTCTGTATGCCGCTGTATAGTGCTGTATATACAAGGGGAGAATAACCGCAATATTGAGTCCAATAGAATATGGCATGCTTTCTTTTTCTATTATATTCACCCAGATTTCCATATAAAACTGAATATTCGATTATGGCTTCATTCAACATGGAGGCTTGTGCTGAGGTCGTACTTGGAATGTTAATTTTCAACATTAAAGAGTTTGTAGATTAATAGTACACTTGAAAAGAAAAGAGCGCCATTAAATCATAGGCCAAGAGGTACAGCGGGATGTAATATTGCCGAGAGTATGGATGATTTTTTTTTCTTTTTTAACTAAACATACAAAATAATCTCTAACATTTTAAATATGAAGAACATATGTAAAATTCATACAAAAAGTGCCCAATGTCAAGTTAAAAAAACACCTCTTATCCAGTTATTGTATAGCGGTGTCATCCAGTCATACTATTACAGTGATATCTGGTGATTGTATGGCGGTGTTACCAGGTAAGCATATGTCGATATATCCCAGCCACGGTATGCTGGTGTGGCAGTGTTAGCTAGTCACAGTATGGCGTGGTTACCCATTTATGGTATGCTGGTGTAGCGGTGTTTTTTAGTCAGGATATAACAGTGTTACCCAGTCATTATCTGGCGGTGTTACCCAGTCACTGTATGGTGTTGTTACAAAGTCACTGTATGGCGGTGCTACCCAGTCCACACTATGGTGGCGTTATCAGTCATGATATTACTCTTTCACGGTATGCTGGTCTTGTGGTGTTACCTTGTCAGTGATGTTATGTCACTGTATGGCAGTGTTACCCAGTCATCATATGGCGTTCTTAGCCAGTTGCGGTATGATGATGTTACCCAGTCATGGAATGGCGGTGTTGCTCAATGCCCAGTCACCGTATAGCAGTGTTACTTAGTCAGGGTATAGCGGTGTTACCCAGTCATGGTATGGCAGTGTTACCCAGTCACTGTATAGCAGTGTTACCCAGTGACTATTTGGCAGTGTTACCCAGTCATAGTATGGCAGTGTTACCCAGTCACGGTATGGCGCTGATACCCGGTCATGAAATGTTGCCCAGTGCCCAGTCACCATATAGCAGCGTTACCTAGACAGGGTATAGTGGTGTTACCCAGTCACTGTATAGCAGTGTTACCTAGTCATTGTATGGCAGTGTTACCTAGTCATTGTATGGCAGTGTTACCCAGTCACTGTATAGCAGTGTTACCCAGTCACTGTATAGCAGTGTTACCCAGTGACTATTTGGCAGTGTTACCCAGTCATAGTATGGCAGTGTTACCCAGTCACGGTATGCCGCTGATACCCGGTCATGAAATGTTGCCCAGTCACCATATAGCAGCGTTACCTAGACAGGGTATAGTGGTGTTACCCAGTCACTGTATAGCAGTGTTACCTAGTCATTGTATGGCAGTGTTACCCAGTCACTGTATAGCAGTGTTACCCAATCATGGTATGGCAGTGTTACCCAGTCACTGTATGGCAGTGTTACCCAGTCACTGTATGGCAGTGTTAGCAAGTCACGGTATGACAATGTTACCAAGTCATGGAATGGCGGTGTTGTCCAGTGCTCAGTCACCGTATAGCAGCGTTACCTAGTCAGGGTATAGTGGTGTTACCCAGTCACTGTATAGCAGTGTTACCCAGTCATTGTATGGCAGTGTTACCCAGTCACTGTATAGCAGTGTTACCCAATCATGGTATGGCAGTGTTAGCCAGTCACTGTACAGCAGTGTTAGCCAGTCATGGTATGGCAGTGTTACCCAGTCACTGTATGGCAGTGTTACCCAGTCACTGTATGGCAGTGTTAGCAAGTCACGATATGACAATGTTACCAAGTCATGGAATGGCGGTGTTGTCCAGTGCCCAGTCACCGTATAGCAGCGTTACCTAGTCAGGGTATAGTGGTGTTACCCAGTCATGGTATGACAGTGTTACCCAGTCACTGTATAGCAGTGTTACCCAGTCACTGTATAGCAGTGTTACCCAGTCACTGTATAGCAGTGTTACCCAGTCACTGTATAGCAGTGTTACCCAGTCACTGTATAGCAGTGTTACCCAGTCACTGTATGGCAGTGTTACCCAGTCACTGTATAGCAGTGTTACCCAGTCACTGTATAGCAGTGTTACCCAGTCACTGTATGGCAGTGTTACCCAGTCATTGAATGGCAGTGTTAGCTAGTCACTGTATGACAATGTTACCAAGTCCTGGTATGGTGGTGTTGCCCAGTGCCCAATCACCGTATAGCAGTGTTAGGCTATGTTCACACTAGAAAAATGATTTTTCTTAAGAAATTTCTTAAGAAATTTCTTAAGAGTGAAGGATTAGTGCACCTGCGTTTTTGCCGCGTTTCGGGGTGCGTTTTTGGTGCGTTTTCGGTGCGTTTTTACCGCTGGTTGCTCCCTGCGTTATTGTGCCAATTATCTATGGCAAATAACGCAGTTAGCTGCAGAAAAGAAGTGACATGCTCATTCTTTTTCTTAAGAAAATCTACTGAAAGAATTTTCTTAAGAAAAAAATGCAGTGTGCGCACAGCTAATTTTTTTTGCCATAGGTTTTGCTGGGGAATGTCTGCAGAAAGGTTACAAGAATTTCTCAAGAAATTTCTTCAGCAAAAATGGACCAAAAACGCAGGTAAAAAACGCAGTGTGTGAACACAGCCTTACATAGTCATGGTATGTCGGTGTTACCCAGTCTCTATTATAATTTAAGAGTAGGATTCATCTGCAGAATTTAGTACAGATTTTTTTCCCCCAATAGAGCAGATGAGTCTTACGGAATGGTATGGCAGTTGAATCCAGTCACTATATGGCGGTATTACTCAGTGATAGTATGACGGTGATATCCAGTCACAGTATGGCGATGTTAATCACTCACCACTGACCATTAGGACCTGCCTGTGTGCTATCCAGCAATGACTTGTGTAAATATCATTGCCTTAGATAACAACTATATTTACGGCATCTCGATTGATGATCAAACAACGAACAATAGTTTTATCGTTGATCTTCGTTATCACCGGCCATTTATTATTACGACTGCCAAAAACAAGCAAATCATGACGAGAATTAGCAATAGCAAGTGTACCCGGAGCGTACCGTATGGAGCAGGTTTAAAGGCTGTGCTGTCTACCAGTATTTTTTAGGGGGTTTTTATAGAGGGTGGAAGGAAACTGAAGTTTCTAGGGAGAATCCCATGAAAACGTGTAGACCCCCCCCAAAACAGCTCAAATCAAGAACCTCAGCACTACCGAGCCACCGCGCTGCCCATAGTCTACCACCGCAATCCAAGTGTTGTAAGACAAATATTTATCAAAAAACCAAGCAAGACTACGTACATTCTGTATACAATATTAAAGGGAACCTGTCACCAGATTTGCAGCCTATAAGCTGCGGCCACCACCAGTGGGCTCTTATATACAGAAATCTAACATGCTGTATATAAGAGCCCAGGCCGCTGTCACGGTGTGTCACGGGTGACAGACATTCATCTGGTTTCTGGCAATAGAAGGTCACAGTGTTTGGCTGCACAGAATGCTCCCTGACTTTCCATTGTTCCTGCTGTCAGTATTCATTTGTATAGATAGCTTGACTGCTGGATTCATCTTTTCCCTTTCGGACCCAGCAGGAGCGCGACTTCCACCCAGCTGCTGATTATCAGCATTCTCTTGGTGTTTATATACCCCTCCCTTCTTTGGACAGGTGCTGGTGATATTTTTCAGTTCCTTCAAGCCCTGGTTGGAAGCAGGAGGTTTGTACTCCTCTGTGGTATCGTTGCTGAACTTCTACCTGAGTCATCTCCAGATAAGCAGTTCATTCATTTCCCACCTGTGTGTCCTCCTCGTGTCTTCCTTTAGTGTTTAGTGGGGTTGACCAAGAGCTCATCTCATCCGTTCCCTATTTAGGGCCCAGCAATAGGGATACCTAGGGTCAGGTAGCCGGCTTTGTACATGGGTGCAAAGCCTATTTAGAGTGGTACGGGACCCCAGGGACCAGCGGTAGGTTTGGTCAGGGGTCACCATCTTCCCTTTCCTTAGAAACAGGGTTTCCCTTCCCTTTCGCCATGCGCTGGGTACTTCCCCTACCTAGCATGACAGCTGCTCTGTAAAACGTAAAAAACATCTTTTATTATACTCACCTGCGGTGTGGTCTGATCTGACGGGCATTGCTGGTCTCGGTCCGGTGCCTCCTCTCTTCTCTTCTTGCGATTGCCATCCACCTTCTTGCTTCATGTGGATGACGAGTCCTACATCATCCATACAGTATCATCCACTGTAATGCACATGCACAGAGAAAGGTCAAAGAACGTTGGCGCATGCACACTAGAATGCTTTGATCTGTCCTTAGCAGGGCAAAGAGAAGAGCATGTGCGCAAGAGCGCAATGGTGTACTCTGTGTGGATGACATAGGATGTGTCATCCACATGGAGCAAGAAAGAGGACGGCGATCGCAAGAAGAAAGGTGGCGCCGGACCGAGATTAGCGAACGCAAGAAGACCGAGACCAGTGATGTCCATCGGACCCAATGGCGATCGCAAGATGAGATGAGGCACTGGACTGAGACCAGTGACACCCATCGGACTTGATGGCGATCTCAAGAAGAGAGGAGGCCAGCGATGCCCAACAGATCCCACCGCCTGTAAGCGCATATAATAAAAGCTGTTTCTTATGTTATACAGGGCTCTTATATTCAGTATTCTAGAACACTGCATATAAGGGCTTCAGACTCGATGGCAATCACAAGAAGATAGAAGGCGCCAGATCGAAACCAGTGACGTCCATCGGACCCGATGGTGATCGCAAGGAGAGAGGAGGCGCCGGACCAAGACCAGTGATGTCTGTTGGATCCGATGGCGATCGCAAGAAGACAGGAGGCGCTAGACCGAGACCAGTGAATGGAAGAAGAGAGGAGGCACCGGACCGAGACCTGTGACGTCCATTGGACCTCATGGCAATCGTAAGAAGAGAGGAGGCGTCGGACCGAGACTAGTGACGCCCATCAGACTCGATGGTGATCTCAAGAAGAGAGGAGGCCCCGGATGGAGACCAGTAATGCCCAACGTATCCAACCGCCCCACAGGTACATATAATAAAAGCTGTTTTTTACGTTATACAAGGCTCTTATATACAGGATTCTAGAACTCTGTATACAGTGTGTCCACCCATATCCTGTCCACCGCCATTAACTGGAGAAAGATGGCAGCTATAGGCATAGAAGTGGTGTCTATGTATAGGAAAGTAGCCATGCGCTACGTAATGAAACCACCTATAGCGCTACCTGGTGGAAAACAACGGAGTTAGCATTTTTATCTCGAAAACGGAACGAGATAGAGAAAAAAAGTGAATTAAAAAATTGTAGGTCATCATCAATTCAATACGAATCAACAACTTGCCTACAGAAATGCTATGATTAGAACGTGTAAAACTCACAAGGCTACGGACGTGAAGCGATACCTCATGGAGATTTTCCTACAAGTCATTGGCTATGGTGGCTGTGTGGAGTGGCCTCCACGCTCACCTGACCTGGCTCCATTGGACTTCTTTCTATCAGGTCACATCAAACAGCAGGTGTATGCGACCCCTCCACCAACATTGCAGGACCTACGACGATGTATCACAGATGCGTGGAGAAACGTGTCACTACCATATTGCACAACGTGCAGCAAGATACAGTATGCTCTGCAGAGTCCAGATGTGCATTGCAGCTGACGGGGGCCAGTTTGAGCATCAAAGTTACATGAGCACCATATGCGTGACCAGCATTCAATGTTTTGGGGGGGTCATGAGTTTCATATCATAGCATTTCTGTATGCAAGGTGTCGATTCGTATTGAATTGATGATGCCCTACAATTTTTTAATTCCCTTTTTTTCCTTTATCTCGTTCCATTTTCGAGATAAAAATGCTAACTCCGTTTTTTTTCCACCAGGTGGCACTATAGGTGGTTTCATTGCATAGCGCATGGCTACTTTACTATACCTAGACAGCGCTTCTATGCCTATAGCTGCCGCCGTTCTCGAGTTAATGGCGGTGGACATTGTGTAGCACATGGCTACTTTACTATACCTAGACACCACTTCTATGTCTATAGCTGCCGCCGTTCTCGAGTTAATGGCGGTGGACATTGCGTAGCGCATGGCTACTTTACTATACCTAGACACCACTTCTATGCCTATTGCTGCCGCCGTTCTCGAGTTAATGGCGGTGGACATTGTGTAGCGCATGGCTACTTTACTATACCTAGATACCACTTCTATGTCTATAGCTGCCGCCATTCTTGAGTTAATGATGGTGGACATTGCGTAGCGCATGGCTACTTTACTATACTTAAACACCACTTCTATGCCTCTAGCTACCGCCGTTCTCGAGTTAATGGTGGTGGACATTGCGTAGCGCATGGCTACTTTACTATACCTAGACACCACTTCTATGCCTATAGCTGCCGCCGTTCTCGAGTTAATGGCGGTGGACATTGCGTAGCGCATGGCTACTTTACTATACCTAGACACCACTTCTATGCCTATAGCTGCCTCCGTTCTTGAGTTAATGGTGGTGGACAGGATATGGGTGGACACACTGTATAAGGGCTTACTGGTGGCGGTGGTGGACGCATCTTATAAGGGTCAAATCTGGTGATGGGTTCACTTTAAGAAAAAAAATATATCTAGCCAGAATATAGATTTTGGTTTTTAATCTCAGGGATTCCTTTGAGTTGGAATGGCTGCAGGATTTCAATAATTCTTCTTTCAAAACTCCTTAGTCCCTAGTAATATTGCAGCAGAAAAATATTGATATTTCCTTACAATTGGATTACGGCACCGGGCTTCATCTATCAAGGCTGTGTCTGAGACCTGGCAGTGGTCTAGTGCCCAGAATATGATCTTTGTAATTGCCATCCATTCTGGTTGCCGTATACTAGTGACTATGGGATATGTAACAGTTTCTGCTCTCGTCACACGGCTCGGTGTGATTTTTTTCTGCCGCGACGTAGCACGGCATCCATCATGTCCGCGGCCTCCATTACTATAAGCCGATGGAAAACTCATTTATGAATGTCCTGCTGCTGGCGATCTGACACTAATTTACAAAATGTTACATTTTCTAGACAGATCGCTTTTGCTCGTTATCATTACAAGTTAGTAACATATTTAATTGTTACATGAAAATAGTGATTATGTCACTTCCCCGGGGGCAGGCGCGAAGTCTAGCAATAATGTAATGTAAAGTTTAAAAAAATAAAAAAAAAAATAAAGAAATAAATAAAAAAAATCACTTACTATTAATAATGAGAATACGCAATTAGATATGATACAGAACAAATTAAATATGCATCTAAAACAAATGTATAAAAGGAATGAAACCAACAGGAAAGGAAGTTCTTTGCTTGCGTTAGATTAACAGTCAGCCGCTAGAAATGGATTACATGAATGGCTTCTAATTAATAGTTGTTTCATGGAATTACAGTCAACAAAACCACAGTGGAAAATGGGATATGACAATATTTATAGCATAAAACAGTAATAAACTCATAATAATAGCTCTGCATAAAAGGACTTGTTATTTTACAGTAGCTTTACAGCGATTAGAACAAAAACGCACGCATGTATTCTGCACTATATATTTATAAAACGCCCTGTTTAGTACCCCTCCCCTGTCCCGCTGATATACCCAAGGCTGCCAGATATATTCAAGTCAATTGAAGCCCGATAATTAATGTCACTACTGAACTACACGTACAAGCAGGCTTGGACTGGCCCATGGGAGTAAAGGGGAATTCCCCGGGGGGCCCACACCACCCTATATGAGCAGTAATTGACACAGTACGTGTCATGAGTGTGTCCTGCTATGAGAACAGAAGCCACAACGCCTTAATGTAAATATACTTTCCTTTAGTGCTGTAAGGGTTAAGGACTGGCTGATATTTCTATCTGGCTGTCCTTTGTAGCCTTTATCCCAAGTACAGCTCTTTTGTGACCACTCCCTGTCGCTATAAAAATGTCAAGTGTCCTACCATCTGATGCCGGTTATTTAATCTCATTCTTATGCTGACCACTTTGGAAGGAGCTTGTCTTATGCTGTAGTTGTTAAGGACTCTTTCCTATCTGGCTATCCTTTGTAGCCTTAATCCCAGGTGCAGCTCTTTTGTGACCCCTCCCCTTTGCTATAAAATGTTAAGTGTCCTACCATCTGACACCCCTTATAGAATCTCATTCTTTTGCTGAGCACTTTGGAAGGAGGCTGTTTTGTGCAGTAGGGGTTAAAGATTTTTTTCTATCTGGCTGTCCTTTGTAGCCTTAATCCCAGGTATAGCTCTTTTGTGACCACTCCCCACACCACCCTATAAGAACTGTAGTTGACACAGTACATGTCATGAATGTGTCCCACTCTGGGGAGACCTCTAAAGAGTCTGGGACCTAAAGGTCACAACACCTTATTATTCGCAGGTCTACAACTTGATTTGAGTGAATCTACTTTCTTTTAGTGCTGCAGGGGTTAAGGATTCTTTCCCATCTGGCTATCCTTTGTAGCCTTAATATCAGGTGCAGCTGTTTTGTGACCACTCCCCATCGCTATACAAATGCCAAGTGTCCTACGATGATGCCGGTTATAAAATCTCATTCTTATGATGACCACTTTGGAAGGAGCTTGTCCTTATACTGTAGTTGTTAAGGACTCTTTTCTCTCTGGCTGTCCTTTGTAGCCTTAATCCCAGGTACAACTCTTTTGTGAACACTCCCTGTTGCTATAAAAATGTCAAGTGTCCTACCATCTGATGCCGGTTATAGATTCTCATTCTTATGCTGACCACTTTGGAAGGAACCTGTCTCGTGCTGTAATTGTTAAGGACTCTTTCGTATCTGGCTGTCCTTTTTAGCCTTAATCCCAGGTACAGCTCATTTCTGACCACTCCCTGTCGCTTTAAAAATGTTAAGTGTCTTACCGACACCAGTTATAGAATCTCATTCTATTGCTGACCACTTTGGAAGGAGCATGTCTCTGGAAGAAGCTGATGAGTCATGACAATTGCAGCTGTGGTGTTTAGCTGCATTGGAGGAACTTGGGGTTTTTTTCTTTTTGTGTCTTTTTTTCCCTCTGGCCCATAGGTGCAAATGTGAAGTTCCCGGGGGGCCCACACCACCCTATCTGAGCTGTAGTTGACACAGTACATGTCATGAGTATGTTACACTCTGGGGAGACCTCTAAAGAGTCTGGGACCTAATGGTCACAACACCAATTTGTTCACAGGTCTACAACTTGATTTGAGTGAATCTACTTTCTTTTAGTGCTGTAGGGGCTAAGGACTCATTTCTATCTGGCTATCCTTTCTAGCACTAATCCCAGGTGCAGCGGTTTTGTGACCACTCTCTTTCACTATAAAATATCATGTGTCTTATCATCTGATGCTGGTTATAGAATCTCATTCTTATGCTGACCACTTTGGAAGGAGCCTGTCTCTGGAAGAAGCTGAGGAGATGTGACTATTGCAGCTGTGGTGTTTAGCTGCATTGGAGGAGCTTGGACTGTTTTGCTTTTTGTATCTTTTTTCGCTCTGTCTGTTTCCCTTACCGTATTATTGCAGTGGAGAAACTATAGAATCTAATTCTTATGCTGACCACTTTGGAAGCAGCCCGTCTCTGGAAGATGCTGAGGAGTCGTGACTATTGCAGCTGTGGTGTTTAGCTGCATTGGAAGAGCTTGGAATGTTTTCCTATTTGTGTCTATTTTCCCTCTGTCTGTTTCCCTTGCCATATCATTGCAGTGGTGAGACTAGTGTTCTTGTAGGCCTTCTCACTAGCCAGGGCGAGATCAGGGCAAGCATGGGCCAAATCACGTGACAGCGACAGGTGGGAATGACCTGTATAAGGACATTAGGGAGCATAGGTTACAGGAGATGTCTCTCCTCCCCTCTCCCTATTGCCAGGGCCTTTCTTCTATACTATTCCCCTTGTTAACCTCGTGTTGTGCTACACAGTTTTCATTCATGTATTCATTCATTCATTCATTCATTCATTCATTCATTCATCTTTACTGCTCTTCTGTCGCAAACTATGGTTTCTTCAGTAATTTATGACTTATCCTTTCTATCTCTATGGCAAAGTTGTGAGTTGAGAGGTTCTGCCACTGTCCAAATTCACCATAAAATAGCTGCTGAATTTCCTGCTTCTGCTTTTATACAGGCTATGATAGTCCCTGCTGGTTGGCTGTGTTATACCATGTGCTGGGATAGCTGCAAGGCATTATGGGGTAATCCACCCGCCACAACTGAAGTCATGTGGCCCTTCACTGGCTAATGCAACTGATATGATGTTCAGCATTATGTAAAATAGCAATGGCCACTTTGGGCGATTCCAGTGAAGTGTATAGTTAACTGTTTGAATTCGCCAAATTCAATGAAACCATAAAATATTGACACAAATTTAATTTGCAATGAATTGATTTGCTCATCTCTAATTGATGGCTCTAGTCTGGAGGACACATCCGTCCTGGACAAATATGGTACTAGGAAGACCGTTTTGGGTTCCTGGCTGACCGGACGTAGCACACGAGTACAGTGACATGTAAACCATTGGTTTATGAGACAAGTAGCTACAAAGTTGTCCTTCCTTACCTTTTCTTTTGTCTCAACATATCCCGAAATTAATAGCTTGCAAAAAAAACCCCAAATAACTGATTTCAAAGATGATATGTCTGTGTCTAAACATGGCCACCCAGTGGTTGTGATGTCGATTTCAGCCCATCAACAGCTTTACTAGCCCATTGGGACATTGTATTGATTATTTTTGAGAAAAATGTAAGTCCTTAAAGGGGTAGACCTACTATATCACCTTTTGACCTGTTTACAGTTGCTGATTGTTGGGAGTTTGGCCAGTCTGCCACCAACTGATTCAAAAAATGGTTATTGAAGTCTCCATTTGAATAGATCAATGGTTGAGCATGTGTACCACCACTCCTTTCATTGTAGGACTGATGGAGATAGCCGAGTCTAGTGGTATCTCCATCAGTCCCATAGACAGGAGAAAGGAGCAATGGTACACATGCAAGTCCATCGCTCCATCCAAATGTGGGACTGCAGTGCCCTAATTTTAAGATCCATGGGGATCCGAGCAGCCAGACCCTGTCACGCTGGAGGGAGGACCGCTCGGCGTGCAGCACAAAGGTGGGGTAAACCAAGGAAGATGTAAAGAAAGGCTCATCTGTGGCTGATTCCTCAACTTCCTAACATCACTAGATGGGGTCTTCGCCCCTTGCGCGACCATATACCTAGGCTATGGACATAAAAGGCTTTTTAATTTTATAAAATGGGCGTATTTGTTGGACAAACATTTTTTTCACTATTGCTGGATATTGCCTTCCTGTACATGGAGTTGACCTCCCTCCACTGTCTATCTGAGAAAGGACCCAGGTGAATCTATTTTCGGGTGAACTGAGGGTTCTTCCTTAATTTCTAGGCTCTGGTTAACCCTGTACTAGCTCTGTCTAGTGTGCAGGCTAACAAGACACTAGTCTTACTACTGGTATAAAGAAAACATGAGCAAGGGGAACAGCAAGAGAAACAAATACAATGTAGAACTTCAGTTCTTCTCCAGAGAGGGACTCCACCGCCTATGCTGGAAAGATCACCACTGCTTCCTCCAAAGACAGGCTCCTTCTCAGGTCAGCTTACAATGAGCTACAGCTGGCATAGGGAGGAGTGAGGAGTGGATATTTATATCAGAAGAGATTGGCAGCAGCTGAGATTACAACTACTTGTTTAATCACAGCAGGATAAAAAGGAACCTTATCTCCTTCAGCCCCAGATTGAATTAAATAAGCTTCAACTCAGGGTAAATAAAAAGTGCAACAGACAACAGAAAAAGATGCAAGATAGAACTCCAATTATTTTCCAGAGAGAGACTCCAGGGCCTATTCTGGAAAGATCACCACTGCTTCCTCCAAAGACAGGCTCCTTCTCAGGTCAGCTTACAATGAGCTACAGCTGGCACAGGGAGGAGTGAGGAGTGTATATTTATATCAGAAGAGATTGGCAGCAGCTGAGTTTACAACTACTTGTTTAATCACAGCAGGATAGAAAAGAACCTTATCCCCTTCAGTACCAGATGGAATTAAATAAGCTTCAACTCATGGTAAGCGGAAAGTGGAACAGACAAAATAAACAGATGCAACATAAAACTCCAATTCTTCTCCAGAGAGAGACTCCCCCACCTATGCTGGAAAGATCACCACAGCTTTTCCAAAGACAGGCTTCTTCTCAGGTCAGCTTAGAATGGACTATAGCTGGCATAGGGAGGAGTGAGGAGTGGATATTTATATCAGAATATAGTGGCTACAGCTGAGATTACAACTACCTGTTTAATAACAGCAGGATAGGAAGGAACCTTAACCCCTTCAGCACCGGATGGAATTAAATAAGCTTCAACTCAGAGTAAACAACAAGTGGAACAAACAACAGAAACAAATACAACAAAGAACTTTAGTTCTTCTCCAGAGAGAGACTCCGCTGTCTATACTAGTAAGTCCCCACAGCTTTCTCCAAAGACAGGCTCCATCTCAGGTCAGCTTAGAATGAACTATAGCCGGGATAGGTAGGAGTGAGGAGTGGATATTTATATCAGAAGGGAGTGGCTGCAGCTGAGATTAAAACTTCCTGTTTAATCATAGTAGGATAGAAAGGAACTTTAACCCCTTCAGCGCCAGATGGAATTAAATAAGCTTCAACTCTAGGGTAAACGACAGGCACTAAAAAGGATCTGCTATCAGCTAAACATTGTGACATTCTGATTCCAGATCCCCCTGAGGTTACATCAGGCCATGACACACTCCTGACAGACCCCCTGCAATCACCAATTTATCACCTATAAATAATTAACTACCTGAGATTTAAGGGGCAGTTTGTATTCCATTAATATTAAAAAGAGTAAGGCCAACAACTGGGACAGACTTCCACCCCAAGATGAGGAACGTAAAGGTGGTTCCCGTTAGCTAGATCTATTCGTTAGGGTAATTTCTTGAGATAGAAACCCAATTATGGTCCTCGTATCTATTGATATCCAATAAATGTTCCAATTGGGAACCCCCCTTTAAATTAGAGTGTTAATTCAAAAATTTCTCAAGAAACGGACCATTCCAAGATGAGAAAGGTAAAGGTGGTTTCTCTTAGCTAGCTCTATTCGTTGGGGTAAATTCTTGATATAGAACCCCAACTATGGACCCCGTATCTTTGGATACCCCATAAATGTTCCTATTGGGAATTCCCGTTTAAATGAAAGTGTTAATTCAAAAATTTCTCAAGAAACGGACTATCCCAAGATGGTGGTTTACCTTAGCTAGCTCTATTCGTTGGGGTAATTTCTTGAGATAGAACCCTAATTATGGTCTTCATATCTATCGATATCCAATAAATGTTCCAATTGGGACTTCCCTTTTAAATAATGTGTTAATTCAATTATTTCTCAAGAAACGGATCATCCCAAGATGAGAAACATAACGGTGGTTCCCCTCTATTCACTGGGGTAAATTATTGAGACAGAATCCAAACTATGGACTCCATATGTATCAATAGCTCATAAATGTTCCAATTAGGAATTCCCCTTTAAATTAAAGTGTTAATTCAAATATTTCTCAAGAAACGGACCATCGCAAGATGAGAAACGTAAAGGTGGTTCTCCTTAGCTAGCCCTATTCGTTGGGGTAAATTATTGAGACAGAACCTCAACTATGGACCCCATATGTATCGATAGCTTATAAATGTCCAATTGGGAATTCCCCTTTAAATTAAAGTGTTAATTACAAAAGTTCTCAAGAAACGGACCATTCCAAGATGAGAAAGACGGATGGTTTCCCTTAGCTAGCTCTATTGATTGGGGTAAATTCTTGAGACAGAACCTCAACTATGGACCACATATGTATCGATAGCCCGTAAATGTTCCAATTGGGAATTCCCCTTTAAATTAAAGTGTTAAGTCAAAAATTTCTCAAGAAACGGAATTAAAACAAAGATAATACTTCTCCTAAGCTGATCTACACACATTGGCACATTTATTCCTCAGAGATGAGAGAGGAGAGGTATTGTGCTCTTCTCTGCTCAATATTACAGTGGGAGATGTAAGGATGTAAGACGTCTTGCTAATTGTAAGTGCTCGGGCAACATCACACGGTGTAGGACTTGCTAAATGCCCAGTCGGTGCCAAACTTCACAGCTTTCTGTCGGAAATGCACTATTGGGAAATCCTCCAGCTTTATCCCTCCGATGGAAGGTTCAACTGAAGTTATTAGAGCCAAAGTTATAAGTGAGCAATGCCGCATCCATAGCTGCAATGTATCGCTGCGCCGTAACACAGCTACTTAATAGACCGTCCCGCTGTGCGGCACAAAGAAATCTGCACCAGAATCCTGTGATCACCAGCATTAATACCGCTATTGTAAATGTTTTATTTTTATCATTTAAATAAATTAGAAAGGGACCTAAAATGGTTTCTAAAAGTTTTACTTTTACTGCTTAGAACATTTTGGGAGTAAAATTGCAATTTAATATTCATCTGCTACAGTTGGGGTATGTTCACACGCGGCGCTTTTGCAGCTTTTGATTTCAATAGTGAAAACCTTCACTTTTGGCACTAAAAACACTGTATATATATTTATATATATTATATATATATATTTATTTATTTTTTTATGATATTTTTTTTTTTTTTTGCTGTTTTTCTGTCTACAGTACATGTTAGTAAAAATGGCGGAAAAAAGCAGTACACGTATAATTATTAGTGATGAGCGAGTATGCTTGTTACTACTCGGTACTCGCACGAGTATCACTGTACTCGGGCTACTCGGCGGGTACCGAGTAATTTTGCAATACTCGTGCTTTACTCGTGGTCTTCATCCCTGCATGTTGGCGCTCTTTTGAGAGCCAGCCCTCATGCAGGGATTGGCTGGCAGACCACTGCAATGCCACAGCCCTGTTAGTTGTGGAATTGCAGTGATTGGCCGGCCCGCACAGCGTGACCGAGCCTTTATACCGGCGGGCGCGCTGTGCTCTGTACACAGCCATCTCATATTCCCTGCTTTCCACGCCCACAGGCGCCTATGATTGGTTGCAGTGAGACACGCCCCCACGCTGAGTGACAGGTGTCACACTGCACCCAATCACAGCAGCCGGTGGGCGGGTCTATACTGTGCAGTAAAATAAATAAATAATTAAAAAAAACGGCGTGCGGTCCCCTCAATTTTAATACCAGCCAGATAAAGCCATACAGCTGAAGGCTGGTATTCTCAGGATGGGGAGCTCCACGTTATGGGGAGCCCCCCACCCTAACAAAATCAGTCAGCAGCTGCCCAGAATTGCCGCATACATTATATGCGACAGTTCTGGGACTGTACCCGGCTCTTCCCGATTTACCCTAGTGCGTTGGCAAATCGGGGTAATAAGGAGTTAATGGCAGCCCATAGCTGCCACTAAATCCTAGATTAATCATGTCAGGCGTCTATGAGACACCCTCCATGATTAATCTGTAAATTACAGTTAAAAAACACACACACGAAAAATCCTTTATTAGAAATAAAAAACACTAACAAAGTCCCTCATTACCAATTTATTAACCCCGACAAACCCTCCATGTCCGGCGTACTCCACGGACTCCGGCATCGCGTCCAGCTCTGCTGCATGGAAGTGACAGGAGCTGCAGAAGACACCGCCGCTCCGGTCACCTCCACGCAGCTAATGAAGGGAATAGCGCGATCAGCTGCTGTCAGTCAGGTAACTCCCGGCCACCGCTGGATCCAGCGGTGGCCGCGATTAACCTCAGTGACAGCAGCTGATCGCTATACTCACCTCAGTGTGTGCATGGAGCTGACTGGAGCGGCGGTGAGTAGCGCGATCAGCTGAGCTGTCACTGAGGTTACCCGCGGCCACCGCTGCATCCACCGCTGGATCCAGGTAACCTCAGTGACAGCTCAGCTGATCGCTATACTCATCTCATTAGCTGCGTGGAGGTGACCGGAGCGGCGGTGTCTTCTGTAATTTACAGATTAATCATGGAAGGAATCTCGGGGAGACGCCTGACATGATTAATCTAGGATTTAGTGGCAGCTATGGGCTGCCATTAACTCCTTATTACCCCGATTTGCCAACGCACTAGGGTAAATCGGGAAGAGCCGGGTAGAGTCCCAGAACTGTCGCATATAATGTATGCGGCAATTCTGGGCGGCTGCTGACTGATATTGTTAGGGTGGGGGGCTCCCCATAACGTGGAGCTCCCCATCCTGAGAATACCAGCCTTCAGCCGTATGGCTTTATCTGGCTGGTATTAAAATTGGGGGGACCGCACGCCGTTTTTTTAAATTATTTAATTATTTATTTCACTGCACAGTATAGACACGCCCACCGGCTGCTGTGATTGGGTGCAGTGTGACACCTGTCACTCAGCGTGGGGGCGTGTCTCACTGTAACCAATCATAGGCGCCGAAAAGCAGGAAAGCAGGGAATACGAGATTTATTAATGAGCGGCCGGCTTTTTCAAAAGAGGAAAAGCCACCGGAGTTTAGTGAACAGCTGTGCAGCGCCGCGGCAGTGATCGGGGAATGGTAAGTAAGAGAGAGGGGGGGGGAACTGACCGACAGACTGTGAGAGGGGGACAGACAAGACAGAGAGAGACAGACCGACGGGAGATAGAATGAAAAAAAAAATGACCGACATCGTTAGTAAAAAGCACAAAACGTGCGTTTTGGACATCGGAGTGCCACACAATGTTTTCACGTAAAATCTTTCATGTATTAATCTCAAAAAGTAACATACACCAGCTCTATCTCACTATTGGGTATGTGCCCTTAACATTTCCGCCATGAAAATTCATTTTGGTGTCATTTTGGAAGGTTTTCTGGTGAGTCCGTAAAAATGGCGTAAAACTTGGACAAAATTGTTCACAGCTGTGACTTTTGAGTGATAAATGCTTCAAGGGGTCTTCCCCATGCTGATGCCATGTCATTTGAGCACTCTTCTGAGACTTTTGTGACATTTTTAGGGTTTCTACATGCTGCCGGGGGTCATTTCACAAAAATACTCGGGTCTCCCATAGGATAACATTGGGCTCGGTGCTCGGGCCGAGTACATGAGTATCTTGGGAGGCTCGGCCCGAGCTTCGAGCACCCGAGCTTTTTAGTACTCGCTCATCACTAATAATTATGCGTTTTTTAAGCATTTTTGCAGTTTCTTGTCACCGTATTTTCCAGATTGTAAGACGCACTTTTTTTAGGGGGTGTGTCTTACAATGCGGATATGGCTTACCGGGGCGGTGGTGGTGGAGCGGGGTCATAAGAGGCAGGGTCGGCGATACTGAGGGTTTCATTGAAGTGTCGCGGTGGCGGGTGCATTGACCTGACTGTGAGTTCCATTGAATTGCCCGCGGTTGACGCGATGAACTTCAAGAAAATTATCGGAAACGAGATCGGGTGTAAAACCAAAATTGTCACCAATACGAGCCGAAAAACTTTAATCAAAGTCTTTATTGTATGAGCTATGCACAGGTCAACGCATTTCAGGGGTTGCAGCCCCCTTCCTCAGGACAGTATTGCAGTGACAATGGCTGCTATACTGTCCTGAGGAAGGGGGCTGCAACCCCTGAAACGCGTTGATCTGTGCATAGCTTATTCAATAAAGACTTGGATTAAAGTTTTTCGGCTCGTATTGGTGACAAGTGCAGTATTACACCCGATCTTCTTTCCGATAATTCACCTGATTTCTTCAGGACTGCAGCTATCTCCACCTACCACTAAGGGGTACTTTACACGTTGTGACACCGCTAGCATCGGCTAGCAATGTCCAGCGCGATAGCACCCGCCCCCGTCGCACATGTGATATGTGGTGATTGCTGCCGTAGCGAACATTATCACTACGGCAGCTTCACACGCACATATCTGCTCGGCAACGTCGCTGTGACTGCCGAACAAACCCTCCTTCAAGGGGGAGGTGCGTTTGGCGTCACAGTGACGTCACTGATCGGCTGGCCAATAGAAGCGGAGGGGCGGAGATGAGCGGGACATAACATCCCGCCCACCTTCTCCCTTCCGCATTGCCGTCCGGATGCAGGTAAGGAGATGTTTGTCACTCCTGCGGGTTTACACATAGCGATGTGTGCTGCCGCAGGAGCGACAAACAACATCGTACCTGCGGTCGACCCGACATTATGGAAATGACCGACGCTACACAGATCACCGATTTTCAACGCTTTTGCGATCGTTTATCGGCGCATCTAGGATTTACACGTTGCGAGGTCGTTACCGGAACCGGATGTGCGTCACTAACGACGTGACCCCGACGATATTTCGGAAGCAATGTCGCAACGTGTAAAACCCCCCTTAGTGTTAAATAGGAGTTATGACTTTTCACAACCCCTATAGTTGAGTGTACCTTATCCTTTTTCTCTCTTTTTAACTCTGGTAAGACCCTATGCGCCTTTTGTTCCACAGTCTCTAAAACAATTAACTTCAAGAAAATGGCTGAGGAGGTGGCGCGTGCACAGATGCACTTCAAGAAAATGGCCGCAAAGACCTTTTTGCGCATGCGCCACCTCCGGAGCCATTTTCTTGAAGTCCATCGAGTCACCCGCTGGTGATTCAATGGAGTCTTCAGTCAGATCAGGCACCCACCGCCGCAGCAACACCCCAGCACCCCATCCTGTGACCCTCCTGAGTCCTCCACTGCAGTGACACCCTAGCGGCACGCCGGCAAATCAATCACGCCCCCTGTCGTGATATCCCCGAGGGCTGCAATATCGCTGACCCTCCGTCCACTGACCCTCCTAAGACACAACACCCCCTCCTCTGAGCCCATAGCATTGCCGCTTGCTGTGACCTTTCGGAGCCGCTGCACCACCGTCGCTGGTCCCTTATGTGAGATATTATAAGATGCACTAGAATTATAAGAGGGACCCTCATTTTAACATTAAAAATTATTTTTTCCTATTTTCCTCCTCTAAATTTGGGATGCGTCTTATAATCCAGTGCGTCTTATAAACTGAAAAATAAGGTACTTTCAATGGATAAAAAAATGTTGAAAGAATTGACATGCTGCAGATTTTCCAAAAATGCAAAGGAAGCAAAAAGCCGCGTGTGCAGGAGAACTCAGAAAACTCATTGCATTTCCCGATACTGTGAAATGAAGCTTATTTTCTGCTCTCTCCCCCCAAAAAATTGTAAAAATGCCACTGGTGAACATACCCTTACATTATACCCATATGCACCAGGGTTTTTTTTTTTTGCAGAGATTACTAACAATGACCAAATTAATTTTAAGGAAGCTTTAAAGCAGATATGTAGGCCTGATGACGCTGGTGTACTTGCTTTGAAAATACAAAATAACTAAGTCTCCGATCCACCCAGCCTGATAGCTGCAGCTTGTACTGATCGGTGTGAGATTTCAGGGACAAAGGAGATGTCAATACATCTGGGTGGGCAGAGCTTCAGCCGCAAGAGGGAAGATGGACACTGAAGAGCTGTCAATCAGGCTAGGTGGGAAGAAATTAAAGAGGTTATATACTACTTTTATATTGATGATGACCTATCAATGTCTGATTGGCTGGGGTCCGACACCCCCACCAATGAGCTGTGCTCGGTGCCGATGGCAGTAGAAGGTTGCCGGAAATGCTCAGTTCCAGAGCTGCCCGGTCTTCTGATAGTGGCCTTGGCCCGCTACTGCACATCTGCGGTGCATTCACATCAATAGGAGGCGGATGTGCAGTACTCGTTTGCGGCCGCTATCAGAAGATAGAGCAGCACCGGAACTGAGCATTCTTGGCTGCCTCCTGCCGGCGGCGGCACTGGGAACAGCTGATCGGTGGGGGTGCGGGGTGTTGGACTCTGGATGATCAGACATTGATGACCTATCCTAAAGGCTGCTTTACACGCAGCGACATCGCCATCGTGAAAGCACCCGCCCTCGTCGTTTGTGCGACACGGGCAAATCGCTGACTGTGGCGCACAATATCGCTAACACCCGTCACACGTGCTTACCTTCCTAGCAATGTTGCTGTGGGCGGCGAACAACCTCTTCGTTAAAGGGGAGGTTCGTTCGCCGTCACAGCGACGTCATACAGTGGCCGACCAATAGAAGCTGAGGGGCGGAGACCAGCTGCATTTACGACATGCCTACCTCGTTGCCGGCAGGACACAGGTAAGCTGTTGTTCCTCATTCCCAGGGTGTCACACGTAGCGATGTGTGCTGCCTCAGGAACGATGAACAACCTAGGTCCACAACGACCAACGAGATTTTGAAAATGAACGACGTGTCAACGATCAACGATTAGGTGAGTATTTTTGATCGTTAACACTGGCTCCTAGCTGTTACACGCAACGACGTCACTAACGACACTGGATGTGCGTCACGAATTCTGTGACCCGGACAACATATCGTTAGATATGTCGTTGCGTGTAAAGCCCCCTTAAGACTAGACCATCAATGTAAAAGTAATGGACAACCCCTTTAAGTTACACTATGAAAGGATAGTACAGCCAGGGTCATACCTACAATACATGTAGGGGGGCAATCGCACCCAGGCCCTACAGCCTAGGGGCCCCCAAAAGTCCATTTAGGCTTTTATGAAAATACCAATGCTATTAAATATTTTTAATAATTGGGGGCCCCGTGTCAGTTTTGCATTGGCGCCCATGGGCTTCACATTACGCCATTGTGTATACGTATTCTAACATGGAAAATCAAAGTAAGTACATCAGTCTTATCAGGTCAGATAGACCTATTTAGTAATGTATGCAGCTAATTTTGTAAAATCTAGTGACCAATCAGCTTTAAGAAGCAAAGAGTTGATTGTTAGTTGCAGAAATTTTGGCTAAAATGCTGCATATAAATACCGTATATCCTTCAAGGTCCTCAAAAAAGCTGCTAATCAAAAACACCATGAAAAAAAAGTCGCAGGCTGTTTAAATTTAGGCTCAGAGGAATATTCCATCCCAATCAGTTCGGAAACTCTAGAAGTAATGTCATTATATAGTCAGGAGCCGAGAGCAATTGCACTTTGCTCCAATGCTAAAAAAAAGTGAGTGTTTAAACCTCGTCGGACGCCCCTGCGAGCCGCACACTTGATAATCTACAGACTACATTGATTTTACTTATTCGGGGGAATTCACGCTATTACAATATCATGTTTGGACTTGTTAATCCTATCAGAAATTATTTCAATGTAACAGAGCCATGCTGTGATCAATCACAACGTACTGTGTTTCTAAAGTATCGCTAGCTATGGAAAGCCGATATTTTGGAGCATTTTCCGCCCTGCATACAACAAGCCCTTTGCCATGGATACTTCTTTGTAACTTTTTGATATCAAAAGAGGCTTTAATGCAGTGTGCTGCGCGCTGTATTAAGAAGATTTACTGAAATATTTAATTTACTGGATTTACTTCCATAATCTGGTTACCTGAATGTTCAGATAAAGCAACGTGGCGCCCAAGTGACACCGATCCACATCCAACGTGACTCATGAATTATGGTTCTTGTCCTGCTTTCCCCTCTGGAACAGGGATGACCATCATGATATGTGTAACGCCGGTGTCTCTGCAGTGACGCTGGCTCACTCACCGCCCCGGCCGGTTTGCCTCCTCTCACGCACTCCCCCGGCCATCCATATATGCTGCTGCCTCCTTCCCCTCCCGGGCCCTGTACATGCCTCACAGTGTTCCTGGGAGTGCACCTAATATGCGAACGTGCACACCAGCCCTCTTCTTAAAGAGCTGGTGTGCTATTTCCAGGAAATGCACAGTGTATCTATGGCATCCTCCCATTAGGGGAGGTGCCTGCGCAATGCTACTAGTTAGTCAGTCAGTTCTCAGTCTGCTAGTTGTCAGCTCCTGTCCCGTTATCCTTGTGTCCGATTCTAGTACCTGCCTTGCTATACCTCACTATCCCTGCTATGCCCACCATTCCATTCCTGTACATACCCGCCTATTCAGCCTGACTCAGTCACCCCTCCTGTACCCGGCTATTCCAGAGTCCGTCACCTGCCCTGGGGTTCAGCTGCAACAGTCCTGGTTACTTCTCTGGGAGTGGTACCTGGCATCCGCCTAGCAACAGGAGCTTAGTTAAACCCCTCTCACTAAAGAGTAAGCCCTGTGGTCCACTGGGTCAACTAATCCCGCTCTCTGCCAATACACCGGCTGTGAGCGTTACAATATGAAACACTCTAAAGGGCACTTTACACGCAGCGATATCGCTATCGATATCGCTAGCGAGCGTACCCGCCCCGTCGGTTGTGTGTCACGGGCAAATCGCTGCCCGTGGCGCACAACATCGCTAAGAACAGTCACACGTACTTACCTGCCTAGCGACGTCGCTGTGGCCGGCAAACCACCTCCTTTCTAAGGGGGCGGTTCATGCGGCGTCATAGCGACATCACTAAGCGGCCGCCCAATAGAAGTGGAGGGGCGGAGATGAGTGGGCAAAACATCCCGCCCACCTCCTTCCTTCCTTCCTCATTGCTGGCGGCCGCAGGTACGGTGATGTTCCTCGTTCCTGCGGTGTCACACATAGCGATGTGTGGTGCCACAGGAACGACGAACAACCTGCGTCCTGCAACAGCAACGATAATTGGGAATAGAACGATGTGTCAACGATCAACAATAAGGTAAGTAATTTTGATCGTTAGCGATCGTTTCACACACAACGACGTCGCTAACAAGGCCGGATGTGCGTCACGAATTCCGTGACCCCAATGACATCTCGCTAGCGATGTGGTTGCGTGCAAAGCGGCCTTTAGGGTTCGCTCACACCACCATATTTTCGATTCGAGTGTGATCCGAGAAAACATCAGATCGCACTAGGACCAATGTTATTTTTTAGAGCCATGGACAAGTCCGATTTTCTTCCTTGGATCGATCGAGTTTGCCCAACTCGGATAGCACTTGGCCATGCAAGTCAATGGGTCCATGACAAAAAGCGAAGTGTGATCAAATTTTTATGGACTGACAGCTTTGAGAAGATAGAGTATTTTTTGGGGTGTCTTCTCCACATTCGAGAAAATTGGATCACGCTCTAATCAAACTCTTATCAGAGTCTGGTTAGCATTATTGATCCAGTTTTCTTGGATGAGAAAAAAAATGGTCATCTGACTCTAGCCTACTACTTAAGGATATGTACATAAGGAGTTTTTGGAGCAGAAACTTAAAGTTGTTGAAGAGTTTTGAGATTTGGAGGAGATTTTGGAGTTTCAGCTCAGGTTCTCCAGCTCAGTTTCTCCTAAAGAAAAACTCCTCAAAAACTTCCATGTGCACATAGCAGCCACCAAAAATAACGGCATTGCCACCAGTGAAGCCACTTCAGGAAAAAGACTACGGATATTTTCCTGAAGTGACTTCACCTAGAAGACTCGGGGGGCTCTGTTACCCAAAAAAATACTTGTTGTGTACGAACCAGTAACTGCTCCAAAATCTCAGCAAAAAGATTCACTGTGCACAAACACCATAAGGCATTACTGGTTGAACCAAATACTTCTACTGCAGTGAGCAATATGGATTATTATTTATTATTATGTAACACCTTTCAGTTTAATCTTGCGCCATGGTGACTTGATGGATGAACGCTCTGTAGGAAGATCATGTCATGGGTGTACCTCACTCGGGAGAGCACCTTGCCGCTGGCAGGATCACTGCTGTCACTTGCTAACATCTCCTTGCTTGTGGTGCTGTAAGGGTTAAACACCCTTTCCTGCCTGGCTGCTGCCTATAGCTGCCAATTTCAGGTGCAGATCTTTGAGATCACCCCCTTCCCTGTTTAAGTCTTTGACATGATCACAAGATGCCTGTGATAGAAACTGAATTCTCGTTTCTATGTGGTCCACATTGTAAGGAGCCTGCTCTGGAAGAAGTCTGTCTTGTGTGCAGCAGTGGTGTTTGCTGCACTGATGCCACCTAGAGTGTCTTTTCCTTTGTATGACTATTTCCCCTGTTTGTATTCCTTCCTTTGTGTTTCTGTATTGTAGTGGCGAGTCTAGTGATCTCATCGGCCTAAACACTAGCCAGGGTGACTGGAGGTATAGCTGAGGGCCTAAAGTATCCAGTTCGGTAACAGGTTGCAAGAACCTGTATATGGATGCTAAGGAGCTCAGACGTCAATCTTGAGGTGAGGTCAGGAGGTGTCCTCTCACCCCTTTGCCTAGCATCAGGTGCCTCAGTTGTAACATGACCCCTAAGTTCCCTATGTATTGTAATATCTTCTGGGGGTTTACCAGGTACAAGGTAAACCTTGCTAGTCACGTGCATGACAGATCAAGCTTGTGTAGCCTAGATAGGTCCACCAGGGTCTTCTGGATCGATATCTTGATAATATCAAGTCATTGGGTTGCTGGGTTTCCTCTTCACCTTGTTCCTTCTTTTCATCCAACCATGATGTCCTTCTCCAGTGATTGTTCTCTTCGTGTGATGTGTCGAAAGTAGGCAAGTCATAGCTTGGTGATCCTTGGCTCAAGTGACATTTCTGGCTTGATGTTGGTTTTCCTCTTCAAGAACCTGTATATGGATGCTAGGGAGCTCAGAAGTCAATCTCCTGTTGGTAGCTGTTCAGATTCAGTTACCTCACCCCTTTCCACAGGCAATGCTAATTAAGCACCATCTTGGATCTGGTTCGCCTTTATCAATGGTTGCTGTTTGGCACTGGGAGGATCAGTTCTGATATAGTCCTGGTATGGTGCAGAGCTTGCTCCACATGCTGGGACCTGGGCTGGTCTCTATCCACAAGTGCCTTTTTTGCAACATAGAAGCGGTTATATACAGGTTACAGGTATGTGTGCTCTATTATGGTTCTGCTTTTAACTTTATCTAGGAGGCCGCATGGCACATGAAATACAGAATGTAGAGTAGGACCCCCCTATTGAGATTTGCCGTGACGTTGGCAGGGGTGGCTCAAAAAATTGATCAATTATTTGCTAAAAATCTCATTTTTTTTATTGTAGTACAGTTGGAATAAATGTGTGAATTTTCACTTTTTATACTATGCATGCCAATTTCAGATCATGCTGGCTCCCCTCTCCTTCAGGTGAGGTCAGGAGGTGTCCCCTCACCCCTTTGCCTAGCGTCAGGTACCTCAGTTGTAACATGACCCCTATGTTTCCTATGTGTTGTAATATCATCTGGGGGTTTACCAGGTAATAGGTAAACCTTTATAGTCACGTGCATGACAGATTGATCTTGTGCAGCCTAGATAAGTCCATCAGGGTCTTCTCAACCAATATCTTGATAATATCAAGTCATTGAGTTGCTGGTTTTCCTCTTCACCTTGTTCCTTCTTTTCGTCCTACCATGATGTCCTTCTCCAGTGATTGTTCTTTTCGTATGATGTGTCCAAAGTAGGCAAGTCGTAGCTTGGTGATCCTTGCCTCGAGAGACATGTCTGGCTTGATCTGTTCCAAAATTGGCTTGTTTGTTCTTATTGCCATCCATGGCTATATGGATAGTCTATGAAAATGTTGTTATTTTTGCACTCTCTGATTAATTTACAATTTTGCAGTTTTGGGGTTTCTATGGGTTGCAAATTTAGACAGATGATATGGTCACTTGCATGTTCACATAAGTCAAAGAGGGAATAACATGATGAAAAAAAACCCTAAAATTTTAGAAGTCACCATATTTCTGTAATAATGTGTGACTTGTCTTACATTAGCGCACTCTCAACCTTTTGGAGAGTTGATGTGACTTAAAATCAGGATTTTAGCTCCTGTACCCAACAAATTTACTATAATGTATGCTTTATGTTGGCACAAATTATAAGGCAGATCTAGAGTTGATTAAAATTGGCTCAATTGCCTCAGTCTGGCTTGATACGAAGAGATGCCAGTGAAAGTAAATTTCCCCCTAATATGTCAAGACTGACAGTCCTGGATTCTGAATATTGTCCTGATGTGTTGGGTGCACAGTCATCTGTCCTGGATGGCAGAAAAGGTTTAAAAAATATATTATGTACATATATTTTGATACTGACCCTACCGTAGTATCCCAATTAGTGCAAGCAACGTATCTGTCCCACTCCTGCGCTGGATGCAGCTACAAAATGTTGCCACTGTGCTCCCGGTGGCAAAGCTGGCAGCAGTGGGATGGGCAATAAAGACACCCTACTTGGACTTTTCAATATGTTGAAAGGTTTACTAAAGTGTCGAACACTGAATTACATGAGAGCCACCTCTCCTGGGTGGAAATATGCAAGATATTTCTACTCAACAGCTCATTTGTACACTTTTCTCCCATAAGAGGCCAATCCAATATAAAGATCGTCAGAAAGTATAGAATGTACTATCACTGGCAATCAGTGGGGGAAGAACTGATTGTTCTTAAGGAGAGTCAGTTCTTCCCCCACTGATTGCCAGTTATAGTACATTCTATACTTTCTGACGATCTTTATATTGGATTGGCCTCTATGGTTGACTTGCCATTGTTCCTCTTTATTCTGCTGGATGCCCTAGGAAGATTTGACCCTTAGAAGATATTCACGGTGTGTCTTTTTCCATTGGGTTTTTTCTCCAGCTCATAAAAATATCATAAAAACTGCTAGAAAGAAACGTCCTATTTGTTTCAATGGGAAACCAACTTGTTCATATATTCAGACTTGTGAGTATCTTTTAAATGCTTCAGGCTTTCAAAGACGCCAACCAATTTAATAGAAATAACGGTTCACATCCTTCAGGCGTTCTCTTTCCTAGTAATTAAGTCAATCGGAAGGCTAAAAAGATACCCAGAAGATGCCTGGACATCTTCTTTAATATTTTGTAAGTGCTTTCAGCATAAAAATTGCGAGTGTTTTACTGATTTAAAAAAATGACAAATTTCAGAAAAATGTCAATAAAAATAGATGGAAAATATGTTACCAAAAACTGCTGTCGGAAAAAATAACCAACCTAGACAATGACCAAAAAAAAAGCATGAACAAAAAACTTTCAAGATAACAAAGTGCCAAAAAAAGGAGCAATTCCTGAAGCATCTTCCTCTTCAGAGCGCGGACATTTTTGACCGCTAAAAAAAAATGCAGTTTGGCAGTATGAAATATCTTTAAGCTGCCTGGCCATTTTCTTTGGCAAATATTTTCCGACCTAGACTTGAACCCAGTTCTTGTTGAAAACACTTTTGGGTTTGATTTGGTTCTTGTTGACAGCTTTCTGCTTTTGACTTTTTTCCTTTAATTTGCACTGATTAGCAGCTACTCTGTGGTTGCAACCTGGGAGCCCCCGCAGCAAACTCCATATCCCTATATAGGGTGAACACCAGTGGCATGCTACACACTTTGTCTAAGGCCCCCTTCACACGTCCGTGAAAAACACGCACGTGTGTTACGGCTTGTTTTTCGGGTCCGTGTCCCGTTTTTGTGTCCGTTTTTATGGTCCGTGTGGCACCTGTGTGAATTGCGTATGCTAGCCGTGTTTGTGTGTAGAACGTCCATGTGTGCGTGTAGAATTAACGTGTATGTGTACGTGTAATGTCCATGTGTGTGATGCACAATGTCGTTTATAAATGTCGGCTGACAGCAGACAGAGTTGCGCGATGAGAATGAACTCGGGTGAACTTCACCCGACTTCATCCTCATACTGCGGCTCTGTCTGTGTCGAGTACTGATTAGCGGTCACCTGTGAAGGATTCACCGGTGACCGCTAATCCCCCGAGTGACTGAAGTTTCCCCCCCTCTCTCATACTCACCGTTCCTCGATCCCCGGCGCGGCGCTGCACGGCATTCACACTGCTGCGGCGGCTTTTACTATTTTGAAAAAGCCGGCCGCTCATTAAACAATCTCCTATTCCCTGCTTTCCCCGCCCACCGGCGCCTATGATTGGTTGCAGTGAGACACGCCCCCACACTGAGTGACAGGTGCCTCACTGCACCCAATCACAGCAGCCGGTGGGCGTGTCTATACTGTGCAGTAAAATAAATAAATAAATAATTAAAAAAAATGGCGTGCGGTCCCCCCCAATTTTAATGCCAGCCAGATAAAGCCATACGGCTGAAGGCTGGTATTCTCAGGATGGGGAGCTCCACGTTATGGGGAGCCCCCCACCCTAACAATATCAGTCAGCAGCCGCCCAGAATTGCCGCATACATTATATGCGACAGTTCTGGGGCTGTACCCGGCTCTTCCCGATTTGCCCTGGTGCTTTGGCAAATCGGGGTAATAAGGAGTTAATGGCAGCCCATAGCTGCCATTAAATCCTAGATTAATCATGTCAGGCGTCTCCCCGAGATACCTTCCATGATTAATCTGTAAATTACAGTAAATAAACACAAACACACCCGAAAAATCCTTTATTAGAAATAAAAAACACACACATATTCCCTGGTTCAACACTTTAATCAGCCCGAAAAAGCCCTCCATGTCCGGCGTCATCCAGGATGGTCCAGCGTCGCATCCAGCTCTGCTGCATGGAGGTGACAGGAGCTGCAGAAGACACCGCCGCTCCGGTCACCTCCACGCGGCAAATGAAGACAGCCGTGCGATCAGCTGAGCTGTCACTGAGGTTACCCGCGGCCACCGCTGGATCCAGTAACAGCGGGTAACCTCAGTGACAGCTCAGCTGATCGCACGGCTGTCTTCATTTGCCGCGTGGAGGTGACCGGAGCGGCGGTGTCTTCTGCAGCTCCTGTCACCTCCATGCAGCAGAGCTGGATGCGACGCTGGACCATCCTGGATTACGCCGGACATGGAGGGCTTTTTCGGGCTCATTAAATTGTTGAACCAGGGTATATGTGTGTGTTTTTTATTTCTAATAAAGGATTTTTCAGGTGTGTGTGTGTTTATTTACTGTAATTTACAGATTAATCATGAAAGGAATCTCGGGGAGACGCCTGACATGATTAATCTAGGATTTAGTGGCAGCTATGGGCTGCCATTAACTCCTTATTACCCCGATTTGCCAAAGCACCAGGGCAAATCGGGAAGAGCCGGGTACAGCCCCAGAACTGTCGCATATAATGTATGCGGCAATTCTGGGCGGCTGCTGACTGATATTGTTAGGGTGGGGGGCTCCCCATAACGTGGAGCTCCCCATCCTGAGAATACCAGCCTTCAGCCGTATGGCTTTATCTGGCTGGCATTAAAATTGGGGGGGACCGCACGCCATTTTTTTAAATTATTTATTTATTTATTTATTTTACTGCACAGTATAGACACGCCCACCGGCTGCTGTGATTGGGTGCAGTGTGACACCTGTCACTCAGTGTGGGGGTGTGTCTCACTGCAACCAATCATAGGCGCCGGTGGGCGGGGAAAGCAGGGAATAGGAGATTGTTTAATGAGCGGCCGGCTTTTTCAAAATAGTAAAAGCTGCCGCAGCAGTGTGAATGCCGTGCAGCGCCGCGCCGGTGATCGGGGAATGGTAAGTATGAGAGAGGGGGGGGAAATGACCGACAGACTGTGAGAGAGGGACAGAGAGACCGACAGAGAGACCGACCGACGGATTCAGGAAGATTGACCGACATACACAGTAATAGAAAGAATAGCCGACATCACTAGAAATAAAAACACCAAACGGACACGGACTATAGGTAGATGCATACGTGTTTACTAACGTGTGTGCACATACCCATAGACTTTCATTGTGTCCACGAGTGCGTGCTCCGTGCAGATAACGGACATGCATCCGTGCAAAACGCAAACACATACGGATCACGGACACGCACACACGGACATAATGAAATAACGCACGTGTGACCACAATCATAGATTAACATTGGTGCACGTTTGGCCGTGTCTCCGGTATATACGGAAACGGACCAAACACGCTTGTGTATCACGGACGTGTGAAGGGGGCCTAAGGCAAAGTCTCCGTGGATTACTTTTTTGGAATTGCTGGATTTCTATATGGTATATATATATATATATATATATATATATATATATAGTGTATGTCAAATAATAATTTTGCTTAGACCTCCTTCACACCTCTGCGCTGTCCATTTTCCTACATACCGGAGACGCCTAAAAATGAATGGGCTTCGTCACACATCCGTGTTTTCACGCATGCAGACCATTTTTGCTGGCAGTATAGGTGTCACACAAACCAAACACTTTTGTCATCCGTGTGACACGTACCGGGAAAAACACAGGTCAAATAAAAATAAAGAATTTTTATACTTACCTGTCTCCTGTGCTGCTGTCTCTGCCTCTGCTGTTGGTTCCGGGCCTGCTATTTATGGTCATGCATATTCATTGCCCTCACCGCGGACCCGGAAGCAATAGCAGCGCGGGAGACAGCAGTGTCGGAGACAGGTAAGTATACCAGACCATGCTGTCCGTGTGCTATCCGTATGTCACACATATAGCACAGGGACAGCACACGGAGCATACACACACATGCATACATATATGCACCTTCACCATGGACTGTGCAAAATGTTCGTGTTTTGCACGGATGTGTGAGGAGGCCTTAAAGGGGGTGTCCACTTTTGGGAACAATTTTTTGCTTTTAACCTAAATGCATTAATTTGGGGCTAAGAATCATTATTATAACTGGGTTTAATAAAAAATTTCGCAACGTTTTGCTTTTACAGGCTCTTTGTATGTCTCTGCACATTCAACTTTGATGTGGTCTGTGGTTATAAAGCAAATCAGCTGAGAAGATCTTCATTCCCTTTTTCCTTATGTCTAGAACATAGTTTAATTGTTTATATAATATTGTTTTTCATCCTTATGTACCCTAAGAGAGTTATATTGTTTAAAATCTCTTGGTGTGCATTGTGACCCCTTGAAGAAGGAGAAATCCAGCGTCCAATGAAGGGAAGGAGTATGATAAAATCTTGAGTTTATTTCAAACAATTAAAACTTTGAATCAACAGATACAGATCTTACATTGGCATTACCCTACGTGTTTCGGCAGAAACTGTCTTCATCATAGCTCGGCGAAACGTAAGATCTGTATCTGTTGGCTCAAAGTTTTAATTGGTTGAAAAAACTCAGGATTGTATCATACTCATTTTCTGGATTTCTCCTTCCTCTTATTGATTTCCTTCCTGGAGCAAGGCGGCTCCATGTACCGATTTGTGAGTTTTTCCAGGTGCCTGCTACAGGGTGAGCTGCTCGTCTTTTTTTTCTATTGTGACCCCTTGAAGAAGGAGAAATCCAGTATCTAACAAAGGGAATGAGTGATAAAATTTTGTGGTTATTTCAAACAATTAAAACTTGTGTATTATGTTGAACCAACAGGTACAAATCTTACATTGGCATTTACTCTACGCATTTCAGCAGAAGCTGCCTTAATTATGGCTCGGCGAAACGCGGAGGGGAATGCCAAAGTAAGATCTGTATCTGTTAAATTTATTTCAAACAATTAAAACTTTGAACCAGCAGATACAGATCTTACATTGGCATTAACTTAAGTGTTTCGGCAGAAACTGCCTTCTTCATGGCTCAGCGAAACACGTAGGCTAATGCCAATGTAAGATTTGTATCTGTTGGTTCAACATGATGCACAAGTTTTAATTGTTTGAAATAAACTCAAGATTTTATCATACTTATTCTCAGGATTTCTCCTTCTTCTTGTTGATTTCTGACCTGGACCAGGGCGGCTCCGTGCGCTGATTTTTTGCAGGGGCGTGCTATAGGGTGAGCTGATCATCTTTTTTCTAATTTGACCCCCTTCCCCTTTTAAAAATCAATGCAAACTAATTTGAAAGAAAAAGACAGAGTTGGGGGAAGAGATGCCTCACCCAGCTGGGGGAAGAGATGCCCTCTATCCAGTTGAGGGACGGGATTGCATCCACCCAGTTGGGGGAAGGGATGCCCTCTACCAAGTTGGGGGAAGAGATGGCCTCCACCCAGTGGGGGAAGAGATGGCATCCACCCAGTTGGGGGAAGAGATGGCCTCCACCCAGTTGGGGGAAGAGATGCCTCACCCTGCTGGGGAAAGAGATGCCTCATCGAGCTGGGGGTAGGGATGCCCTCCACCCAGTTGGGGGAAGAGATGGCCTCCACCCAGTTGGGGGAAGAGATGGCCTCCACCCAGTTGGAGGAGAAGATGGCCTCCACCCAGTTTGGGGAAGAGATGCCTCACCCTGCTGGGGGAAGAGATGCCCTCCACCCAGTTGGGGGAAGAGATGGCTTCCACCCAGTTGGGGGAAAGATAGCCTAGACCCAGTTGGGGGAAGAGATGGCCTAGACCCAGTTGGGGGAAGAGATGGCCTAGACCCAGTTGGGGGAAGAGATGGCCTAGACCCAGTTGGGGGAAGAGATGGCCTAGACCCAGTTGGGGGAAGAGATGGCCCACCCAGTTGGAGGAAGTGATGGCCTCCACCCAGCTGGGGGAAGAGATGGCCTCCACCCAGTTGGGGGAAGAGATGGCCTCCACCCAGTTGGGGGAAGAGATGGCCTCCACCCAGTTGGGGGAAGAGATGGCCTCCACCCAGTTTGGGGAAGAGATGCATCACCCTGCTGGGGGAAGAGATGCCTCAATGAGCTGGGGTAGGGATGCCCTCCACACAGTTGGAGGAAGAGATGGCTTCCACCCAGTTGGGGGAAGAGATGGCCTAGACCCAGTTGGGGGAAGAGATGGCCTAGATGCAGTTGAGGGAAGAGATGGCCCACCCAGTTGGGGGAAGTGATGGTCCACTCAGTTGGGGGAAGAGATGCCTCACCCAATTACAAGAGATGCCTCACCCAGCTAAGGGAAGAGATGCCTCACCCTGTTATAAATTCCAAACAAGCTCACTGACGGATACTCAGTTAACTCAATCTACAACCAGTAATACAAAATGCAATAATCCCCAATTAAATGCACTTGAATAAAATTCCCCAAAGAAGGACATCCCCTTTAACAATTCATAACACCTGGTCTGGTATGGCTGCAGCTTAATAAATGACAGAATTGTCACAAATAATGTAATTTCTGCTTTGGAGCTATTATTATTACTATTTTTCCAGCCTGACGAATGTAATTAATTAGGCTAATACATAACGCAACCGGCGTGTTAAACAATGCTCATGTGGCCGGCAAAGGCAATGCCACTTCTGACACGTTAATCCCAGCCCGGAAGGAATACTCCATTGATATCCGACTCAGAAGCTAATTCTTGCATCATTTGCAAAAGGGTTAGGAGATAAATATCAAAGGGTTAACCAAAGATTTCAACTGCATTGAGCTAGAGAAAAGAGGAAAAAAAAATAAAAAAAAATAAAAAAATAAATACATCTCGGTTCTCAGCGGCTTCTCCCAACCCGGGTAATTACTGCGCCATCACCATGGCAACCCCTAGACGGCTCTGTCAGCATTTTGTGCTGGGATTAGGATGTGACCTGAGGGGGGGAACAGATTCTGCATATCAAAAGACCGAGAGCGGGAGGAGGGAGAGCAGGAGAATTTGTGTGGGGGTAGAACATCTTGTTAGAGGGTCTCGAACAGCGCAGGTATGGGAGCTTAGAAAAAATATATATATATAACCGGACAGATCTCAGATTAAGGAAATTATGTCTGAACTGCGGCGTAAAGGTGGGAAAACCCCAGTGTCATAAAAATCAGGGAGATTAAGGCTTATGCCAAAATTTACCAGATTACCGGGTAAAAACGCCGCAGATATCTCAGAAGGCTTTATGGACGTACATTACTTCTTCAATGTCAGATCAAGATCACATGGTGGATAATAGAGATACGTGAATTTGATGAAATTGGACAGCAAATTGACCAATCAAATTGTTGATTTTATATATATATATATATATATATATATATATATATATATTTATATATATATATATATATGTTTATTCTGAGGGCGTAACAATCGCTGGGCCCAAGTGGGAGTGGGACGCGACAACCCCAGCGCTTACTCCAGCTCAATGTGCATGAACGACACACATTCAACTGAAATGTATCGTGGTGCAGAGACCCATCAGGTTCCTGCGCTGTAATACTGGATACCAGCCAATCAGAAGCTGGCAGCTGATATCGGCATGTCTATTGTTGGCATTGCATGGCAGAGACATCACGGGGCCTTATAGCTTGCACACCAATGTCAGGATGTCAGCTGCAGGCTTCTGTCTTGGCTAGCGAAGAGCTCCTGCCCAACATGGGAGCGTGAGATTAATATATTTTTGTTTTTTTTATGTGTTAGAGGCAGGATGGAGACATATAATACAAGTATCAGGGAACATATATACCAGGAAGGGACCCAGGATGGGAAGTATTTATACCTGGAAGGGGCCCAGGATGGGGGACATATATAGTAAGATAGAGGAACATATATACCAGGAAGGGGCCCAGGATGAGGGCTATATATGCCAAGATGGGGGAACATATATACCAAGAAGGAGCCCAGGATTGGGGTTATATATAACAAGATAAGGGAACATATATACCAGGAAGTGACCCAAGATGGGAAGCATTTATACCTGGAAGGGGCTCAGGATGGGGGACATGTATAGTAAGAAACAGGAACATATATACCAGAAAGGGTCCCAGTATGAGGGATATATATTCCAAGATGGAAAAACATATATACCAGGAAGGAGCCCAGGATTGGGGACATATATAACAAGATAGGGGAACATTTATACCAGGAAGGGGTCCAGGATAGGGGACATATTTAAATGGAAGGGGCCAGGATGGGAAACATTTATATCTGGAAAGGGACCAGGATGGGAGTCATATATATCAGGAGGGGCCCAGGATGGGGACATATATATCAAGATAAGAGAACATATATACCAGGAAGGGGCTCAGGATGGGAAACATATATATCATGAGGAATCCCAGGATGGGGACATATACACCAGGAATGGGCCCAGGATTGGGGACACACATACCAGGACGGGAGAGCATATATAACAGGTAGGGGCCCAGGATGGGGGACATATATACCAAGATGGGGGAATCCATCAGGAAGGGGCTCAGGATAGGGGAGCATATATACTAGGAAGGGGCTCAGGATGGAGGAGACACATACCAGGATGGAGAAACATATATATCAGACAGAGGCTCAGGATGGTGGACAGATATATCATAATGGGGGATATTACTACCTAATGAAGGTATGTCTTTACATGATCTAGAACACTACAAGGGCCCATAAATCACACCAAATTGCAGGGGGTACCCGATAGAACAATTTGCATTGTGGCCCATCTAGTTCTGAAATATCTTCACATCCTAGAACCCAATAAACACAGGAGTCAAGAAATAAAAATATATTATACATCCCTAATCCAGCACCTGTCCTGGTGCTACAGCTCCCTTCTCCACTGGCTTGTTTTCTCCTACCAGTTACGGTTTTATCTTCACTCTTCGGCACTCATTAGACATTGTCTAATATCATGACTTTTTTGATGCCTACTCCTCACCGGAAGTGTCAATGAGTGAAGAGTGAAGACAAAAGAGAATACAGGTGCCAGATGGTGGAAGCAAGTCAACGGAAGGCCGGATGGGGAGCTGTGGGACCAGGAGAGGCGAGGGGCAAGGTGAATATAATAAATATATATTTTTTAATATACCTTTTCCAGGACATAAAAGGAATCAAGCAAAATGACGCACCCATATATTAACATTGATCCGAGTGCGATAATGTCTAACAAGGATCCATGGTTCGGGAATTTACTCAAGGCTTGTTTTTGGTCTGATGAAGGAAGACAGATCTCCAAAAGGGTTCGGGGTTCAGGTTTTGGAAAGTAAAAATGTATTTGTAGAATTTAAACTGCATTTGTTTCGCCTCGAATTGATCCACTCATCTCTAGTGGACACGTTTCTCAGGGTTGATAGTATAATGCACCAGTCTTTGCTCTTTGATCATTTATGCTGAGGGATTTGACGTCTGCCATGGGATTAAGTCAAAGAAGGTGAAGTCCAATTCTATGGAAAAAAAAAAAATTGTGCCGTCCTCACCGAGCCATCTATTACCGTTACTTCTATGTCAAAGCTCTTGTGATTCTGCTGCTCACTTCCCAAGATTATGTATTTTGTAATAGCTCTGTGTGTTCTAACATCGGTTCCCTGGTGTGCTCGCGTGTTGTCTTACTTCTCGGAGGGAAATGTCAGCATGTGCTCCGTCAAGGATTCATATAAAGGCATCTGAATGACATATTTGTTACACTGGGTTTTTAGATGTTTACTTCTATTCTCAATGATTGGTCTGCCAACTCAATTTTCCTTCCATCATTGTAAAGTAAGGTAATACCCCCCGTGCTCTGTGCCGTAGTATGAAATTCCTTAATTAGAAATTTTGCTCAGATTCCAGTCTTCCAAGTACGTGTCCTGTCTGTGTTTTTCACCGATAGAGAATAGTCACCCAGTCTATGGTCACTTCTACATGTCCGTTTTTTATCTTGGATCAATAGAGTGCAAAGAAACCAAAAACAGGCGCGTGAACATTTTTGGTCCAATTTGTGGATCAAACTCATTCATTCGATTGAACGAATTTGTGAAAAAAATGGATAACATGCTGATGCTATCCTAATCGCGTCCTAGGTCCTCCACCTTTGGCTCAGGAGCCACATGTGGCTCGCATACCCATGCTGTGTGGCACGTGGCTGTTTGCAACCTTGGTGTAGGTCTCCAGATAGTAACTGTTGTGAGTAGCCTTTGACAGAATAACAGATCTGGATACTTGATGGGAAGAGGGTGGGAAGGTAAAAATAGTGAGATAGAGATAGGATAGAGGGGTGGATGCGATGGCTAGAGTTATTGATCACAATATATCTAGCTAGACACACATATATGTGATGGTGATGGGAAGAAGGTAGGAAGGTAAAAATAGTGAGCTAGAGATAGGATGGAAGGGTGGATGCGATGGCTAGAGTGCTTGATCACAACAGATCTGGACACATACACTTTGTGGTGAAGGGAAGAAGGTGGCAAGGTAGAAATGGTGAGCTTGAGATAGGACTTTATGGACTATCCCCACGAAGCTCAGAGATCGGGGGCACTAGCGCAACGAGGGGGATAGGGTTTTCCAACCAAAGCAACTCACTGAAATCCCACGCGTGAGCTGCTGAGAGCACAGCTCCTTCACACCAAAAAGTAGGGAGTGGGGCCCAGACAGCTTCAAGCTTACGGGCCACTTGGACTACTAAAATCTGTGCACGGAGGCAGGGTCCGGACCATCAGGCAGTGCTGCAGGGGACGGAACCCGGACGAGCTCCCCCAAGAAGGCAGCGGCACCCAGAGACTTGGTTTAGTACGTTATCAGCGTCTACTTTCCTTCTGAGTGAGTACCTGATCCCCCCCTGCCCCAGTGAGCCTGCGCTCCCCTGCAATCCATCCCACCATCCAGGGTCCCGGGGCCTTCCCTACCCGTGGAGGGTAACGTCATCTGGCTGCCCCGCTCCATCACCCCGGGTACTCCCAATGGCAGCGGCGGTATTCCCTATTACTGCACAGCACGGGTGGCGTCACAAACTATCTAATACTCCCCTGTAAATAGACCCCCATCACGTTTTAGAGTGACTCCGCGCCCCTGGGTCCGGAGACCCTCGTGCCACGAGCAGTGACACCCGGATCTGAGCGGTTCGACCGCTGCAGGGGCGGTACGCTTGTCCCCATATAATAACATTGATCCGAGTGTGATAATGTCTTAAAAGGTTCCATGTATCGGGGATCTACTCATACCTTGTTGTTGGTCTGATGAAGAAGGACAGATCTCCGAAATCCGGAACCTTTTAAGACACTACATTAGTACCACTTCTGGACTGGTGTTACATTCTGTGGAGTGACAGCGCAAATTTAGCATTATTCTTCTACTATATACTTATCTGCTCATTCAGATAAGGGTTTTTTTTTTTGCATATGAGAATAATTGACCATTTTTCATCAGTCGGCTGGATCCAATTTTCGTCCATTTTCTTCCCATTAGTCTGTGTTTACCAATACAGTTGCAGCAGTTTTTCTTGTAGACAAAAAAACCCCCGATTACATTGTTCAAGCTTCTACCCATCAAACAGTAAAAGACGGACAGCACTTGGATGTCACATAGATGGCGCCCGTGTGCTTTCATTTTTTCACTGACTCACTACCTTGTAATGGCGATTGTGATCAGCAACATGGATCAAAAATGTTTTGAGCGTCCTCAAAAAAACATGGACGTTTGCACAGCTCCATAGACAAAAATGGATCAGTGTTTAATAAGATAGGAGATCAGAGCAGACAGTTGGTGCTTTTAAAATTCCGTGGATGAGCGTCACGATCATCTCCCTGGTGTTATGAGACTAGTGACAGCTTTAGGACTGGAGCCTCCCATCTCCATCTTGACTCCTCATTTAAATGAGGTTTCCTTTCCTTTGGAGTCTCATGAGTTAATTTCAGGTATTGTTGCCAGCAGCTCCGGCAGTGCAGGTCAGCTGTAGCTATTTTGGGCCCGCGCCCATTTAGGTTAAATACTGGAGCCTTCCCAGCAGACCCTGCTATTAGAATTATTTCTACTCTGGCCAACCTGGTGGAAGGAACTGCTGAGGTTTACTCCTTTGCCCATCCACCTGCTACTTTAGAGTCTGTTTGCTACGGTGAAATTTGGTGTTTTGTATCCTTCAGTTTATTCCCCCATCTGTCTTTCATTTCCCTCCGTGTTTATTAGTTGAGTGGCGAGTCTGGTGTACTCATCGGCCTACTCACTAGACAGGGTGAGTTTAGGGCCAGGTGAGGGACCCAGGGATCCTGCTTGCCGACAGGTTGAAAGAACCTGTATAGGGATGCTAGGGAGCTCAGGAGCCAGCTTGATGTGAGTGCAGGAGGTGCCTCCTCACCCCTATCCCTAGCGGCAGGGACCTCCGTTGTATCGTGACGCTGGTGTTTCCCCCCTTTTTGTGGTGTTTTTTGGTAGTGTTTTAGACTCCCGTTGGTCTGATCACTTGTGTCACACGTTATTTAGGGACATATTCTATTCCGTGAGTGACAATGAGGCAGGCACCAGAGGCAGACACAGTTATTCTGCTGCAAGTTCTCCTGAAACAATGAGCACCAACTCTCGTCTCCTTTCTCGCTAACAGGAAAATTTGGATTCGTCGATGACCTATGCTGCCTGGAAATCGAGAATTTTGAGAATGAAAGACCAGTCCATGAAGAGAAAGAAACGGATTTCTCTAATAAGATTTATTACAAAGTTTCTTATTTTCTTGTGTACTATTGATTCATGAGGAAGAAATTAAAACGAAGGTTACTCTTTAAATGTCAGTTGTCAGGATTCATCATTGTAAAAAATAAATGTCAGAGAAGTGCAGTGATACATCAAAAATCTTGTTGTAGCAAGAATGAAAAACGATTGTTGATTTGGATGATTACTCATATATTATTGAAAAGGTAATAGACTCAAACCGATCATCCCTCATAATTATTACAGACTGTTTTGATAGAAAATCCAATAATTTCCCTTTTTTCACAAGGATGCAGTCTATATTAAAGATGTTGTCCACTACTCCGACAACCCCTCATAAATCACCATGTTTGCCTCCGTTAAAATAACTCCGCTTATACTCTCCTCCACTGCCGGCGCTGTTCCAGCAGTGTTAAGATTCCCTCTCCCAGGACTCATGTGAGGTCCTTACGTCTTGTGAGCTCTGTGACCAATCAGCGCTGTCTTTACTGTTCTCAACTTTAGACGAATCGAACATCAATAATTTCATTCTCTTCACAAGGATGCAGTCTATAATAAAGACGTTGTCCACTACTCCGATAACCCCTTTACAATCACCATGTTTGCTGCCGATAAAATAACTTTGCTTATACTCCCCTCCACTGTCGATGCTGTTCCAGCAGTGTTAAGATTCCCTCTCCCAGGACTCATGTGAGGTCCTTATGTCATGTGAGCTCTTTTCCTCAATCAGCGCTGTCTTTACTGTTCTCGCCTTCGGACGAATCGAACATCAATAATTTCATTCTATTCACAAGGATACAGTCTATAATAAAGAGGTTGTCCACTACTCCGACAACCCCTTATCAATCACCATGTTTTCCTCCGTTAAAATAACTCCGCATATACTCATCTCAAGTGCCAGCACTGTTCCAGTAGTGTTAATATTCCTTCTCCCAGGATTCACTGAGGTGCTTACGTCATGTGAGCCCTGTGCCCAATCAATGTTGTCTTTACTGTTCTCGCCTTCGGACGAATCGAACATCAATAATTTAATTCTCTTCACAAGGATGCAGTATATATTAAAAAGATTGTCCACTACTCCGACAACCCCTTATCAATCACCATGTTTGCTGCCGATAAAATAACATCGCTTATACAAGTACTCACCTTCGGTGTCTGCGCTGTTCCAGCAGTGTCAACATTCTTCTCCCAGGACTCACATGAGGTTCTTACAGCATGTGAGCCCTATGCCCAATGAGCTGGCGCTGTTCCAGCAGTGTTATGATTCCCCCTCCCAGGACTCACATGAGGTTCTTACATCATGTGAGCCCTATGCCCAATCAGCACTGTCTTTACTGTTTTCGCCTTTGAATGAATCGAACATCAATAATTTAATCCTCTTCACAAGGATGCGGTCTATATTAAAGATGTTGTCCACTACTCCGATAACCCCTTTACAATCACCATGTTTGCTGCTGATAAAATAACTCCGCTTAGACTCACCTCCGGTGCTGGTGCTGTTCCAGCAGTGTTAAGATTCTCTCTCCCAGGACTCACATGAGTGCCTTAAGTCATTTGAGCCCTATGCCCAATGAGAGCTGTCTTTACTGTTCTCAAATTTAGACAAATTGAACATCAATAATTTAATTCTCTTCATTAGGATGCAGTTTATATTACAGAGGTTGTCCACTACTCTGACAACCCCTTATCAACCATGTTTGCCTAAGTTAAAATAACTCCCCTGTACACATATTCTCTCTGCTTTGTGTTTTGAGTGCTGTGTGTACGAGTTTTTATTCTCCCTTATCCATTTCATTTTTGTGGGGTTTTGTTACAATGTTTCTGGCCCACCCCTAGGGTGGGGGAGAGGGGGAGTAAGATCAGGGCTCAAACAGGAGTCAGGGTCATGCTAGGGGCTCAGACCTGGCTACCCTCAAGCCTACCTCTGAGGTAATACAAAAAGAACGATAATTCCAGCAAAGAATCCACATTGAGGGATAGATAAAATATAACTTATATTTTATCTATCACTGAATGTGGATCCTTCACTGGAATTATCCTTCTTTTAGTATTATACCTGCGGTAGCTCCTACCTTTCTGTGTATGTAACACAAGGGGACCTGATTCATCTATCATTGCAAGACTAGTGAGCTGACTATAAATTTGTTTCTATACCTCCGAAGTAAGGGACATCGCAGGATATCGAGTCTGAGAACCAGCTTAGGGGCTCCTGTTCTGTCATTACATAACCTGTGACACACAGTCAACACCTGCCGTGTGTGTAGCATGTGATGCAGTCATCACTTACGGGCAGAATGGATGGAAGAGTAGTCAGGAAAGCCAAGTTATGGTAACGGGAGGACACGTAACGGGAGGACACATATGAGCACAAGGAGTAAACAGAGGCGTAGTCAGGTCAAATTCTGAAGGTCAGAAATGCAGGACAGCACGTAATAGGTTCAGGCAGAACACAGAGACGTGATCAGGTAACAGTCCGAGGTCAATAGGCAGGAGGTCATGACTGGAACAGGGAGCGGGCAGAGAAGAGTCATATAACAGTCCGAGGTCAGAACACAAAGATCAGGACAGTAGCAGAAGCAACAGCACAACAGCAGAACCAGAAAATACAACTGGCAAAATTTTAGGCGAGCATACTCAGTAACAAGCATGAGCAATTACCAGTAAGGAGGAACACCTGAGTGATCAGCACCAACGTGGAATCCCGCTATCAAAAAAGCTACTAGCTCAGTAACTAAGGAAGGCACAGCAGAGCATTTCCAAGGCAAGATGCTCTGCACAGAGGAATCGTGGAACTGACAGGAATGTAATTCAGGAAAACGCAGCGGAGCATCTTTTAGTCTGCAAGATGCTCTGCGCAGAGGAATCGAGAAACTGCTAGGAATGTAATTCAGGAAAACGCAGCAGAGCATCTTTTAGTCTGCAAGATGCTCTGCACAGAAGAATCGTGAAACTGCCAGGAATGTAATTCAGGAAAACGCAGCAGAGCATCTTCTAGTTTGCAAGGTGCTCTGCACAGAAGAATCGTGACATACGTCTACACCCGACATGGAGCATGGGTTAACCTTGGTAAAGTGTACCTATAACTGGCATGTATCTCGGTGTATAGATTATAGTGTATATAATATAAATTGTGCCGCCTGTATATAATAACCACATACTGTATATCACTGTCACGGGAAGATGTAGAAAGGTGAGCGATGACACCCTTATTGCTTCTTCTGAAGAGTTCAGCATCTGAGGTTAATGAAAAAACAATATTGTGAAGAAACACATCTGTATATGACATGCTCCTTCCTAGAAATATCAAGTACAGGGCGGTATGATTGCGAAGAAATTTCTAGCGATTAAGTGAACACTTGAGATTTTAAGATGTTATTTGCTGGGACAAGCATGTTCCTTAGTAACAGGTCATCATTCTATTACTTGGTTTAATAGAAAAAAAAAGATATGTGAGGGTTTTATGACTGCTCTGCTCGGTAAAAATGAAGCGTTGTGCAAGTCTAGTAGGCACTTGCCGGGTGTCGGCTGATTCCGAAGAAGGGGCTCATTATTGACGTCTTCGTCCTTTATAGTTTTCCTTCTTTATAAAGTGTCGCTATTATTTTGTGCTGAAGTGTTTTCCCACAATATAGGATAAAAATAATAATAATAGTTGATTCCAAACTTACTGATGAGTGGTTAAATCCACAGGTACCGATCTCCCACTAGCAGAATCCGCAGGTAGCAAGAATTTATCCTTTATTTTATTACTCTTTCCGTCAATTCGTTCTGCTGAAAATCAAACGTGCTATTAAGGGTGCTCAGTGCACCGTTCCACCCCCACGTTTTTCGCGCTTCTTTATTGATTGACAGCACTGGCTTGCCCTCGGGCATGCATTGGCACGCAGTCGTCTTCTCCTCCTCTCTCCGAGTCCGTTCCTTTACACGTCCAACTGTATATGTGAAGCTGGCGGACGCAAAACAGAGGAAAGATGACTATGTGCAAAAGCGCTGTAGCACTTATACCCGAGCGCATGCGCAAGCTTTCTCTTCGGGCAGCGCTAGCTCCAGGCAAAATAGCGCTGTCAATCAACATAGAGTGAGGCCGAGCAATGTCAACTCCGGAGGGGTGGAATGGTGCCCTTAGACACCCGGTCATGCCAAGGATGCCGCAAGCACCTTAATTAGAATATTGGATTAACGAGGATTTTCAGCATAAAGAGACAGATTACTAAACTAATTTAATCTTTATAGGTGCCAAGTTTTCTACATAGTGGTGTGGCTAGTTTAAAATAAGATTAGGGCCTGATGGATTCCCATAAACCCCATTAGCACCTGGCGATTTTCCGTTTTTTTGTTTTTGCTCCCTTTCTTCCAAGAGTCATAACTTTTTTAATCTTCAGTCAATATACCCATATGAGGACTGTTTTTTTGCGGGACGAGTTGTACTTTTGAATGACACTATTCATTCTGCCCCATATTGTACTGAAAAAAAGGGAAAAAAAAATCCAAGTCCGGTGAAATTGTAAAAATGTGTAATTGCACTATTGTTTTTTGGGATTTTTATTTACCATGTTCAATATATGGTAAAACTGACCTTTCAATATAATTCCCCAGGTGAGTCTGAGTTCGTAGATACCAAACATTAATAGTTTTCTTTTTATATAAGTGTTGAAACAAAATCTGATGTTTGTAAAAAAACAAAACAAAAAAACAATTGCACCTTTGTCACCATTTTTCGAGACCTGTAGCGTTCTCATTTTTCAAGATCTGGGGCGCAGTAATGACTTTTTTTGTGTTTTGAGCTGACATTTTTAATGATATAGTTTTTGGGTAGATGTGATGTTTTGATCGCCTGTAATACAATGTTTCGGCATCCAAAAAATCCTTAATTCTGGCGTTTTTATTTTTTTTACTCGCTATGCCCTTTACTGATCAGATTAATTGATTTTATAATATTTTCATAGATTGGATGTTTCTGAATACTGCAATACCAAATATTTGTATTTTTTTTAATTGTTTTATTTTCAGTGGGGCAAAAGGGAGGTGATTTGAACTTTTAGATTTTTTTATCTTTTCATATTTTTAAAAACTTTCTTTTTTACATATTTTAATGATTTTACTACTTTATCCCTGCACTGTCCGATCACTTCTTCTCAACAGAGCGATCCTTCAGTGGGATAAAGGGAAAATGCTAGCAGGATTTAACACCCCATATTATTTATATTTGCATGTAGCTCTTTCAAAAACAAGTGCAGCAATAGCTCTACATGGCCTGTCCGTTCCTCCATTACTGAGATATCAGCATTTGAACAGATATGCAAATGAGGGTGAAGAGTTTTGGTAGATCTGAAGCCTCCGTCACTACAGCTCTATTCTCCACCCAACGCCGCCTCCTCCTGTCAACTCATGACTCCTTTGTCTGATGTTATGGCATAGAGGCTGCCTATCAGGCAGATTGAGGTGGCACTTGGTGGGGAAAATAGAGCTGGAGTAGTGGAGGTTTTGGATCTACAAATAGATCTTCAGTCTCATTTGCATACTGATTCAAATGCTGATTTATGAGTAATGGAGGAACGGACTGACCATGTGAAGATATTACTGGACTTGTCCTTGAAAGAGCTACATGGCATATAAATAGTTTGGGTGTTAAATCCTGCTGATAAGAGTCCCTTTAAATCTATATACGGTATATAGTATATATATATATATATATATATATATATATATATGTATATATATTGTGAGGTAGTATGGTCGGCTGCGCAGCAGAAGACACGGGATCCAGGCATCAAGGTTCACAGCATCCGGTTTAATAGTCAAACAAAAGTCCACAACAGTACACATGGGCCTCTCCGGCAGAAAACTCAGGGAGTTGTGTTCACTCCCTCACACACTAAACTCCCACGCCCATCTTTCTGTTTCCTTTTAACCCTGTAGGGAAACAGCATTAACCCCGGAGTGGAGTTACTTTCTATCATGGAGTGAGCACAACCGGGGTGAGACGTACCGGCCGTCATAGATAATCCCGGTCACAGTCTCACATACCCCCCCCTCAGTTCAAGCGAGCGGGGTTGAACTCCTGCCAGCAAACACGGGCCGCGGGACAAGGCATCGGCGTTGCCCTGCAACCTACCGGCCCGGTGTTCAACCGTAAACCAGAAGTTCTGCAGAGAAAGGAACCACCGGGTAACCCGGGCATTCCGTTCTTTGGCGGACCTCATCCAGACCAGCGGAGAGTGATCAGTCACCAAGCGAAACTGCCGTCCCAGCAGGTAATAGCGTAGGGACTCCAAGGCCCACTTGATCGCCAGGCACTCCTTCTCCACTACGCTATAATTCCGCTCGGGAGGGGTGAGCTTCCTACTTAAGAAGGTGACGGGGTGTTCCTCCCCCTGAACCACCTGAGACAGCACTGCCCCCAGGCCGACCTCCGAGGCGTCAGTCTGTACTATGAACTCCTTCCGGAAATCAGGGTTTACAAGAACGGGCTGTCCGCACAGGACCCCTTTTAGGGCCAGGAAGGAGTCCTCGGCCTGCGAAGTCCAGCGCACCATGACGGACTTCTTGCCTTTGAGAAGGTCCGTCAAGGGGGCTGATAGTCCCGCAAAATCTTTGACAAACCTCCTGTAGTACCCCACGATACCCAGGAAGGCCCTGACCTGCTTCGTGGTCAGGGGTCTAGGCCACTTCTGGATCGCCTCAACCATGTTAATTTGGGGCTTAATCACTCCTTGGCCTATCACGTAGCCCAAGTAGCGGGCTTCCGTGAGTCCCAACGCACATTTTTTGGGATTGGCTGTCAATCCGGCTGTTCGAAGCGCGTCCACCACCGCTTGTACCTGTTCCAAGTGGGTCTGCCACTCGGAGCTGTAAATGATGATGTCATCAAGGTACGCTGATGCATACGCCTGGTGGGGTTCCAGCACCAAGTCCATCAACCTCTGGAACGTGGCCGGAGCGCCATGTAACCCAAAAGGCAAGACAACATAGTGGAAGAGACCCTCCGGCGTAACAAAGGCGGTTTTCTCCTTGGCGGACTCCGTCAGTGGCACCTGCCAGTACCCCTTGGTCAGGTCGAGCGTGGTAAAATATCACGCCTGTCCCAGCCTATCAATCAGCTCATCCACCCGCGGCATGGGGTAGAGATCGAACTTGGATATTTCGTTCAATCTCCTAAAGTCATTGCAGAATCTTAAGGAGCCATCGGGTTTTGGTATTAGGACAATGGGACTAGCCCATTCACTCCGGGATTTTTCGATGACCCCCAGGCGTAGCATTGTCTTCACTTCCTCTGATATGGCTTGTCTTCGAGCCTCCGGTACGCGGTATGACTTCAGGCGAACCTTCAGGTGGGGCTCGGTGACAATGTCATGTCGTATCAGACTGGTCCTACCCGGCAACTCGGAGAAGACATCGGGGTTCTGCTGAACCAGCCGTCTGGCCTCTCGCCTCTGTTGCTTGGTGAGGGCTTCTCCAATCCTTACTTCCGGTTCGTCCTCTCCGGAGGTTGCTGGAGCCGGGTTTGAACGACCCGAAGAGGAGGGAGATGGGGAAAAATCAACCATCAGGCTTTCCCGTTCCTGCCACGGTTTTAATAGTTTGACATGGTATATTTGTTCAGGTTTCCGCCTACCGGGCTGCAATACTTTATAGTTGACCACCCCGACTCTTTCCTTTATCTCGTAGGGGCCTTGCCACTGAGCCAGGAATTTACTCTCCGCCGTGGGGATCAATACCAACACCCGATCTCCGGGTTTAAAGGTCCGCACGGTGGCTTGTCTATTGTAGCGGCCGCTTTGCGCGGCCTGAGCCTCCTGTAAATGCTCCTTCACAATTGGCATGACCGCGCTTATGCGGTTCTGCATTCCTAAAATGTGTTCAATCACACTTTTATGGGGGGTGGGCTCTTGCTCCCATGTTTCCTTTGCCAGGTCCAACAATCCCCGGGGATGTCGCCCGTATAACAATTCAAAAGGCGAAAACCCCGTGGATGCCTGTGGCACCTCTCGTATGGCAAACATCAAATAGGGAAGCATCATATCCCAGTCTTTCCCGTCTTTGGAGATCACCCTTTTTAGCATGGTTTTCAGGGTTTTATTGAATCGTTCTACTAACCCATCCGTCTGAGGATGATACACAGATGTACGCAACTGCTTGATCTGGAGTAGCCGGCATAGTTCTTTGGTCACTTTAGACATGAATGGGGTCCCCTGATCCGTAAGGATCTCCTTGGGCAACCCCACCCGGCAGAACACAGCAAACAACTCCCGAGCTATAAGCTTCGCCGCAGTATGTCTGAGAGGTATCGCCTCTGGATACCGGGTGGCATAGTCAACGATCACTAGGATATGTTGGTGCCCTCGAGCAGACTTTACGAGGGGCCCCACCAGATCCATCCCTATCCGTTCAAAAGGGACTTCTATAATGGGTAACGGTACCAACGGACTGCGAAAGTGGGCCAGTGGTGCGGTAAGCTGACACTCCGGGCAGGTTTCGCAGAACCGTTTAACCTCCCCAAAGACCCCGGGCCAATAGAACCTTTGCAATATTCGCTCCTGCGTTTTCTTGACCCCTAGGTGGCCATTCATCAGGTGTTTATGAGCCAAGTCGAGGACCCGCCGGCGATACGGCTGGGGCACCACCAACTGCTCTACCCCCACGCCCCGTATTTCATCTACCCGGTAGAGTAAATCCTGCTTAAGAGGGAAATGGGGGTACCTTACCTGGGCACCGGGCAGCTGTGCCACCCCGTCAATTACTATCACCCGATTCCGGGCATGTATTAATGTAGGGTCCTGGAGTTGGGCTGTCCCAAACGTATCCGGGGATGCCTCCAAGTCCAGGATGGGCTCGACCGTCTCAGCCTCTCCTGCCAATACCTCTAGGGGCGACCTATCGGGTTCACACTCTGTCCCTATCATGGGGACCCCTATGGCAGGCGTCCCGGATTCAGGATTGTAGGGCTCAGGTCCCGGACTGACCAATATCTGAGGGGACTTAGGAGGTCCCTTCCATAAAGTCCAAAAATAGGGCAGATCCCTTCCTAGGATCACGTCATAGGGAAGAGAGTTAATAAGTCCCACCTCATGTTGCACCTGACCGCAAGGTGCTGTGATGGTGACAATCCCCGTGGGATAGTCTCGGCGGTCCCCATGTATGCAAACCACCCCCACGGTACGTCCTGTGGCCTTTACTTTAGCACTTAGGGTTGATCGCACAAGGGTCACTAAGCTTCCGGAATCCAACAAGCCTGTAACCGGACATCCATTCACCTGTATTTGGCACAAGTGGGGCTCAGTCTCTGGGGAGACCAGGTCAGCGTACACACCACCTGAGCATACATTGAACCCCGCTGGGTAACCCCACAATCCATGGGCTCCGTGGTGAGTGGACACTGGGCTTCCATATGTCCCACCCGCTGGCACCGCCAACATCTAATAGGGAAGGAAACCCCCTTGACGAGTTGTCGTTTAGGGTACATAGCCTTCCGGACCTCAGGGACGGAGGGTGCGGCCTCAGACGGGACGGTAGCGGACTCCCGCACCGGTGTCAGCGGTGGGTCCTTGGCCCTAGGCTTGGAGGGGCCGGACCGACGGGCGGTACGCAAAGTCTCAGTGTCCCGTATCAAGTCCTTCGTAGCCACATGCCGCTCTACCAGGCCCACTAATTGGTCCAGGGTACTTGGGTCGCCCTGTCCTACCCACCGTTGAATGGTGACGGGTAAGGTGCGCACAAAACGATCAACAACTACCCTTTCCACCATTTGCGCCGGGCTCAGAGTGTCAGGCTGCAACCACTTTTTTACGAGATGCAACAAGTCATAGACCTGTGAGCGTACGGGTTTGGCTTCCTCATAGAACCACTGATTTACCCGCTGAGCCCGTACATAGGTATTCACCCCCATCCGAGCAAGTATTTCGGCTTTCAGGGTCGCATATTCTAAGGCGTCCTCGGTACAGAGGTCCAGGTACGCTTTTTGGGGCTCCCCCGTCAGATAGGGCGACAATACCTCAGCCCACTGGGGGGTCGGCAGTTTTTCCCGCTCGGCCACCCGCTCAAACACCGCCAGGAACGCTTCCACATCATCCCCCGGGGTCATCTTTTGCAACGCTTGTCTCACCGCTTTCCGGACGCTGCCGTCGTCACCCGATCCCGGGGTTGTTGCTGCCGGTCCGGCACGGATCGACTTGGCCAGGAGAACCATCTGTTCTTGGTGTCTTTGTTCCTGCGATTTCAAGGATTGGAGCAGGTGTGCATTGGTCTGTTGCTGCTGTGCATTAGCCTGAGCCAAATGCTTTAGTATGTCCTCCATGGTGTCGCCGGGTTTGGGCTGTAGTATAGCCGCTCGAATCCAGGATATGCGCTGCTGGGTCACCAGGGATGGATGCTACACCTCACCGGGCTGGCATGCCCGCCGATTCTCCACCATATGTGAGATAGTATGGTCGGCTGCGCAGCAGAAGACACGGGATCCAGGCATCAAGGTTCACAGCATCCGGTTTAATAGTCAAACAAAAGTCCACAACAGTACACATGGGCCTCTCCGGCAGCAAACTCAGGGAGTTGTGTTCACTCCCTCACACACTCAGCTACCACGCCCATCTTTCTGTTTCCTTTTAACCCTGTAGGGAAACAGCATTAACCCCGGAGTGGAGTTACTTTCTATCATGGAGTGTGCACAACCGGGGTGAGACGTACCGGCCGTCATAGATAATCCCGGTCACAGTCTCACAATATATATATATATATATATATACAGTGTGTTTATATATATATATATATATATACATATATATATATATATACACCCACTCTCTCTGTCTCCCTCTCTCCCCTGTTCCTACTTTCTCTCTCTCACTCTCCCTCGCTCCCACTCTCCCTTCCCCTCCCATTCTCCCTTGCTCCCACTCTCCCTTTCTCCCTCGCTCCCACTTTCCCTCGCTCCCACTCTCCCTCTCTCCCACTCTCCCTTGTTCCTACTCTCTCTCTCACTATCCCTCACTCCCACTCTCGCTCCCCCTCCCACTCTCTCACTTTCCCATTCTCCCTTGCTCCTACTCTCCCTCTCTCCGTCGCTCCCACTCTCCCTCGCTCCCACTCTCCCTCTCTCTCACTCTCCCTTGTTCCCACTCTCTCTCTCTCTCTCTCTCCCTTGCTCACACTCTCCTTCGCTCCTTCCCTCCTTCCCTCTTTCTCTCTCCCTCGCTCCCACTCTCCTTTGCTCCCTTCCTCTCTCTCTCACTCTCCCTCGCTCCCACTCTCCTTCGCTCGCTCCCTCTCTCTCTCACTGTCTCTTGCTCCCACTCTCCCTCTCTCCCACTCTCCCTTGTTCCCGCTCTCTCTCTCACTCTCCCTCCCCCTCACACTCTCCCATTCTTCCATGCTCCTACTCTCCCTTGTTCCCACTCTCTCTCTCTCACTCTCCCTCGCTCTCACTCTCCTTCGCTCCTTCCCTCTTTCTCTCTCCCTCGCTCCCACTCTCCTTCGCTCCCTTCCTCTCTCTCTCACTCTCCCTCGCTCCCACTCTCCTTCGCTCCCTCCCTCTCTCTTTCTCACTCTCCCTTGCTCTCACTCTCCTTCACTCCCACTTTCCCTTGCTCCCACTCTCCGTCTCTCCCACTCACTCTCTCTCACTCTCCCTCCCCCTCACACTCTCCCATTCTCCCTTGCTCCTACTCTCCCTTGTTCCCACTCTCTCTCTCTCACTCTCACTCGCTTCCAATTTCCTTCGCTCCCTCCCTCTCTCTCTCACTCTCCCTCACTCCGACTCTCCCTTGTTCCCTCTCTCTCTCACTCCCCCTCGCTCCCACTCTCCCTCCCCCTCCCACTCTCTCTCTCTTACTCTCCCTCGCTCCCACTCTCCCTCCCACTCTCCCATTCTCTCTCTCTTTCTCTCCGTCCATATGCTCTCTGCAGCAATGCACTGTCCAGAATAGTGTTTTGGCGCTCGATACATCCACAGTACGTATGACAGCCTTTATAACATTGATTTCTTCAGCCATTGTGCTTGTCTTCTTGTTGTCTTGAGGATCGTTGCAGTAATCTGCAGTCATTTCAGGTTTACAAATAACTGCTGTGATGTTATAAAATGTATTAATAATAAGCAAATGTGAGTACAAAGCGGAACAGCTGGAGACATAACTAAGGACAATTGCATGACATGATCGGAATAGACAATATTTGTAATGGAGGACTTGTTTGTTACAGTTCACTGCGGGGCGCTGCGTCGTACCCAACACTACTCCATTCCTTAGGATCATAAGACGGGTGACAACCTTTTTCTTCTGGCTCGTGGCCAGATCTTACACTTCTCGGCCTCATACCTGGCTGTTTTTGCTGAGTAAACTTGTACTACAATATTAATTTGGACTTCAGGTGGTAAGACGCCTTAGAAACAAAGTTTACTTTTGAATTATTAAATGTTCTAAAACTAATTCCCTATTATTCCGCTGTCACTAAAAATGCTCCTAAGAGATCAAACGGGGATTGTAAATGATCTGCACCAGCAGAATCCAGGCTGCCACAAACAGCAGCTGCAGGGCGAACATGGAGAGTTTCCTTTCACATTATCTTAAAGGGAGTATTTCCGATAATAAATAACACAGCATTGCTAGAATTGCTTTTTAAGCCGCGCTGTAATATAACTCTTAAAATGTATCTGTTGTTTCACAATAAACTAATGTGTGTGAGCATACTTTGACATTATTTGCATTTTTTTCACCAGTGTTTCCCTCTCCTGGTCTTATCTGTAACTGTTAGTCGACTACGAGCTAGTGGGTGGAAACTAGCTGCTTTTGATGTCTCCACACAAACACATGAGGATACCTGCTCTCCTATAAACCACCCATTAGAAGCTTCAGCAGCATGAAGGGCACTATACAGCAGTACTGAGCAGGGAACTGTGAATCCAGCACTGCAGTGAGATAAAACAAGTACTAGAAAGCAGAAGCAACCTATGAGTATCTTCCTGATTCTCTCTCTCACATCACCCTTACTTCCACTCCTCTCCATCAACTACAATAAGCAGATGTGTGCCAATCCTTCAGTAAACTGACAGTTAACTTGCTTTTAGAGAAATTTTTGAGGAAGGGAGAGGTGAAGTGGCAAAGTGGCTTATATACCCATTATATACCCTGCTCTTTCCCCATCTGTCTCTTGCCCTGTCTGTCTCTTTCCCTGTCTGTCTCTGTCTCTTTCCCTGCCTCTGTCTCTTTCCCTGTCTGTATCTTTCCCTGTCTGTCTCTTTCTCTGTCTGTCTCTTTCCCTGTCTCTGTCTCTTTCCCTGTCTCTTTCCCTGTCTGTCTGTCTCTTTCCCTGTCTGTCTCTTTCTTTGTCTGTCTCTCTGTCTCTTTCCCTGTCTGTCTGCATCTGTCTCTTTGACTGTCTGTCTCTGTCTGTCTCTTTCCCTGTCTGTCTGCCTGTCTCAATCTGTCTGTCTCTTTCCCTGTCTGCCTCTTACTCTGTCTGTGCCTATGTCTGTCTGTCTCTTTCTGTCTGTCCATCCGTCTACCCATTATATACCCTGTCTCTTTCCCCGTCTGTCTCTTTCCCTATCTGTCTGTTTCTCTGTCTGTCTCTGTCTCTTTCCTTGTCTGTATCTTTCCATGTCTGTCTCTTTCCCTGTCTCTGTCTCTTTCGCTGTCTGTCTGTCTCTTCCCTGTCTGTCTCTTTCACTGTCTGTCTCTGTCTCTTTGACTGTCTGTCTCTTTCCCTGTCTGTCTCTGTCTCTTACCCTGTCTCTGTCTCTTTCCCTGTCTGTCTCTTTCCCTGTCTGTCTGCCTCTGTCTCTTTGACTGTCTGCCTCTTTCTCTGTCTATTTCTGTCTCTTTCCCTGTCTCTTTCCCTGTCTGTATCTTTCCATGTCTGTCTCCTTCCCTGTCTTTTTCTATCCCTGTCTGTCTCGCTGTCTGTCTCTTTCCCTGTCTGTCTGCCTCTGTCTCTTTGACTGTCTGTCTCTGTCTGTCTCTTTCCCTGTCTGTCTGCCTGTATCTGTCTGTCTGTCTCTTTCTCTGTCTGCTTCTTACTCTGTTTGTGCCTATGTCTGTCTGTCTCTTTCTGTCTCTCTATCCATCTCCCCACCAACATCTTATTACCTTACACATAAGCTTCTTATACTAACAATTTATTTTGTTCCTATAGCAACCAATCACAGCTGGTATTAATAATCTGTAGCTCCCAGCTCCTTTGACTTTAATAGAGGCAGGTTTTATGGAGAGTAACTGTACAGCAGCGGGGGGGGGGGGGGGGGGGTCAAATTTTCCCATCAAAACATGATGTTCCCTGAGTCACATGGGGTGTCTGTGTGAAATGTTGTGATTGTAAATGCGACAGTGCGGATTGCTTTAGCGGACATGTACACATACATACACATACATACATACACTCAGCTTTATATATTAGATTTCTGGGGTCTGCAAGGGGAGTCAGGGAACAAGGTGCAGCTTCACAGCATGCAGCCCAGTAGCTGCAGAAGGGGAGACTTTAGGTTCAATACTGAAAAAACTGGTGACAGGTTCCCTTTAAGAACATGTCATTGTGAGGTATCAGTGTATATACTACATATAAACTCGACTCTCTGGTCATATTTTATTTTTAGTATTAGGTGTGTAAAAATGGCAACTTTTCAATTTAAAATGAGTATTTACTGGAAGCAAAAAGTTTGAAAATTAAAAAAAAAAGAAAAGAAAATATGAAATATAAAGTAATTGAAAACATTTTATTCATTTTTATTATGCAATGATAACTTTCATTTCCTTGCCGGACGGAAATATCCCGGATTGCAGTGGAAATACTGCGGTCTTTGCCTATGATACAGGTATACAGAATACAAGCATGTCCCCTGACTATTATCAGTGCACACAAAAGTCATAACGACACGCAGCTCATGTCATAGATATCATTGGTAAATCATCATCTGTCACCAATTTGTCATCCTTTGTCTCATATGTGCATTGTTCCTTCATATCGCAGGCAGGATGTGTAGGACGCGCAGACGGTGATGTCTGAAGCTGCTGATGACCAGTCTCCCATCGATTACACTGGCTACACTTAGTGCCACTGCTACAGACTAGTGTCCATATTCATTTTTTTTCAGCCCACAAGATCTCTTTCACACATTTATGGAAAACACAAGTTGAAGGTACGTATAACCCTCCATGAGCCGAGATTTGGCATATGTGTGATAGCACACGAAGATCAGGAATGATTTACTCACCAGTCCCGGCGCTGCTGTCCATGGTGCTGATGTCTCCGGCGCTGCTGCTTCCGGGTCCTCAGTGTAGTGAATATTCATGAGGCTAATGAGCGGGCCCTGAAGAAAGTGACAGCAGCGCCGAAGACAGCAGCACTGGAGACAGGTGAGTATAGAAAATCATTTTATTTCAAAGACACGTGTTTTCCCCATACATGTCACACGGATCACATCACTGTGTTGTCCGTGTGACATCAGTGCTGCCGGAGAAAATGAACTTGTCTCTGTGTGGAATACATGGACACATGAATGCTCCATACGGGGCCATGATCCTTGTGATGTGTGCACAGACCCATTGATTTTAAAGGGAACCTGTCACCACTTTTTTGGCGTATAAGCTGCAGCCACCACCCCCGGGCTCTCATATACAGCATTCTAACATGCTGTATATAAGAGCCCAGGCCACTGTGAGACATAAAAAACACTTTATAATACTTACCTAACGGTCGCTCGGTTGGCCATATGAGCGTCTCCATTGTCCGGTGCCGGCATCGCTTTTTTCGGCCATCTTCGTCCTCCTTCTGAAGCCTGGGTGCATGACGCGACTATGTCATACACATTCGCCGGTCCTGCGCAGGCGCACTACAATACTTTGATCTGCCCTGCTCTGGACCGGAATGCCAGCGAGTGTGGATGACGTCAGACACGTCATGTACCGCGGCTAGAGAAGAAGGAGAACAAAGATGGCCGAAAGAGGCGGCGCCGGCACCGGACAACGGAGACGCCCATATGGCCCACCGCGCGACCGTTAGGTAAGTATTATAAAGTGTTTTTTATATTATACCCCCGGCCTGGGCTCTTATATACAGCATGTTAGAATGCTGTATATAAGAGCCCGGTGGTGGTGGCCGCAGCTTATAGGCCAAAAAAGTGGTGACAGGTTCCCTTTGAAAGTTGAAAGCAATAAAAAAAGCATAAAAAATGCACATTTTTGTGCTGCATCTTTCCTGCCAAGAGATGTAGAAACAGTGCAGAATGTGCGCACATAGACTGCTGCCCGAGGATAGCCCCAAACTTCACAGTACGGCACTGTACACATGGTACTTTTTTTTCCATTTTTTTTTTATGCATTTTTCTTGCAGATTTTAATCAATACTGCAAGGAAAAACGCATCCCAGCAGTTTTTTGAGAATCCTTAAGTGCTGTGTGTTCCCTATCTCAATGTATATAAAATACGCATCAAAAAAAGAGGCAAAAAAACGCACGTTTTTTCAGCAGCGTTTTTCTTGCCAAGAGATGCAGTTTTAGGTGCAGAAAATCTGCAATGTGGGAACATACCCTAAGAGTAAGGTTGAGTGTAAATAAAATGATCCTCATCGCATAACATCGAATCGTTTTCAATCAAATTTATTACAGATTTCTCCCAAAATGGTCAAAATCAGAATTTTCTCTGCCGCCTCTACCGCAACGCCCTCATCATCCGTACCGGTGATCTGTCACTTTACTCCGGTACTGAAACCAAAGATTAAACTCAAAAGGTCACTTGGCTACATGAGGTCACTCGGACACCTGCGATTGACCTCACATGGTTAAATGGAAGGGTAATGCTAGGCATGATTTGTGTCACCCCTCACATGGCCAACTGAGGACAATCGCAGACCACATCACCAGAGGAAAAGAAGACTGAGACCGACGTGGAGCCCTGAGCAACCGGGGAAGAGTAATAACAGGTGACCGAGACTGGCATGGAACCCTGGGCAACCAAGGCAGAGTAATAACAGGTGACCAAGACTGGAGTGGAACCCTGGGCAACCAAGGTATAGTGATAACAGGTGACCAACACCGGTGTGGAACCCTGGGCAACTGAGGTATAGTAATAACAGGTGACCAAGACCGTTGTGGAACCCTGGGCAACTGAGGCATAGTAATAAGAGGTGACCAAGACCCTGGGCAACCAAGGCAGAGTAATAACAGGTGACCGAGACTGGCGTGAAACCCTGGGAAACCTAGACAGAGTAATAACAGGTGACCGAGACCCTGGGCAACTGAAGCAGAGTAATAACAGATGACCAAGACCGGTGTGGAATCCTGGGCAACTGAGGCAGAGTAATAACAGGTGACCGAGACCGGCATGGATCCCTGGACAACTGAGAAAGAAGAACAACAGGTGACCCACATCGGTGTGGAACCCTGGGCAACCGAGGCAGAGTAAGAACAGGTGACTGAGACCGGCGTGGATCCCTGGGCAACCGAGGCAGAGTAATAACAAGTGACCGAGACTGGTGTGGAACCCAAGGCAACTGAGGCATAGTAATAACAGGTGACCGAGACCGGTGTGGAACCCTGGGCAACTGAGGCATAGTAATAACAGGTGACCGAGACCGGTTTGGAACCCTGGGCAACCAAGGCACAGTAATGACAGGTGACTGAGACTGGCGTGGAACCCTGGGCAACCAAGACATAGTAATAACAGGTGACCGAGACCCTGGGCAATCGAGGCAGAGTAATAACAGGTTACCGAGACTGGCGTGAAACCGTGGGTAACTGAGGCAGAGTAATAACAGGTGACCGGGACCCTGGGCAACCGAGGTAGAGTAATAACAGGTGACCAAAACCAGTGTGGAACAGTGGGCAACCGAGGCAGAGTAATAACAGGTGACCGAGATTGGCGTGGAACCCTGGGCAACTGAGGCAGAGTAATAACAGGTGACTGAGACCGGCCTGGGACCCTGGGCAACCGAGGAAGAGTAATGACAGGTGACTGAGACCGGTGTGGAACCCTGGGCAACCGAGGCAGAGTAATAACAGGTGACCGAAACCGGCATGGAACCCTGGGCATCCAAGGCAGAGTAATAACAGGTGACTGAGACCGGCGTGGAACCCTGGGCAACCAAGGCAAAGTAATAACAGGTGACCGAGACCGGCGTGCAACCCTGGGAAACCTAGGCAGAGTTATAACAGGTGAACAAAGAGAACAATAAAGTTATCTTCAATCCATCTGGGGCAATTTTGATTCTAACCAAATTTATTGGGACCGAATTTCGGGAGATTTCCCCATCTCCAGTGCAGGGTTTACTTTTCTGCCATATCATTGCCTTACACTAAAGGGCTTGTGGCAGATTGGATCCTCAGAAATCCAAGTTCTCTCATTTCTCCTTTAGTTAATGTAAACCTGAATTGAGCTATTAGACAGAGAGGAGGAGCGGGGGAATGAGATATTTTCTATAAATATCTCCCGTTATCTAGACTACATCCAACCTGTGTCAAATTACAGTCATACAGATGGGAAAAATTGACTCCTCCAGCAATGGAAATTGTGTGCCGACATCATGTGCTGACAGGAAACACTGTGACAGCTACTTTTATTCTATTATATTAACAAAAGAAACTCTGTTCCCCCATCCACATCTCCTGCAAGCCCATAAATGTAATGACAGTTCTACAACCACAAGAGGGAGCTAAAGAGCTACCTGTAGAGCTGAATGGTAACGCAGTATGCGGCGAGCTCACTAGCCCCCTCTAGTGGTGGCAGAATATTACTGATTATTTTATATTTATGCAGCAAATTTAGTGCTCATTATCTGTAAAACTGACCTACGAAAGCTATAAAGAAATAGTAAGAAGCACAGATTTTTGACCTAACAGTACCGTGCTGGCAAAAATACAATATTAAACAGTGAGGATGTAAAAAATGACGATGGTGTATGCTATTTCTTTAATTCTATGCCAGTCAAAACTGAAAATGTAAGATAAAATGGACACTAGGAGGACACAGACCTGGAAACAAAGTGTTTTACATCATTTCCCTGTTTAACTTACTGTAGGATGTGATATATAGTTTTTAATGAAGACTGTTTGCAAAGTTTTATTTTCAGTTAAATGCATATATTTGGGGCTAAAAATCATTTTTGCAATCAGATGTCGTTAAAAATGTAACACCGTTTGCCTTCTATACCCATTTTGTTGTATTATCAACTGCTGGCTGCAGAATGAGTTAACAAAGAATCAGTCAGTGAGCTCATTTTGATTAGTTGATTAGAGAGTTTGGATCTCTTATCTTCTTTTTTCTGAGCTCCTTTTAGCTTATTTATGAACACAGCAATGTTAACCTAAACCTTTAGGTGGTTATAAATAAACTTAAAGGAGCTCAGGAGGAAGATAAAAGTTATAAACTTTACTGTCAGAATGAGCTCACTGGTGGATTTTCAGTTAACTCATTCTACAGTGAGCAACAGATAATGTAATAGAGAGGTAATAGAAGGCAGATGTCGTTACATATGTCGCACCTTTTGCCTTCTATACCCATTGTGTTGCATTATCAACTGTTGGCTGCAAAGTGAGTTAACAGAAAATCAGTCAGTGAGCTGATTTTGACTAGACAGTTTAGATCTATCTTCTTTCTTTTGAGCTCCTTTTAGCTTATTTATAAACACATCAAAGTTCACCTAAACGTTTAGGTGGTCATAAAAAGGCTAGAAGGAGCTAAGGAGGAAGATAAAAGTTACAAACTTTACTGTCAGAATGAGCTCACTGATGGTTTTTCAGTTAACTCATTCTAAAGTGAGCAACAGATAATGTAATACAGAGGTAATAAAAGGCAATCAGATGTCGTTACATATGTCACACCTTTTGCCTTCTATACCCATTGTGTTGCATTATCAATTGATGGCTGCAGAATGAGTTAACAGAGAATCAGTCAGTGAGCTCATTTTGATTAGAGAGTTTAGATCTCATCTTTCTTCTGAGCTCTTTTTAGCTTATTTATGGACGTATGGTAGGATGTGATATATAGTTTTTAATCAAAGCTATTTGCAAAGTTTTATTTTCACTTACAGTAAATGCATATATTTGGAGCTTAAAAAATATATATCAGATGTCGTTAACAATGTCGCACCGTTTGCCTTCTATACCCATTGTGTTGCATTATCAACTGCTGGCTGAAAAATGAGTTAACAGAGAATCAGTCAGTTAGCTAATTTTGACTAGAGAGTTTAGATCTCTTATCTTCTTTTCTCTGGGATCCTTTTAGCTTATTTATGGACGTACTGTAGGATGTGATACATAGTTTTTAATCTAGACTATTTGCAAAGTTTTATTTTCACTTAAATGCATATATTTGGGGCTAAAAATCATTTTTGCAATCAGATGTTGTTAAAAACTTTGCATCGTTTGCCTTCTATACCCATTGTGTTGCATTATCAACTGTTGGCTGCAGAATGAGCTAACAGAGGATCAGTCAGTGAGCTCATTTTGACTACAGAGTTTAGATCTCTTAACTTCTTTGTTCTGAGCTCATTTTAGCTTATTTATGAACACATCAAAGTTCACCTAAACTTTTAGGTGGTCATAAATAGGATAAAAGAAGCTAAGGAGGAAGATTAAAGTTACAAACTTTACTGTCAGAATGAGCTCACTGATGGATTTTCAGTTAACTCATTCTACAGCGAGCAACAGATAATGTAATAGAGAGGTAAAAGAAGGCAATTAGATGTCGATACATGTGTCGCACCTTTTGCCTTTTATACCCACTGTGTTGCATTATCAACTGATGGCTGCAAAATGAGTTAACAAAGAATCAGTTAGTGAGCTCATTTTGACTAGAGAGTTTGGATCTCTTATCTTCTTACTTCTGAGCTCATTTTAGCTTATATATGAACACATCAAAGTTCACCTAAACTTTTAGGTGGTCATAAATGGGCTAAAAGGAGGAAGATAAAAGTTTTAAACTTTACTGTCAGAATGAGCTCACTGATGGATTTTCAGTTAACTCATTCTACAGTAAGCAACAGATAATGTAATATAGAGGTCATAGAAGGCAATGAGATGTTAAAAATGTTGCCCCGTTCGCCTTCTATATCCATTGTGTTGCATTATGAGTTGCTGGCTGCAGAATGAGTTAACAGAGAATCAGTCAGTGAGCTCATTTTGACTAGAGAGTTTAGATCTCTTATCTTCTTACTTCTGAGCTCATTTTAGCTTATTTATGAACACAACAAAGTTTACCTGAACTTTTAGGTGGTTATAAATAGGCTTAAAGGAGCTCAGGAGGAAGAGAAAAGTTACAAACTTTACTGTCAGAATGAGCTCACTGATGGTTTTTCAGTTAACTCATTCTACAGTGAGCAACAGATAATGTAATACAGAGGTAATAGAAGGCACACGGTGCAACATATTTAATAAGACCTAGTTGCAAAAATTACACTGGAATGTATCAAAACATGTTGCCCGTTTTTCTCCTTTAACGCTCATCGTTATATCCACGATTACAGCAAAGGCGCAAAACAGTTTGGAAAATTAACGAATATTTAGGGCTCAATTCATAATTGAGGATCATCCACTCAATTTAATTATTTATTTATTTCCAAATGTCTTTTTCTGACAACTCTTTTCTTATAAATAAATGTCCTAAATATGACAGCTCCCATACATAAAACCGCCGCTTTTCCATATGTCTGCTCAATTTCTTTTAATTGATATTGATACAAATTGCATACCATTACCCGGGATAGTAAGCACCATATGGCCTCTCAATGCTTAGTTTGCTTCATAAATGCATTTGGTTAACATATCTTCTGCTTTGCTAAAAATATATATATTTAATTTTTTTTTTTTATGATTTTCAGCAATTTCTATCTTCACAAGGGTTTGACGCTACAATTCTACATTTCAATATCACTTATTTAGCAATACAGATGCATTTTGGAACATGTACCTTAAGTAGGGGTGAGTAATTTGATTTGCACTGGCCTGGTCCAACATCAAGTTCTCAATGGCGGCCGGTCTCCTGTGCTGGACATCCATGGCTTGGCATCTTGGGTGCCCCACAAAGTCATAATGTTGTGGTACTAAGCCTCTTGTGATGTCATGATGTCAAGGGGAATCATGGATGCCGAGAGCAGAAGTGAAGACCTACTGCGATGGATGCTGGAAGCAAAAGTGAAGACCTACTGCGATGGATGCTGGGAGCAATAGTGAAGACCTACTACCATGGATGCTGAGAGCAAAAGTGAAGAGTGAAGACCTACTGCCATAGATGCTGGGATCAGAAATGAAGACCTACTGCCATGGATGCTTGGAGCAGAAGTGAAGACCTACAACTATGGATGCTTGGAGCTGAAGTGAAGACCTACTGCCATGGATGCTGGGAGCAATAGTGAAGAGTGAAGACCTACTGCCATGGATGCTGGCATCAGAAATGAAGACCTACTGCCATGGATGCTTGGAGCAGAAGTGAAGACCTACAACTATGGATGCTTGGAGCTGAAGTGAAGACCTACTGCCATGGAAGCTGGGAGCAATAGTGAAGAGTGAAGACCTACTGCCATGGATGCTGGCATCAGAAATGAAGACCTACTGCCATGGTTGCTTGGAGCACAAGTGAAGACCTACTACTATGGATGCTGGGAGCTGAAGTGAAGACCTACTGTCATGGATGTTGGGAGCAGAAGTGAAGATCTACTGCCATTGATGCTAGGAGCAGAAGTAAAGACCTACTGCCATAGATGCTGAGAGCAGGAGTGAAGACGTACTGCCATGGCTGCTGGGAGCAGAAGTGAAGACCTACTGCCATGGATGCTGGGAGCAGAAGTGAAGACCTACTCCCATGGATGCTAGGAGCAGAAGTAAAGACCTACTACCATGGATGCTGGGAGCAGAAGTGAAGACCTACTGCCATGGATGCTTGGAGCAGAAATGAAGACCTACTGCCATGGATGCTTGGAGCAGAAGTGAAGACCTACTGCCATGGATGCTTGGAGCAGAAGTGAAGACCTACTACTATGGATGCTGGGAGCTGAAGTGAAGACCTACTGTCATGGATGCTGGGAGCAGAAATGAAGACCTACTGCCATGGATGCTTAGAGCAGAAGTGAAGACCTACTGCCATGGATGCTTGGAGCAGAAGTGAAGACCTACTACTATGGATGCCGAGAGCAGACGTGAAGACCTACTGCGATGGATGCTGGAAGCAGAAGTGAAGACCTACTGCGATGGATGCTGGGAGCAATAGTGAAGACCTAGTGTCATGGATTCATGGATGCTGGGAGCAGACGTGAAGACCTACTACCATGGATACTGAGAGCAAAAGTGAAGAGTGAAGACCTACTGCCATGGATGCTGGGATCAGAAATGAAGACCTACTGCCATGGATGCTTGGAGCAGAAGTGAAGACCTACAACTATGGATGCTTGGAGCTGAAGTGAAGACCTACTGCCATGGATGCTGGGAGCAATAGTGAAGAGTGAAGACCTACTGCCATGGATGCTGGCATCAGAAATGAAGACCTACTGCCATGGTTGCTTGGAGCACAAGTGAAGACCTACTACTATGGATGCTGGGAGCTGAAGTGAAGACCTACTGTCATGGATGTTGGGAGCAGAAGTGAAGATCTACTGCCATTGATGCTGGGAGCAGAAGTAAATACCTACTGCCATAGATGCTGAGAGCAGGAGTGAAGACGTACTGCCATGGCTGCTGGGAGCAGAAGTGAAGACCTACTGCCATGGATGCTGGGAGCAGAAGTGAAGACCTACTCCCATGGATGCTAGGAGCAGAAGTAAAGACCTACTACCATGGATGCTGGGAGCAGAAGTGAAGACCTACTGCCATGGATGCTTGGAGCAGAAGTGAAGACCTACTACTATGGATGCTGGGAGCTGAAGTGAAGACCTACTGTCATGGATGCTGGGAGCAAAAATGAAAACCTACTGCCATGGATGCTTGGAGCAGAAGTGAAGACCTACTGCCATGGATGCTGGGAGCAGAAGTGAAGACCAAGTGCCATGGATTCTGGAATCAGAAATTAAGACCTTCTGCCATGGACGTTGGGAGCAGAAGTAAAGACCTACTGCAATGGATGCTAGGAGCAGAATTGAAGACCTACTGCCATGGATGCTGGGAGCAGAAGTGAAGACCTACTATCATGGATTCTGGCGCAGAAGTGAAGACCTACTGCCATGGATGCGGGGAGCAAAAGTGAAGACCTACTGCCATGGATGCTGGGAGCAGAAATGAAAACCTACTGCCATGGATGCTGGGAGCAGAAATGAAGACTACTGCCATGGATGCTGGGAGCAGAAATGAAGACCTACTGCCATGGATGCTGGGAGCAGAAGTGAAGACCTACTGCCATGGATGCTGGGAGCAGAAGTGAAGACCTACTATCATGGATTCTGGGCGCAGAAGTGAAGACCTACTGCCATGGATGTGGGGAGCAAAAGTGAAGACCTACTGCCATGGATGCTGGGAGCAGAAATGAAAACCTACTGCCATGGATGCTGGGAGCAGAAATGAAGACTACTGTCATGGATGCTGAGAGCAGAAGTGAAGACCTACTTCAATGGATTCTGGGAGCAGAAGTGAAGACCTATGTCATGAATGTAGGGAGCAAAAGTGAAGACCTACTGTCATGGACGCTGGGAGCAAATGTGAAGTACTACTGCCATGGATGCTGGGAGCAAGGTTAAGACCTACTAACATGGTTGATGGATGCCGAAGTGAAGACTGACTGCCATGGATGCTGGGAGCAGAAATGAAGACCTACTGCCATGGATCTTGGGAGCAGAAGTGAAGACCTACTGTCATGGATGCTTTGGGCAGAAGTGAACACCTCCTGCCATGGATGCTGGGAGCAGAAGTGAAGACCTAGTGCCATGGATGTTGGGAGCAGAAGTGAAGACCTACTGCCATGGATGCTGGAAGAAGAAGTGAAGACCTAGTGCCATTGATGCTGGGAGCAGAAGTGAAGACCTACTGTCATGGAAGCTGGGAGCAGAAGTGAAGGCTTAGTGCCATTGAGGTCCAGACTACATGCCAGAAAAGGGCAGCACAAATCTAAATGCTCATCACTACCTTAAGGCAATTTTTAAGACACTTTAAAGTAGAAACCCCCCTTTAAGTAATATATACAGTAGACATTGCTATGTACATATCAAAAAGTTCTAAACAGAGCTGGATCACAGTGAACAAAGAAGGAACATGCCAAAGGGCCTCCACCACCAACTAGTAACCTCCACCATCCAGCTCCATGCTAGTCTACATGTCATTGCATGTCATCTTGTGCTTACCTGTGTGATGCTGTCTCTCATAGTTGGGGATCTCCCTTTTCTTGTAGTAGTGGTGGCCATGGTCGTGGTTGTCTCCATTATGGTGGTAGACATGTCAGCCAGTAGTGTGGTGGCTGTAGTCTCTGTGGTCATGACTGATGGAACTTCACCAACAAGCATTAGATTGCCTTCTGTCATGACATTGGGGTCGCTCTCTGCAGCGAGGGACAGCACTTTTAGGCCATTGTAGTACAAGCCCGATATCTGACCCTGGAACGGACGCCCCTGGTCCTTTCCTCCAACCTTGATGACCGCCTGGCTGTTGAAGATGGTGAGCTGCCGACCTGGTTAGTGACAAGAAGAGAGGTTCATCAAGGTCTATTGAAACTGACAAGACATATTTAGAGGCTTTCCTCTATCGTACAGTCAATACACAGCCGATAAATTAATAAATTATATCTCAACGCGTGTTCTGTTTGTGTTTTATTTTTATCCGTTTGGAATGCAAGGTGTATGGTTTGGTAAACAATTATAAACGTAAGTAAAAAATATCCAACGTCCAACATTTGGTGGTTACTAGTGTCATGCTTCAGATTTGATCCAGCAGAGTCCTGTGCTGTGGTCCGTTTCCGTTTCCCTCTCCACTGAGCCACAGTCAAGTTCAATTACTGTCCTGGTTCTGAACACTTTGTCTCTGTTTAAACACTTTTTGTGTTCATTGCCTTTCTTCCATAAGTGTTTCCAAAACTGTAATTCTGTGTGTCGTATCAACTAGCGAGTATAAGTATTTAAAGCCTCATCGGGCTTTCATTTCCCACTGGTGACATTTCTGAGGTGGACCCTGCTTGGAACTACAGCCTATCTGCTTAGTGTTTCTCCTGGCAGATTATTACTTTAAAGGCCGCTTTACACGCTGCGACATCGCTAACGAGATGTCGTTGGGGTCACGGAATTCGTAACGCACATCCAGCCTCGTTAGCGACGTCAGTGCGTGTGACAGCTACGAACGACCGTTAACGATCAAAATTACTCACCTAATCGTTGATCGTTGACGCGTTATTCAAATCCCAATTATCGTTGCTTTTGCAGGACGCAGTTTGTTCGTCGTTCCTGCGGCAGCACACATCGCTACGTGTGACACCGCAGGAACGAGGAACATCACCGTACCTTCCGCCGCCCGCAATGAGGAAGGAAAGAGGTGGGCGGGATGTTACGGCTGCTCATCTCCACCCCTCCACTTCTATTGGGCGGCCACTTAGTGACGCCGCTGTGATGCCGAACGAACTGCCCCCCTTAGAAAGGAGGGGGTTCGCTGGTCACAGCGAGGTCGCTAGGCAGGTAAGTAGTGTGACGGGTGTTAGCGATGTTGTGCACCACGGGCAACGATATGCCCGTGACACACAACTGACGGGAACGGATGCTTTCACCAGCGACATCGCAGCGTGTATAGCACCCTTTAGTTTACCTTATTTTTACTCTGCACCTTCTCCCAGATTGTTTAGGAGGTACGTGGAGCCCTCAGGGGCCACTTAGGAAGAGGAAGTCAGAGTGGTCATCTGAGTCATCCAGTAAGAGTTCTTCTAGTCTGCGCAGGGGCCTTTAGGGACTGAGCAGCTGGGACTTCTAGTCTGTTCAAGAACATGGTCAAGAGTAGTAGTTTGAAGTTGGACCTTATTTTACGATATTAAGCATGTGTGCACATGAGCGCGGATAACAACTATATTAGAAGCTGAACATCTACAAATTAGCTCATATAAGCACAATTTCAGAATAAATATTTCTCAAGGAAAAAAACCCAAATTGTGGGGCATATCAGTAATATTGAGCTGGATGCACCCTGACTGCTGAGCCCGGTCTGAAGGGGTTAATTCCTCCTTCCCATGCCCGAACCGTCCGCCCCCTTGTCCGTGTCCAATCCCAGTGTTTTCTCCTCCTCCAGTTTCCCATATAAAATCCCCCTATTTCCTGGTTTCGGTCTCTCCTCATCCGTGAGACCTGGAAGCTGCTGTCCCACCCTCCCTCCCCGTTGGTTCAATGTTAAACTATTTAAGTCACAGCGGTCAGTTCTGGAATGGTGGTGTCAAGCGAAGGCTGATTGCGCCGGGTGACCGGCCTGGCATTACGCCTCGTCTTGACAGCAGTATAAGTTGGTTTTGATATTTGCACAAATTAATGTAAAAGCTGTGACCGACCTCAACCCAGCAAAAGATGAGAGTTTTATATGTTTGCACTTGATTATCTCTCCAATAAAGTTTACTTGTTTTATTACAAACGTGTGTTTTGTTCGAGCATGGGGGGTTGGTTTGGTTGTGGGGTCTCAGCAGTCTGTCTTAACTGCAAAGTAATTTTAGTGTTAAGATTTTTCTCCTAAAGCCACATTTCTTCAATGGTCAATAATATCTCTTGGTTCTAATTCTAATGATCACTGATTATCCACAGACAATAAATCTATGATCAGCAGCAGAGTATCTCAGGAAAACAGACCAGGGTCAGTAAATATTTCTAAGGCCGGTGTCCCACTTGCAATTACTGCGCGTATATCTTGCGCGAGTTTCACGGTGCATCACCCGGCATGGACTCACACTCTCCTCACAGGAGCGGGTAGGTTGCATGTATCTCTATGCAGCTGAGACACTCCTGTGAGGAGAGTGTGTGTCCGTGACGGGTGATGCACCGTGAAACTCACATGAGATATACACGCGGTAATCGCAAGTGGGACATCGGCCTAACTGGAAACTCCCAGCAAACTCCACAGCTCACAGAAGGGAGCAAATCCACCTGCTGATTAGGTACTTGGCAAGAACACACAAGTTCCCTGTCTGGGTGGCACCACAAGTCACAGATACACTAATATGCTTTGCTAGACTATGACTACATTGCAAGTAAGCCTTGTACATAATAATAATAATAATAATCATAAAAAATTATATTAATAATATATGGTCTCATAAAACAGTGCGTATAACTTGGGCATCTGCTGCACGTCTACCCCCTTCACCACAATGCCCATCCATCTGTGATCTGGAGGGTGATTTACTCGAGGCATAGTGTTGCGACCTCACAAATGGGGTTATCCCTAGTAACCAGCCTGCCTCCGATTACAAAAACGCTTCAGTTCTAAGCTTAAGTTGGCCCAGCACAAAGGGCAAAGGACGGGCGAGGAGGCTTGTCAGTTCCCAAGCTGTGGTTTCCTATTCTTTCACTACACACAAGGATTAAATGACACATTCACCTCTGCTACATCTGTATGGCATCACAATGGGTGCGACAGTGAAACTTCATCCTTCTCCTGCATGCCTGCTGTTATTTCTCCATAGCGTTTACATGTGCTATCATCACCTCCACTAATGGATGTTTGTGAACTAAAATGAATTACCTTTATTCTCTTAATAGCTTGGAAAGAGGTTCTCCAGGACTAGGATATTGATGACTTGTCCTTACGATAGGTCAGTAGGTCACATGGCGCTTTCAACGATCGGGTTTTTATGGACAGAACCAGAACACTACACCTCGGGTACGAGAAGAGCCGAAAATGGCCACCACAGAATATATGAAGTTGAGGTGTTCTGGATCCATAGCCTAGTCCTGGACGACTTCTTTGGCTATCACCGATTTTAGGATAACTTATTCATGGGAATTTGATATGGCCAAGATGAAGAAATTCACAATATAATTTATAATCCTTTGGACAATGGAATACTCAAAACTGGTGCCACCATATTGGTGTTTTCTTGCCAACTATTGGTCACCAACAGAAAAGAGCACCTGTACAAGAACGGTATATGGGCCCGCTTCAGTCCAATAACTAATCAAAAAGCACTACTTAACCTGCTTTGGAAGTACAAATGGGCCCCATTACCCCTTGGGCCCTTGTTGCACCAATTTTATGTCCACCCGTGGTCATGAGATGTGCTCTCCTAGAAGAATTCTTTTAGGGGAGAAAATCTTTAAAAAATCCCACTGTTCTTGAGAACACAGTTCAGTCTAATAACTCACCAAAAGCACTACCTGAACTGGTTTTGAGGTAGAACTGGGGCCCATTATCCCTTGGGCCCCTGTTGCACCAATAATATTTCCACCCCTGGTCTTGAGATGTGCTCTCCTAGAAGAATACTACTAGAAGAATACGTCTCCAAAGCAAGAAACCCATTGCTTTCAGTCTCTTTACTACATAGCTTACTAGTGTCATTCAGAAGATGGCCGGATCGCTGGATTCTGCCAGTAAATACTTTTAGGGGAGAATAGCTTTAAAAAAATCCCTACGGTTCTCGCAAACACAGTTCTAGTTTACTACTTGAAGTCTAGGTCCCTGCCACCTCTGAGGTCTATCAGCAGTGACCGGTCTCCTAGGCAAGAAGCCCATTGCTTACAGTTCTAGTTTACTACTTGATGTCTAGGTCCTTGCCACCTCTGAGGTCTATCAGCAGTGGCCATTCTCCTAGGAAAGAAGCCCATTGCTTACAGTCTCTTTACTATATAGCTTGCTAGCGCATTCAGAAGATGGCCGGATCACTAGATTCTACCAGCAAATAGTTTTAGGGGACAATACCTTTAAAAAAATCCCTACCGTTCTCGCGAACACAGTTCTAGTTTACTACTCGTTGTCTAGGTCCCTACCACCTCTGAGGTCTATCAACAGTGGCCAGTCGTCTAGGCAAGAAACCCATTGCTTACAGTCTTTTTACTACATAGCTTGGTAGCGCATTCAGAAGATGGCCGGATCACTAGATTGTACCAGTGAATACTTTTAGGGCAGAATACCTTTAATAAAATCCTCACCGTTCTCGCGAACGCAGTTCTAGTTTACTACTCATTGTCTAGGTCCCTGCCACCTCTGAGGTCTATCAGTAGTGGCTGGTCTCCTAGGCAAGAAGCCCATTGCTTAAAGTTCTAGTTTACTACTTGAAGTCTAGGTCCCTGCCACCTCTGAGATCTATCAGCAGTGGCCGGTCTCCTAGGCAAGAAGCCCATTGCTTACAGTTCTAGTTTACTACTTGAAGTCTAGGTCCCTGCCACCTCTGAGATCTATCAGCAGTGGCCGGTCTCCTAGGCAAGAAGCCCATTGCTTACAGTCTCTTTACTACATAGCTTGCTAGAACATTCAGAAGATGGCCTGATCACTAAAGTCTATCAGCGAATACTTTTAGGGGAGAACACCTTTAAAAAAATCCCTACCGTTCTCGTGAACACAGTTCTAGTTTACTACTCGTTGGCTAAGATCCTGCCACCTCTGTGGTCTATCAGCAGTGGTGGGTCTCCTAGACAAGAAGCCCATTGCTTACAGTCTCCTTACTATATAGTTTTCTAGTGCATTCAGAAAATGGCCAGATCACTGGATCGCCTGAGCTTCTTTGATGCTGAAGAGTGAAAACTGCTTCTCCTTGCAGCTTTGGAGAGTGCACAGTTCAGGTCACAGGCGCAGCCGCTGGTGCAATCTGTCAATCACTCAAAAGTGCGCGCACCCTGGCAAGCAGCAAGCCGGGAGGCAGTGGAGCGACAAACTACCGAAAATGAAAGATGACACAACCAACCCCGGTAAGAAGCGATATACTGTAAGCCATGAAAAATATGATATTATTATTCCATATTTACTAATACACTTGTCATTTTTAGACTTCCATTGTATTACATGGCATTGTTGATGTGTGATATCATCTATCTGGAACCAGTAATGTCTTTTCGTAAGGTGATCCTAATGTTAATTGGACAACATGAAAAATGGGTCACCGGAACTTGGCACTGCAGCTCATATATCGGAGGAGCACTGATCTGTTTAATTCTCTTAGATGTTTAACTCTTTTAGATGACGCTGCCACTATTACACACACTATTATGTATCAGATATATTTAACTCGGGTCATATTCAGCGCCCCAGCTGTTGCCAGCACCATGGGAGATGTAGTTCATCAGCAGCTGGCAGATTGCTTCACACTGACTTAATGCAGCATTTGATTCAAATGAAATATGTTCTCATTCAAGTGGAATAATAATTCTCTGGACAATAACGAGCAAATATTATCAGGACGTTCTAACTGCTCGGTGAGGACATGGAGCAGAATGCAGAGTCTTTTAATATTTGCTTCAAAAAGATCCTTATTATTTTAATACAAATAGTCACTTGTAAAGCGCCATGGAATAAATGGCGCTATAATAATAATAATAATAATAATAATAATAAAAAAAATAATATTATTAATAATAAATAAATAATAATAATGATAATAATAATATAAATTATTATTTAGAATTCTTGAAATACTTGTTCGTAAACTTTGAAATTACCTGCGACGAAATGGTGCAGAATTATAGATTTTCCGCCACCTGTAATCAATCAGAAATCAGCCGTATATAATCAATCAGGGATGTCAAGTAAAAGAGTATATATATATATATATGTATATATATATATATATATATATATATATAGACAGCATATCAGAAAAGGAAGTAGATCTAACCCTGTGATACAATGTACAGTGTCAGTGTGCAGCTTGTATAACAGTGTAAATTTGGTGCCCTCTAATAACTCAACATAACCATTAATGTCTAAGCAAAAGTGAGTAAACCCTAAGTGAAAATGGGCAAATTGTTCCCAATTAGCCATTTTCCCTCCCCGATGTCATGTGACTCATTAGTGTTACAAAGTCTCAGGTGTGAAGGGGGGGGCAGGTGTTTATTTGGTGTTATCTCTCACACACTCTCTCATACTGGTTACTGGAAGCTCAACATGGTTCCTCAGGACAAATAATTCTCAGAGGAACTGAAAAAAAATAATTGTTGCTCTACATAAAGATGGCCGAAGTTATAAGAAGATTGTCAGCAACCTGACACTGAGCTGCAGCACGTTGGCCAAGACCATATAGAAGTGTAACAAGACAGAATCCACTCAGAACAGGTCTCACCATGGTCGACCACAGAAGCTGAGTGCACGTGAGCAGCATCATATCCAGAGGTTGTCTTTTCAAAATAAACGTATGAGCTCTGCCAGCATTGCTGCAAAAATTACAGGGGTGGGTCCGCCTGTCACTGCTCAGACCATACACCACACATTGCAGAGATTACAGAGGTGGGGGGTCCACCTGTCATCTCTCAGACCAAACACTGCATCACACTGCAGAGGTTACAGGGGTAGGGTGGGGGGGGGTCCACCTGTCAGTGCTCAGGCCATACCCTGCACACTGCAAAAGTTACAGAGGTGGGGGGGTCCACCTGTCAGTGCTCACACCAGACGCCGCACACTGCAAAGGTTACAAGGGTGGGAGTCCGCCTGTCAGTGCTCAGACCATACACCGCACACTGCATCACACTGGTCTAGATGTCTGTCATCCCAGAAGAAAGCCTTTTCTACAGATAATGCACAAGAAAGCCAGCAAAGAGTTTGCTGAAGACAATCAGACTAAGGACATGGATTACTGGAACCATCCTGTGGTCTGATGAAACCAAGATAAATTTATTTGGTTCAGATGGTGTCAGGCATGTGTGGCGGCAACCAGGTGAGGAGGACAAAAACAAGTATGTCCTGCCTACAGTCAGCATGGTAGTGGAGTGTCTTGGTTAGGGGCTGCATGAGTACTGCCAGCTATGGGGGGCTCTAGTTCATTGAGGGAACCACGAATGCCAACATGTGGCACACTGAAGGACAGCATGATCCCCTACCTTTGTATGCCAACATAACAACCCCAAGACCATTGCCTTGCTAAAGATACTGAAGATAAAGGAGCTGGACTGACCAAGCGCTTCCAGACCTAAACCATATTGAGCATCTGTCAGGCCTCCTCAAACAGAAGGTGGAAGAACGCAAGGTCTCTAACATCCACCAGCTCCATAATGTCATCATGGAGGATGGAGGTGAATCCAGCGGCTCCTGTGAAGATCTAGTGAACTCCACACCCAAGAGAGTTAAGGCAGTGCTGACAAGTAATGGTGACCACACAAAATATCCACATATTGAGCACAATTTAGGGGTGTACAAACTTTTGTTTCCAGTGGTCTTGACATTAAGCCTGTGTGTTGAGTTACTTAGAGGATACTAAATTTACACTGATAGATATTGGGTCATTGGTGGTCTGAGAGGTATATCCTTGGAAGGTCATACAAACCTCCATGAGTTATGCAATGGTACCATGACTGATGTTAGTATTGGGATGAAACCCTCCCAGTTTATGCTAGACCTTCAGCTGGTGCAGTCTGGCTAAGGTCTCTCCTGGTGCAGGACTATACCCAACCTCATGTGGACACAGGGCAAAATGCCTAGATGATGACGGTATTGATGCCATTGACTAGTCACATTGTTCCCCAGACCTGAATCCAATTAAGAAGCTCCAAGACATTATGTACAAATAGTGTCGCAGACTGTTCCGAAGCTCAGTGATACTTTAATCCAGGTCTAGGAGGAAATACCCCGGCACACCATCCGCTGTCTCTTCCAGAGCATACCTAGACATTGTCCGGTGTCCAAGTATGCGTCACGTAATACACACTACTGAGCCACATTAGGGGTCGGTGTAATAAAATTCCCACAAACTGGATCTATCTTTGATGTCAACCTCTTACTTTGATTTTTCAGGGTGATTTGGAATCCAACCCTTGATCGAAGATTTTCTTTCCCCATTGACCATTGTTACGTCATTGTATTCTCCACAAATTACACATTTTATGTTAGTAAAGATTTTAAGCTTGAATCTTTCGTTCATTGAGATTTTAAGTTTTGCATAAATCTTTTTTTTGGAGCAGCCTATACATTTCCCTAGATATTGCCATGGCAACCAAACACACAAATATTCCATTGTTCTCATTGTTGGCTTCATTCAAAAAAAGCAGAACATGAATCATAATAATAAAAAAATAATAATTTTTAGTCTAGACAGGCATCATAATAGTCCTTTAACTTTAAGGATTGTAGGTATGAATCATTGAAATGGCTTGCAGTTTTATTGTCGACGGTTTTAGTGGCTTATTTTTTGGGGAGAAAGGAAGTATTTTTATGAATTTAAGGCAAGTTATTTGCTTTTAGTCAACAAGAAATGATGACGTTCTTAGCTCAACATGAAGAAAAATGGATGAGGTTCAGTCTGTGCCAAAAATAACATAATCAGATGTATAATCTTGATACAATGGTTGGAATATTCTCGAATTCCTACGGTCAAAGAAAGGGGCCTTCAAGACAATTTTCAGACGTCTTGACCGTCGTTGAGTAGGTCAGAAATTTGTGTGCTTTTTTATATTTTTCAGTTCTGAGACGGCTTTTGATGCAGTTTTTCAAAAGCTTTTTTATACAAGTTTTTGCAGCCTTTTAACCTCAATGTCAAGTTTACTGAGATGAGAAGTTTGGTTAGACATCACCGTGGCACAGTAATTTGGTTTTACTATTGAATTCTATAAGAAGCATATCCAAAATATTTAAAGTATTTTTCGGTGGGGATTTTGGAGACAGATCCTCTCTAAAATTCTGTGTAAGAATAATTCTGCATAAACAAACCCTTCGATTTTCTGTTACGTATACTCCTTAACATTGTGGCTTTTTCCATAATGTGGCCATTCCAGATCTGTGGTTACATGAAGACTTTCCGTAGCATACCATCTAAATTTTGAAGGGGTCGTCCTATCTCGACCATTTATGGAATATCGTCAGGATATGCAATTTTTTGAGACAAGTTCCAAATCGTCACTGGATAGACCTGGGTTCCAGCGGGGCTTTGCCATAAATGTCCAAAAATGGAATTCCTCTTTAGCTATTGAGTTACAGCTATACTCCCAAAAATAATTTAGACCCTAATTGATCAAAGTGTTTTCACCAAAAATAAAAACACTTGGATATGTTACTCAATTCATGGCTGCACAACAAAAATATTATTACTTTTGCCATGTTCCCTTGCTCCACCGAAGTGCGTAAAGTTGAAGTGTGGTGGGGATGTGATGCCAAGCTCGTCTAATTCATGATGAGTGGCACTGCTTCTTGCTCGTGAGAGTTTACTTAAGTCCCCAACTGGTGTAAGATTTTTACGGAAGAGTATGGAGGGACACGCCATTTGCCAGACTATCCTACTTAATTAAGAGGTGTGCACCTCTTAATTAAATCAGGCACACCTCATTCCAACACATCTGTAACGCTCGCAGCTGGAGATGGTAAGGCGGCAAGCAGAAGTGGACCCGCTGGACCACAGGGGGGACATATGCTTACCCTTTAGTGGGAGGGGATTCATTAAGAGCCCACCGTGAGGCAGACGCCAGGTACCCTTCCCTGGGCAGTGATGGACATAGGTGCAAACCAGCAGAGTCTCTAGTGTAGACAGGGACCACCAGAATGGCTGAGCCAGATAGCACAGCCAGGACGGAGAGCAGGGGTACAGGAATGCACACTGGCTCGGCTATGGACAGTGGACAACGGGACCTGACAACTAGCTAGCTAGGGAACAGAACACTATCAATGTTGCTCAGGCACCTCCCCTAGTGGGAGAATGCCTTAAGTACCCAGTGCCTCTCAGCAGTAGGCTGAGAGGCACTTCCAGGAAATGGTGTGTTGGTCCTTTAAGAAAAGGGCAGCAGTGCGCGTGCACGCCCTAGGAGCACTCCTGGAGGACCTGTGCAGCGTGCACAGGCTCCAGGAGGGGGAAGCAGAGGAGACCCACTTGGAGGACTGCAGGGAAGACACGTAAGGTTGTGTGGGCCAGCCATTGCGGTGAGTTTGCGTCCCTGCAGGGGGAAGAGTGAGCAGTGCAGGGACGCTGGCGCTACAACATCCTTCATTAAGATGGGCGTGAACATTGCTAGTCTTGATGAATTAGGGCATTTGAGTTGTGTGTAAAACAGTGCACGCTCAAGAAATGCAGGTGAAAATTGATAGTAAGAAGGCTGTCAGCCCCAAAATCACTATGCAAACCTAGTGCAAGCATTTGGTGCACCCTTGATTTGACCACACTTCTCAGTGTCCCTTCCCATCCACTTGTCTCCATCTATCGCCATCTTCCTCTGGTTCCTGTAACTCCAGAATGGTCAATCAAGAAAGATGAGGTGCAGAGATGGATGCAAAATCTGTATATGGGAAGGTGCACCAGGCACCTGTGATTGGTTTGAACCATCATTTTGTGATGATCAATGGAGATGAGTATACCCAAGCACTCTGATGCTCACTTGAGTGGTTTGCATATGTAAAGAATCCAAACTGGTTTTTTTTGTCAAGTCTGTGCTCGGTAGGAACACCAAACTTAAATTTTCAGGTTTGGTCATCTCTAATGATCAACTTCCTTTAAAATTAAAAACATTTATTTACTAAGAGCTAAAGGTGAATCGTGGATATAACATATCATCCGGACAACACAAACTTTTTATAATAAGTAAACTGCTGTCACGGATGACCAGGGAAACACCGAGAAATCTATACTGGCCCTAAGGCTGGGGCCTGTGTGCTCAACCTAACACCCGGAGGTAGCCTTGAAGGTAGGGAGGTCCGGGCCTCCAACCTAGACCTTATCTCCTATTCTTGTCCCTGATGATAAGACCCCCCCTCCACAACCCTTCATTTGGGGGGAAGTGGCAACTACAGAAGTCTACAAACCCACCAACGAATAAATACAAAACAGGGTTAACAACGACAACCACTCTTACACACGGCAACCACACACAAAGGAACCACTAAAAGTGCACAAGGGGAAATAACATAAAAGGGGTGAAGATAACAGACTACTGGGTTACATCCATACCGTTCAACCAGCACACCTAGAACTGCTGCAGCCAACACCAATTCTGCAGCCCACAAATCAAGTCTCAAAGAGAGGGTTTCACCAGCTACTTTCTCCTCCTGGCCAAGCCACCAAATGAAGAAAATAACTGGCACCCTCTGGTGGAAGTAGAGGGTACCTATAGAACCTGGGTATGGTCCTAACCGGAAACACCTGACCAGAAGTCAGGAGCTGCTGTAAGGTGAAGTGACGTTAACCCTTTCCTCCCCAAAGGGAAGGGAATCCATTGAATCAGCAGAGTCCCACAAGATAAAGTGAGACTCTGACCCAGAACTTGTCACAAAATTCAACAACAGAGAAAAGACCGTTTTATATTTGCCTATGGAAAGCTACAAACTATGCCCTTACTCTCAGGCATTATTGATTGCTTTTTATGTAGAGGATCTGGCCAGTCCATAAGAATCCATTCTGTCCTATATATAGTAAGGCTTGAGGTCAATTATTGATGCATTTTTAATTTTATGAGCTGCAGAGCTGGCAGCAACGTTAGTTAAGTAGGGAGGTCTTCTCCGCTTCTGCGTCTGTTGTGCCGTGAGCTGCATCAAAAATTCTCTTCACCCTTATGGTTGTCTTTACTTTCGAAAAAAGCAAAAAATCTTGACAGCAGGGAACATATTACAGAGGGAGACGCCATGTGTGTCTTACTCTCGTACAACTGCTCGTAGGTGGCATCACTCCCAGTCACGTACCGGAGCAGACTCGGCAAGAATCTGCTATCTAACCTTCCAAGACTCCACAACCGGATTCATCACATGACTTTAATAGACCTATTTATTAGTGCCATTTAGGGTTTTTTTCACTTTAGGTTTACCAGATTGCCTTCTGTCAAAATGTACATGAACATATGTATACCATGCGAGCCTCTGCCGAGAATGCACAAAAAATGACAGACCTTATAATATTTAATTTCGCTTTTGCTAATGTGCTTGGAATATCAGATATATAAGTGCACAGTTGTCAAAAGAGGCTTTTTCTCTAATTAGGTGGTGATGAATACCGGGTTTGAAAAAAAAATACATTTCGCTTAATGCTGTTAGATAATTTCCACACCATCTGTGTATTAGGGAAAAAAAAGAAGGAAATATTGGGAATAGCAAAGAGAAGAGGTGAGCGAGCCTAAGGTGCGATGTCGGTGGGGTCAAATCGAAAGTGACGCACATCCGGCGTCGCAGTCGATATCGTAGTGTGCAAATCCTTTTTGATACGATTAACGAGCGCAAAAGCGTCGTTATAGTATCATCGGTGTAGGGTCCGACATTTCCATAATGCCGGTGCAGCGACAGTTACGATGTTGTTTCTCATTCCTGCGGCAGCACACATCGCTGTGTATGAAGCCGCAGAAGCGAAGAACATCTCCTACCTGCGTCCCGGCTGCAATGCGGAAGGACGGAGGTGGGCGGGATGTTTACGTCCCGCTCATCTCCGCCCCTCCGCTGCTATTGGCCGCCTGCAGTGTGACGTCGCTATGACGCCGCACGACCCGCCCCCTTAGGAAGGAGGCGGTTCGCCGGCCAGAGCGACGTCGCAGGACAGGTGAGTGCATGTGAAGCTGGCGTAGCGATAATGTTCGCTACGCCAGCTATCACAAGATATCGCTGCTGTGACGGGGGCGGGGACTATCGCGCTCGACATCGTAGCATCGGCTTGCGATGTCGCAGCGTGCAAAGTATCCCTAAGAGTTTCACAACCAACAAGGGTTGGTGTTAGGGCACGACAAACTGGGAAATTGCCTATGGCCCCCGGCGTCTACTGCCGGAGCTACACTGATCAGGAGACTGCTCAAGGACATATGGTGACATCATGATCATGTGACTGGTGATGTCACCATTGGAATGGCTGGAGAGGTGATGGAATGGTGATGGTCCTCTTACCACTATAGAGGACCTGCGGTTCTAATGCAGGTCCACCATGCATATGATTGTGGGGTCTTCTGTTTTCTTTCTCTCTTTTGAGGTTGTCCACTGTCTATAAACAAGTGTCCTGCAGTATCTTTTACTTTTTTAGCTGCATGGACACTACATTATTTGACTAGGGTTTTGACTAGAGTTTTGTGACTGATGGAAAGCAACGGAATTGTAAATGCTGAAAATTCCTGCTAGAGCTTATTGTCGGGCTAGGGCTTATTTTCATGGACATAATATATATAGATAGAGAGACAGACAGGGAAAGAGACAGAGAGACAGACAGGGAAAGAGACAGAGAGGGAAAGGGACAGAGAGAGAAACAGAGAAAGATAAAGAGACAGACAGGGAAATAAACAGACAAAGAGATAGAGATAGAGAGACAGACAGGGAAAGAGACAGACAAAGAGATAGAGACAGAGAGACAGACAGGGAAAGAGATAAAGAGACATACAGGGAAAGAGATAAAGAGACAGACAGCGAAAGAGACAAATAGATAGAGAGAGACAGACAGGGAAAAAGAGAGAGAGACAGACAGGGGAAAAGAAAGAGAGACAGACAGGGAAAAAGATAGAGAGACAGACAGGGAAAGAGACAGAGCGACAGACAGTGAAAGAGAAAAAGAGACAGACAGGGAAAGAGACAGACAAAGAGATAGAGAGACAGACATGAAAGAGATAGATAGACAGCTAAGGAAAGAGAGATATACAGGGAAAGAGATAAAGAGACAGACAGGAAAATAGATAAAGAGAGAGACAGACAAGGAAAGAGATAAAGAGACAGACAGGGAAAAAGACAGACAAAGAGATATAGAGAGAAAGACAGGGAAAGAGATAGAGAGACAGACAGGGAAAGAGATAAAGAGACAGACAGGGAAAGGGAAAAAGAGACAGACAGGGAAAGAAATACAGAGACAGACAAGGAAAGAGATACAGAGACAGACAAGGAAAGGGACAGAGCGACAGACAGGGAAAGAGACAGAGAGACAGACAGGGAAAGAGATAAAGAGACAGACAGGAAAATAGATAAAGAGAGAGACAGACAGGGAAATAGATAAAGAGACAGACAGGAAAAGAGACAGGCAAAGATATAGAAAGATAGACAGACAGGGAAAGAGATAAAGAGCCAGACAGGGAAAAAGACAGACAAAGAGATATAGAGAGAAAGACAGGGAAAGAGATAGAGAGACAGACAGGGAAAGAGATAAAGAGACAGACAGGGAAAGAGATAAAGAGACAGACAGGGAAAAAGACAGACAAAGAGATATAGAGAGAAAGACAGGGAAAGAGATAGAGAGACAGACAGGGAAAGAGATAAAGAGACAGACAGGGAAAGAGATAAAGAGACAGACAGGGAAAGAGATAAAGAGACAGACATGGAAAAAGATAAAGAGACAGACAGGGAAAGGGACAGAGCGACAGACAGAGAAAGAGAAAAAGAGACAGACAGGGAAAGAGACAGAGAGACAGACAGGGAAAGAGATAAAGAGACAGACAGGAAAAGAGACAGACAAAGAGATAGAGAGACAGACAGGGAAAGAGATAGACAGAGAGACAGACAGGAAAGAGATAGATAGACAGATAGGGAAAGAGAGATATACAGGGAAAGAGATAACAAGACAGACAGGGAAAGAGGTAAAGAGACAGACAGGAAAAGAGATAAAGAGAGAGACAGACAGGGAAATAGATAAAGAGACAGACAGGAAAAGAGAGAGACAGACAGGGAAGGAGATAGAAAGACAGATAGGTAAAGAGATAGAGAGGCAGACAGGGAAAGAGACAGACAAAGATATAGAGAGATAGACAGACAGGGAAAAAGACAAACAAAGAGATAGAGAGAGAAAGACAGGGCCAGAGAGAGAGAGACAGACAGACAGACAGGGAAAGAGACAGACAGACAGGGAAAGAGACAGACAAAGAGATAGAGAGAGAGAGAGACAGACAGGGAAAAAGATTGAGGGATAGATAGGGAAAGAGATAGAGAGACAGACAGGGAAAGAGACAGAAAGAGAGAGAGAAAGACAGAGACTGGGAGAGACAGAAAAATATTGGGAGAGAGACAGAGGAACAGTTACTATCCCGGGCAACGCTGGGTACTACAGCCAGTATATACAGACTATATACATATATATATATATATATATATATATATATATATATATATATATATATATATATATATATAAATATATATATATATATATGTGTATATATATATAAAATGCCGCAGTCAAACTCTGTGCAATTGGCCGCATTTCCCAAACTCCACCCACCCATTTCGCATCAATGGGCAATTCTTGTGCACACACAGGCTGCGGAAACTGGCTAATATCCCTGAATATTTTGTTATTCCAGTGTCGGGAAAATCTACATAACTCATCTTTGTTAGTTTTTTAATGTCTTTTCATTCATGACTGTCAAAAAAGGTTTATGATGAATAATGTTTAAAGAAAAATCATATGCAGAGATTGTGCATATTCAGGTCAAGGGCAACTGTAGACCCTTCATGCTGACATAAATACAGCAAGCAGCAAGATTGAGCCTTACTGATCTGTCAAGATTTTTAGAACCAAAAAATAAGCAAACTACAGTTTATTTAATGCAATTTTTGGGCCAAAGCCCAAAAAAATTGAAAATATAAAGGAATTGCATATTACATTTCTGACTTTATTTTAATACAAAAACTGAATAAAGAAAAACGGCAATGACTTTTAAAAAAAAAAAAAAAAAAAAAATATTGTAAGTTACACTTTATTCGTTTGATATAAAAATAGAAGTGAACGTGTCTCAGCTGCAATACCGGACATAACCTACGACTAAGTGGGGTTCTATTTCTTAAAAAAATATACATATATATTTTTTTTCTGATTTTACACAATTGTTTTAGGCATCATGTTCTTTTAAAACTTTACATTTTCTCAGTATGATATTAAAATAAAAGTCAATGGGTTTCAGCTGCAAAACTGGACATAACCTATGACTAAGTGGGGTGCTGTTTCTTAAAAAGATAAATAAATACATATATATATATTTTGTTTCTAATTTTACACAATTGTTTTAGGCATGATGGTTTTTTAAAACTTTACACTTTCTCGGTATGATATAAAAATAGAAGTGAACGAGTCTTAGCTGCAATACCAGACATATCCTATGACTAAAAGGGGTACTATTTCTTAAAAAGAAAATATTTTTTTTTCCTAAATTTTAATAAGAATAGAAGTCAATGGGTCTCAGCTACAATACCAGACATAACCTATGACTATGAGTGGTGCTGTTTCTTGAAAAAAAAAAATATATATATATTTTTTTTTTTATTTTACACAATTGTTTTAGGCATGATGCTCTTTTAAAACTTTACATTTTTTCGGTATGATATAAAAATAGAAGCCAATGGGTTTCAGCTGCAATACCGGACATAGCCTATGACTAAATGGGGTGCTGTTTCTTAAAAAAAAAAAAAAAAAAAAATATTTTTCTTCTGAATTTATACAATTCTCTTAGTCTTGGTGCTCTTTTAAATTTTTACACTTTCTCAGTATGATATAAAAATAGAAGTCAATGGGTCTCAGCTGCAATACCGAGCATAACCTATAATTAAGTGTAGTGCTGTTTCTTAAAAAAAAAAAGATTTGTTTTTATGATTTTTCACAATTGTTTTAGGTATGATGTTCTTTTAAAACTTTACACTTTCTCAATATGATATAAAAATAAAAGTCAATGGGTCTCAGTTGCAATATTGGACATATCCTATGGCTATATGTGGTGCTGTTTCTTAAAAAAAAAAAAATTGTTTTAGGCATGATGTTCTTTTAAAACTGTCTTTTATTGAACATAACATAATATAATATAAATAATAGAGTACAAATATAATATTAATATAATATATTATAATATTCTATTATAATATTAATATTATATATTATATTTATAATATATATACAGTATATATATAGAGAGAGATATAGATATATAGATATATAAAAATATTATATATATCTGTATATATATATATATATAAAAATAACTATGCTATATGTACATATAGCATAGTATATATAAATATTTATATATATATATATATATATATACACACTGTATATATATATTATAAAGTATAATAAGGAGATTTATTGTTCACTGTAAAATTTACATATAATGAATGTCTCTGTATGTATAGGATATCATTAAAGAAAAGCCTATCACACATTTCACTTTCCGGTAATAATAATGTATCATGCGTCAATATTAAAAAACATAACAGGAGTTGGAAATCAGAAAAATGCTGGGAAATATGCAAATAAAACCCATTATTCCAGATTCCATACATCTGTGTTAATGAAGCATACAGTGCCGCGTGAGTCGTGCGTCCCCCAAATAGAAGGCTGCTCCGCCATTAAACCATTAAAGAGGAGTGTAAAGGAGAATAATCATAAACATAAGGACGGTATTGAACAAAAAGGAATGTGATATTATAAGGCATACAGTAATACTAGTTTCGGCTTTCTAGTGTTCCTTGAAATATATTTGTTAATAGCTTTGTAGAGGGCTTAAAAGAAGGAAATTTTTAATATTTGCAGAAGATGCTAAGCTCTGCAGAGTAATTAATACAGAAAAGGATAATGTAATATTACAAAGGGATTTGTAAAAGTTGGAGGCTTGGGCGGAGAAGTGGCAAATGATTTTTTAATGTGAGGGTATTTAAGAAAAAAAATAAAACTCTACAATTATGCATTAAATAGTAAAACAATGGGGAAAAGTGCAACGAGAAGCATTGATTCATGGTAACCTGATCTTTAGAGACCAGTGCCAGGCAGCTGCTGGCAAGGCCAGCAAAATTATTGTGACAGAGTGGAAGGGGCTCCTAAATTAGCCATAAGACTAGAGAGGACTGAACTGTCCCTGATCCCAGAGATACGTCTGAAGGTGATGATGTCTGGGCCTCCTTCCTACCCCTTCTCCTGACCAAGCCTGATCTGGTATCTCCTCCCTCCCTACCCCAGGGTGTAAACACCAACAGTGGGAAACCAAAATTGCTCACACAGAGTAATCAGACAACCAGTTATAAGGAGAAAAACTAAAGTAGGGAGGAAAAATCCAAACGACAGGAGGTAATCCACAGCACACCAAGCAGCACGCTGTAAATCACCAGACTGGAAAACAATAGCATAAAGACCGGTTTAGCAGGAAGCTATAGTCGGCGTGGGAAGACAAATTCCACAACCTTAAAAAGGCGAGGAATACCTGTAATAGCTCTGCTGCAACATGTGATCCAAAAGGTAACAAGCAGGCTAGCAGAAATTAACTCCTATTAGTCAGATTACTAATGAGCACATAGCTGGTCGATGCCCGACCCTGCGTGTGCAACTCAGAAGTACCAAAGTATAGTGAGGAGGTCAGAGTCTGTGGTCTGAACAGCGGCTGATGCTGCCATGACACTGGGCGAGTTTAGAGCAACATAAATCTTACACTGTCCTTAGGATAGGTCATCAATATCTGATCGGCCACTGTCTGTCACTCAGCACCCCCGCCGATCAGCTGTTCTAGGTGCTGGCAACAGGCAGTCGGAAATACTCTGTTCCAGACCTGCTCCATCATCTGATAGCGGCTGGGTACTGCAGATCTACCATTCATTCAAATCACTAGGAGACGGATGTGCAGTACCCGACTGCAGTCGGTATCAGAAGACTGAGCAGCTCCGGAATTGAGCATTTTCTGCCACCTGCTGTCTGGACCCCGGACAATCAGATATTGATAACTTATCCTACAGATAGAGAAGGATTTATGGCACGCTTCAAAAATGTGTTCTTTAGAAGGGTTAAAACCCAACAATAAACAAAAGAGGAACTTGGCAAGTGCCCAGTTGCTTTTATCTAATCTAGGAATAGGCCATCAATGTAAAAGTAGTGGATAATCTCTTTAGCAATAAACCGAGTAGTTTATTGAATAGCGAGATCCTGCCTTTGTCTGTACATAGTGAATCAAGTTTATTATGCCAAGTACAGCAGATATAGGAGTGTGGAAGGCCCATGTATGCACATGGGCCTATCAGGAGATTCACCGATTCCCCTGTGGACAAGTCCAGGCTTGACTCTATCTTCTCACGGTCATCTCCATGCCGTTTTGAGACCAGTGATGGCCTTAGGACTGGAGCCTCCCATATCCATCTTGACTCCTCATTTACATGAAGTTTCCTTTCCTTTGGCATCTCATAAGTTAATATCATTTTTGTTGCCAGCAGCTCTGAGCAGTAAAGGTCAGCTGTTGTTGTTTTGGGCCCATGCTCATTTAGGTTAAATACTGGAACTTTCCTAGCAGACCTTGCTGCTGTTATAATCATTTCCACTCTGACCAGCCTGGTGGAAGGAACTGCTGAGGTTTTGTCCTTTGTTCATCCACCTGCTACTATTGAGTCCGTCTGCTATGGTGAAGTTTGGTGTTTTGTATCCTTCTGTTTATTCCCCCTGTCTGTCTTTCCTTTTCCTCCGTGTTTATTAGTTTAGTGGTGAATCTAGTGTACTTGTCAGCCTACTCACTAGACAGGGTGAGTTTAGGGCCAGCTGAGGGACCCAGGTATCCTGCTCGCTGACAGGTTGAAAGAACCTGTATAGGGACGCTAGGGAGTTCAGGTGTCAGCTTGAGGTGAGTGCAGGAGGTGCTCCCCCTAATACAGGGACCCCCGTTGTATCGTGACCCCGGTGATTCCCCCTTTTTGTGGTGTTTTTTGGTATTGCGTCAGATGCCCGTTGGTCTGATCGTGTGTGCCACGCATTATATACGGACATATTCTACTCCATGCATGACATATCTATGCTGCAGCCATGCTCTACACATAACATAACATTATGACTCTGTTTTTATATTTCAAGGGAGTTAAGCTAAAAACACACTTCATCTTCTAATTTTAGTTATTTTAGCATTTTATATTATGAATTGTAATATAAAACAATTATGTCTCGAAATTGTTGTCCGCTAGCAAAAGCTAATATATTTTATTGCCCGTAGGTCTGGTGTGAAGTGCTATTTCATTATTATCTAATGTTAGAAACTGTTTTGACTTTAATAATTTAGTGCAAATTTTACATTTTGAACGGATCTCCTCTTTACGATGCGCTCATAAGAGCAGTGCGGCATCAATCAGGCTTTTAGATTGCACCACACAGTATTACGAGATGTATTAGCTTTATCCTATGACTCAACTTTCAATAACGGGCGGCATAAATTAAAGTTGTTCAGCTTTCTCGTTATCAGAGTACAATGGTTGTTATAGCACTACTATATATATATATATATATATATATATACATATATATATATATATATATATAATCTAATATATAAAGCTGAATGTGTGTGTGTGTGTGTGTGTGTGTGTGCGTGTGTGTGTGTGTGTGTGTGTGAGTGTGTGCGTGTGTGTGTGTGTGTAGTGTGTGTGTGTGTGTGAGTGTGTGTGTGTGTGTGTGTGTGTGTGTGTATAGTGTGTGTGTGTGTGAGTGTGTGTGTGTGTGTGTGTGTCCGGGATTGGCATCTGCACCGTCGCAGCTACAGCACAAAATTTTGCACACTCACACTTCGGGACCCCGCGAGTGTCACAGGCTATGTTGCGAGGTGAACATTTTTACCCCGCGCGTTCCAATTTACCAATCAATTTTTGCCCCTATCTACACAATGGGGAAAAAGTGAAACGAAAAGTGTATCCGCACCGTCGTATTTACAATCACGAAATTTTGCACAGACACCTCATGTGACCCAGGAAACGTCGTAGACTATGTTTTGAGAGGAAAATTTAACCCCGCATTTTACAGTTACACTCCAAAAAACATGCCTCCATTAAAGTAAATGGAGCATGGAACTACAGGTTATTAGTAGGAGCTGTGATTGGTTGCTATAGGAACAAAAGACATTCATAGTATAAGAAGCTTATATGTGAGGTAATAAGATGTCGGTGGGGAGACGGATACAGAGAGACAGAGAGAGAGACAGACAGGAAAGAGACAGAGAGATAGAGACAGACAAGGAAATAGACAGAGACAGACCTGGAAAGAGACAGACCTGGAAAGAGACAGACAGACAAGGGAAGAGACAGACAGAGACTGGCAGACAGGAAAAGAGACAGACGGGGAAAGAGACAGACCTGGAAAGAGACAGAGAGATAGAGACAGACAAAGAAAGAGACAGACAAAGACAGGCAGGCGGGGAAAGAGGCAGAGATTACTTGGCCAATTTATTTAAATCTGTGTGGAATATCTGGGGTGTTGAAATATATGTTGTGAAATGCTTCTATTAGCTTAGTTTTTGCCTTTTAATAATTACATTTCTATCTATTTGTTTTGTGTTTTTTGTGTGCAGAATAAATTTTTAATACATTCTATTTTGTTAACAGCAGTTATTAACCCGTGCGAAGCCGGGTAGAACAGCTAGTATAATATAAAGCTGAGTGTATGTGTATGTATGTCCGCTAAAGGAATTCGCACCGTCGCATGTACAATCACAAAATTTTGCACAGCCTCCTCATGTGACTCAGGGAACATCATAGACTATGTTTTGAGTGGAAAATTTAACCCCCGCTTTACAATGGTTCGCCAAAAAATCTCCTTACATTAAAGTCAATGGAGCTGGGAGCTACAGGTCATTAATAAGAGCTGTGATTGGTTGCTATAGGCAATGAAGGACATTCGTGATTCTTGAAAATAATGGATCCCAGTGGAGGAGAATTCTCTACCATGTGATAAAATCACCAGAAGATGTATTTTAGCACCTATTCATTCCTGCTAACTGTGTTTCTGTAATGAATTGGTTATCGTTTTGTTGTAATTTTTATCACAGATACTTTAGCGCGATAATTATTCACTTTGATTTGTTACATTATGTTACACATCTGGCTCCATGTAAAAATAAATCAGGCTGATACATTATAATATAAATCTACTAACTCGACTGCCCTTCAAAGTGGATCTGTCACCAGAATCCACAAAAACAGCTCCATACATTATTTTATAGAACTAGGGGTACTTTGCACGTTGCGACATCGCTACTGCAATCTCGTCAGGGTCAAATAGAAAGTGACGCACATCCGGCGCCGGTAACGACATCGCAACGTGTAAAGCCTATATGTACTGATAAACGATTGCAAAAGCGTAGAAAATCGGTGATCTGTGTAGTGTCGGTAATTTTCATAATTTCGCTGCAGCGAGAGGTACGATGTTGTTCCTCGTTCCTGCGGCAGCACACATCGCTGTGTATGAAGCCGCAGGACCGAGGAACTTCTCCTTACCTGCGTCCCGCCTGCAATAAGGAAGGAAGGAGGTGGGCGTTATGTTTACGCCCCGCTCATCTCCGCCCCTCCACTTCTATTGGCCGCCTGCCGTGTGACGTCGCTGTCAGATGGGCTAACCAGACTATGCCGGATGGGTTGACTAGACCATACTGGATGAGCTGACTAGACTATGCCAGATGGGCTGACCAGACTATGTCAGATTTGCTGACCAGACTATGCCGGCTGGGGTGATCAGACTATGCTGGATAGACAGCATGGTGGATCAGTGGTTAACAGTGCAGTCTTGCAGCGCTGGGGTTCTGGTTTCAAATCCCACCAGGGACAACATCTGCAAGGAGTTTGTATGTTCTCCTGTGGGTTTTCTGCAGTTTCCTCCCACACTCCAAAGGCCTACTACTAAGGACTCATAATAGCAAATAGTAAAATGTTCAGATTTTATGGACCGATTACCTAGTACTATTCATCAGGAATAATGAACCTAATGCAAGTCAATGGGGAACAGGAGCATTTTTCTGGGAAATCTTCAAGAAAAATGCTTGGGTTCCGCACTTACTTGCATTAGTGTCATTATTTGTGATGAATACCAGAATAGAACTTTGGGATTCGTTACGAATTATCCGAACCCTAATAGTTACTATTCGCCCATCGCTAATAGGGACCCTAGAATGTGACCCCAAATGGGGACATTGATGTTCTTGTGGTGCCCCTGAATATATCAGGGTGCCACAGGGTGCTGCAATTCTTACCCAGGGTGCAGAGCCTACCCCCCATGGTTCCAGGTTCCCAATAACTGGTGTCATACCATCAGCACCACAAATCCCAATCACACCTCACACCATGACCTGTCAGACACACCAGTGGGTTGTTTAAGCTGGAATAGGGCCACCCACCTAGGGATCAGGCAGACTGGTGGGAGGGAGGAAGTCAGTTTAGAGTCAGCTCTCAAAGTGAGAGGAGTTGAGTAGTAGCCCTCAAAGAATGAGGAGCTGGGAGTTGTAGCTCCCAGTTAGCGAGACAAAGGTTGGGTCGCAGACGGTGGTACGGGACCACAGGAGTCGGGGACTGGTAGCAGTAGCATTGGAAAGAGGTGCAACGGACATAGTCTAGGAGGACTGTCGGCATCAGCAAGCCCAATAAACGGAACGGTACCGAGCACAGCAGGGTACAGGACCCTAGGTCAGGAGCAGGTTCAGCCGTCCTGATAATTAACCTGGGAGGGAAAGTATCTTCACGAACTTCCCTAAGAGCTCAGAGATTGAAGGCATCAGCACAACGCGGGGGATAGGGTTTTCCAGTAATGCAACCCAACTGACATCCCAAGTGCCAGCTATCAAGAGCACAGCTGCCCTACAGACAGGTAGCGGGGCCCCAACAGCTTCACGCCAAGAGGCTACAATGAACACTAAAACTGTGGATGGAGGCAAGGGTCCGGGCTATCAAGTAACACCGGTGGGAGCGGATACCTGGACGGGCTCCCCTGTAGTGAATGGATGCACAGAGACTTTGGTTTACCTTCAGTGTGAGTGTCTACTTTATAATCCTCATCGAGCGCCACGTGAGTACCCTGAGCCCTGCACCCTGCGCTCTCAATTGCCCACCAAAACCCCAGAGCCGGGGACGTCCCTACCTGCGGAGGGACCGACACCTTGCTGCTCCATACCATCTGCTACGGTACTCCTTCCAGCAGCGGCGGTACTCCCATTACCGCAACCCGCAGGTGGCATCACGAACTTCTCCCCTGTAAATATCCCCCTTTTCAAGGATCGTAGTGCTGTGCCGAGCCTGGGTCCGGAACCCTTGAGCCACCACCACCCCGGATCCGAGCACCCCGGTCTGCGCCGGGGCGGCACATTCCCATCTATAAAGCTTTGGGGAAATTAATAGCACTATATAAGTGAGTAAAATAAATAAATAAGAGCAGCGAGAATCACAAAACTTATTTCTACTAAATATGGCGTTGCCTTTCTCATATAATGTATTTTCTGAAGCAACTGCTCCCTTTCTCCAGCACGGAGTGATTGATATCCATTATATAATGGGTTTTTCTTGCCTTTATATGATTTCCTCCCTTGAGACTTATATGATTTCTTTGACTTTTACTATAAACATTTCTTTAACTTTTATAGCCGTAGCTCGCGGTACGTGACCATGGACGGCCGTGTTTATTCCTTCGCACCGGTGGCACAGCTCCTTGATTTGCAGGAAACAAATTTTATTGTAATAGAAAGTGAAGCTCTGAAGCACTTAAGGAAGCCAGGAAGATGATACTCTAATGTATGTAAGTAAATGTTTCAGGATGAACACAAAAAGGCAATGAATTTAATTATCGCATGATGAATGAATACCTTCAGGGTAGGATCACACATTGCGGGTGCCACGCGCATGACGGCTGAGGCGGCTGTCAAACGGATTATAAGAATATGAGCGGACATTGACTGCATACTGTTCATGTTTGCAGGGTTGTGCACAAATTGCATGGTCATTAACCCCTTGCCTGCACAGCCAATTTTCGCTTTTCCATTTGCATTTCTCCTTCTCCTTTTTGAAAGAGCCTTATTTTTTCATTTTTCCTTCGACATCACCTTCTAAGAGATTGTTTTTTGCAGCATAAGTTGTAGCTTTGATTTACATTATCTATTATACCATACAATATACTGAAAAACTGGCGCTTATTGCGTTAATTGTATGGTTAAAAATTGACTTGGCGGCATGATTCCGCAGGTCAACCCAATGACGGCGGCACCAAACTTGCATGGATTTTTTTTTTTTTATTTAATTAGGAAAATACATTTCAGAAGTTAATAAATATAAAATATTTATATATAAAAATAAATCTAAAGTATGTATATATAAAAATGAATTTAAATTATTTATATATAAAAATAAATCTAAAATATTTATATATAAAATATTTCAAAAATAAAATTTGGTTTGTGTTGCTGTTTTTCGAGACCTGCAACGTTTTTATTTTTCCGTCTAAGAGATTGTATTTTGCAGGATAAGTTGTAGCTTTGATTTACATTATCCATTTTACCAAATAATATACTGAAAAATTTGGCATCTATAACATTTATTGTATGGTTAAAAATTGACCTGGTGGCATGGTTTCGCAGGTCAACCCAATGATGGCGGCACCAAACTTGCACGGATTTTTTTTTCATTATTTAATTAGGAAAATACATTTCAGAAGTTAAAAAATAAATATAAAATATTTATATATAAAATATTTCAAAAATAAAATTTGGTTTGTGTTGCTGTTTTTCGAGACCTGCAACGTTTTTATTTTTCCCTCTAAGAGATTGGTTTTTGCAGGATAAGTTGTAGCTTTGATTTACATTATCTATTTTACCATACAATATACTGAAAAACTGGCGCTTATAGCGTTGATTGTATGGTTAAAAATTGACTTGGCGGCATGATTCCGCAGGTCAACCCAATGACGGCGGCACCAAACTTGCACGGATTTTTTTTAAATTTAATTAGGAAAATACATTTCAGAAGTTAAAAAATAAACATAAAATATTTATATATAAAAATAAATCTAAAGTATTTATATATAAAAATGAATTTAAATTATTTATATATAAAAATAAATCTAAAATATTTATATATAAAATATTTCAAAAATAAAATTTGGTTTGTGTTGCTGTTTTTCGAAACCTGCAACGTTTTTATTTTTCCATCTAAGAGATTGTTTTTTGCAGGATAAGTTGTAGCTTTTATTTACATTATCCATTTTACCAAATAATATACTGAAAAATTTGGCATCTATAACATTTATTGTATGGTTAAAAATTGACCTGGTGGCATGGTTTCGCAGGTCAACCCAATGATGGCGGCACCAAACTTGCACGGATTTTTTTTTTCATTATTTAATTAGGAAAATACATTTCAGAAGTTAAAAAATAAATATAAAATATTTATATATAAAAATAAATCTAAAGTATTTATATATAAAAATGAATTTAAATCATTTATATATAAAAATAAATATAAAATATTTATATATAAAATATTTCAAAAATAAAATTTGGTTTGTGTTGCTGTTTTTCAAGACCTGCAACATTTTTATTTTTTTGTCTAAGAGATGTTTTTTTGCAGGATAAGTTGTAGCTTTGATTTACATTAACTATTTTACCATACAATATACTGAAAAACTGGCGCTTATAGTGTTGATTGTATGGTTAAAAATTGACTTGGCGGCATGATTCCGCAGGTCAACCCAATGACGGCGGCACCAAACTTGCATGGATTTTTTTTGTTTTATTTAATTAGGAAAATACATTTCAGAAGTTAAAAAATAAATATAAAATATTTATATATAAAAATAAATCTAAAGTATTTATATATAAAAATGAATTTAAATTATTTATATATATAAAAAAAATATAAAATATTTATATATAAAATATTTCAAAAATAAAATTTGGTTTGTGTTGCTGTTTATCGAGCCCTGCATTGTTTTTATTTTTCCGTCTAAGAGATTGTTTTTTTCAGGATAAGTTGTAGCTTTGATTTACATTATCTATTTTACCATACAATATACTGAAAAACTGGCGCTTATAGCGTTAATTGTATGGTTAAAAATTGACTTGGCGGCATGGTTCCGCAGGTCAACCCAATGACGGCGGCACCAAACTTGTACAGATTTTTTTTTTGTTTTATTTAATTAGGAAAATACATTTCAGAAGTTAAAAAATAAATATAAAATATTTATATATAAAAATAAATATAAAATATTTATATATAAAAATTAATTTAAAATATTTATATATAAAAATAAATATAAAATATTTATATATAAAATATTTCAAAAATAAAATTTGGTTTGTGTTGCTGTTTTTCGAAACCTGCAACGTATTTATTTTTCCGTCTAAGAGATTGTTTTTTGCAGGATAAGTTGTAGCTTTGATTTACATTATCCATTTTACCATATAATATACTGAAAAATTGGCGTCTATAACGTTCATTGTATGGTTAAAATTTGACCTGGCGACATGATTCTGCAGGTCATCCCAATGACAGCGGCACCAAACTTGCACAGATTTTCTTTTTTCTTTAATTTAATTAGGAAAATATATTTCAGAAGTTAAAAAATAAATCTAAAATATTTATTTATAAAAATAAATATAAAATATTTATATATAAAAATGAATTTAAAATATTTATATATAAAAATAAATCTAACACATTTATATATAAAATATTTAAAAAATAAAATTTGGTTTGTGTTGCTGTTTTTCGAGACCTGTAACGTTTTTATTTTTCCAGCAATTGAGCCATTGGTGTGATGTTGATAGCTTTATTGATACCAATTTGGGGCACAAATGACATTTTGATTTCATTGCATGTTGAAAGGAGGTATTTTAACCTTAAAAAATATCAATTTTAATTTTTGTGATTTTTTTTTCTCTCTTTACAGCATTTATTTTATGGATTAATTAGTTTTATATTTTGATCACTTGTACTTTTATGGATGCTGAGATACCAAATTCATGAGTTTTTCAAAAACTTTTTATTTCAATGGGAGGGAAAAAAGGGACGATTCAACATCTTTTTTTCGTAATTTTTAAAACATTGCTTATTCAAATTTTTAACTATATTTTTTTTAGTTTCCTTAGGGGACTAGAACCTACGATTTTCTGAAAATGCTCATTGGGGCTTTCAGCAAGCCTCTGGTGTGTGTTTGTGTGCGTGTGTGTTTCCAACCAATCACAGACATTATTTCAGAGTGTGGGGGGGTGGTCCAACAGCAGCCAATCAGAAATGCAGGTGGCTGGGGAAAGCAGTGAATATGCTTAGTGGTAATTGTGGGACCCGGAAGTAGAGCTATGCTGGTGGCTGAGGAAAGCAGTGAATATGCATTAGTGGTAATTGTGGGACCCAGAAGTAGAGCTACACTGGTGGCTGGGGAACGCAGTGAATATGCATTAGTGGTAATTGTGGGACCCGGAAGTAGAGGTACGCTGGTGGCTGGGGAAAGCAGTGAATATACGTTAGTGGTAATTGTGGGACCCGGAAGTAGAGCTACGCTGGTGGCTGGGGAACGCAGTGAATATGCATTAGTGGTAATTGTGGGACCCGGAATTAGAGCTACGCTGGTGGCTGGGGAAAGCAGTGAATATACATTAGTGGTAATTGTGGGACCCGGAAGTAGAGCTAAAGGGGCATGGTAAGTATCTACTACTTTAACTCATTTTTTATTTTCTTTGTTTTACAGCCCTCTCCTACACCATTTTACAACAAATCAGGTTTGCCTCCATCTGAATTTAATCCGATCGCGATCTCAGGTGGGATCGGCAATCCTTAACCGATCCTATCCTTGGCAGGATCACTCATCTCTCATCATAAGTATAACAAACTTTTACTAATATTGGCACTAGGAATCAGTATGTTCTAGCCAAGTTGAAAAAAATCGAAAAGCCATGTCTTACATTTTACATACATACTGTCTGAAGACAATTCCATGGCTGAGAAAGACAAGACTAGACTAGACTAGAACACTTCAACTATAATGTTGGATCTGAAGGCAGTAAAATGTAGAAACAGAGACAGAAGACATTGAAATTCTGAAACTACATTTGACAAATTTTAGAAGTTCAACTTTCTTGTCATTATAGCAGATGTCAAGATGTGATCATGAAGCGCCAATGTCATAAGAAGACGGCACTCTAAATCTAACTTCCTATAATAAGTGTGAGAGTTGAGGGTGGATTTTGACTACTAATACGTTTCTGAGAAAAGAATGTGATGGAGAAGTGTGCCGACATTCAGCGGCTCCCCTCCGATCAGTGGTGCCACTTCTCACTCTTATATATGGTATGTCTATATTAGAGAAGACCTTTCATGGGACTTTTTAAATCTAAACTGAACACCCTCTCCAATTGTCACTTGTCCACTTATTCTGGAACAGGTTTTCTTTTTTTTTTTTCCATTGCTCCTCTATTTCCGTTGTATGCCTCCTGGTAATAATGGTGCAAATTTTCCTTTCAACCAACTAGGCATATACCACAGAATTTTTCTGTGGATGTTTACTTTTTCTCCTTTGCTAATGACCAATGATAACGTGGCCAGGCCAACAGAAAGTTCTGTGGCACACACCCAGTTAGTTGACGGAAAAATTTGGACCATTATTACCAGGGATTATAACTTTAAAATAGAGGGGCACAGAAAAAAAACTATTCCAGAATTAGCAGAGAAGTGGCAATTGGAGGAGGTAGTCAATTGTCCACCACCCTTATTGTCCACCAACACAACTTAAAGGTGACCTGAGATTCAAGTAAATAGCATCCCCTGATGGGTCAAAAAAATGCAGAAGCTGTGAGCTGTACACTATAGCGGACACTCATTATCAGTTTTGGCACTGGCATGGCTGTTTACCCCTTAGATGCTGCAATCAATAGTGAATACAGCGACGGTTACCAGAGCGTGGGGGCTCCTCTTTAACCCAATGGACATTTTGAGATCATGATCGTGTGGTCCTTATGGTGGCCATGCCAATTCATGGCCAAATAATGGCCTTAGAGCCTGCTGCCTATAGTGACCTGTTCAGAAGTTAGCAACATTTTGGTCAAAAAAACATTTTTCTTTCCAGTCATGCCAATTTGAATTAATTCTTGCAAAGCAGCTGAAGAGTTAATAAACTCCCTGACAGCAGCTTTGAATTTGTTGAGAGGCGCTGTACACTATAGCGGACACCCACGATCGGTTTTGGCACGGGCCATGGTGGTCTACCCCTTAAATGCTGCAATCAATAGTGACTGCAGCATCTAGATGGTTAACAGAGTGTAGGGGCTCCTCTTTACCCCCATCGGCATCTTGAGATCATGATTGTGTGATCTTAATGGTGGCCATGCCAATTGATGGCCAAATAATGGCCTTGGAGACTGCCAGCTATAGTGACCTGTTCAGAATTTAGCAACATTTAGGGAAAAATAACATTTTTCTTTCCGGTCATTCCAATTTCAATTAATTCCTGCAAAGCAGCTGAAAGGTTAATAAACTCCCTGACAGCAGCTTTGAATTTTTTGAGAGGCGCTGTACACTAAAGAGGACACTTACAATTGGTTTTGGCAACGGCAATGGCCGTCTACCCCTTAGGTGCTGGAGTTTAAGGTGACTGTAGCATCTAGATGGTTAACAGAGTGCCACATTGGCATATTACGATTATGAATGTGTGATCGTGATGATGGCCATGCCATTTCACTCCCAAATAATGTCCTTAGAGCCTGCCGGCTATATTGACCTGTTCAGAATTCAGCAACATTTAGGTAAAAAAAACATTTTCCTTTCCAGTCATGCCAATTTGAACTTAATGATTTATCGTCGGGGTAACGTTGTTTGTGACGCAAATCCGGCGTGATTAATGATATCGCAGCGGGTGACACTTATGTGCGACCTAAAACGATCGCAAAAGCGGACAAAATCGTTTGCCGTGGAGAGGTCGTCCTAATACAAAAAATCGTTCGCTGCTTATTAGCGATGTTGTTCGTCGTTCCTGCGGCAGCACACATCGTTATGTGTGACACCGCAGGAGCAACGAACATCTCCTTACCTGCCTCCACTGGCAATGCGGAAGGAAGGAGGTGGGTGGATGTTACGTCTTGCTCCTCCCCTCCGCTTCTATTGGATGCCTGCCGTGTGACATCGCTGTAATGCCGCACAACCCGCCCCCTTAGAAAGGAGGCGGATCGCTGGCCAGAGCGACTTCGCAGGACAGGTAAGTCCATGTGCCGGGGGTAAGCAAGGATGTGCGCGACGGGCAGCAATATGCCTGTGTCGCACAACCGACGGGGGCGGGTACGATCACTTGCGATCTTGCTAGTGAGATCGCAGCGTGTAAAGCCCGCTTAATTTCCGCAAAGCAGCTGAAGGGTTAATAAACTCCCTGAGAGCCATTTTCAATTTGTTGAGGGGAGCTGTACACTATTGTGGACACACACGATCGGTTTTGGCACAGGCCTTGGTGGTTTACCCCTTAAATGCTGCAATCAATGGTGACTGCAGCATCTAGATGGTTAACAGAGTGCCACATCGGCATCTTGAGATCATGAATGTGTGATCCTGATGGTGGCCATGCCAATTCACCGGCAAATAATGGCCTTAGAGTTTGTCCGCTATAGTGACCTGTTCAGAATTTAGCAACATTTGGGTAAAAATAACATTTTTCTTTCCGGTCATTCCAATTTGAATTAATTCCTGCAATGCCGCTGAAAGGTTAATAAACTCCCTGACAGCAGTTTCAAATTTGTTGAGGATTGCTGTTTTAAAATGGTTTTACCTTTAGGGGGTTTTCCAATATATAGGTCCCCAAAATCAAGTCGAAACTGAATAAAAAAAAATACAAGTAAAATATATCTTTGTACCGTGTTAGCCAGTACTGGCTAAAAAAAAATAAGGTTTCTAAATTTCCATAAAAAAAATGAAAAGTTACTGCTACAATGTTAAAGCTTCTAACATTCTAACAAAATTATAGAACATTTACCATGAGGTACGGTAACTATTAACTATTTTTTGTGGTGTGACTATTTGGATTAAACGAATAATCATTTAAAGTTTGAAAATTACAATTTTTTTGGCACATTTTTGATATTTTCATAAACAAACACAAAACATAGTGACCTAAATTTCATATTTTCATAAAATATAATGTATCATGAAAAAAAAATAGAGTCAAGTGACACCGTGAGATTTAAAAAATGTAGCCTTGGTCACAAAGTGGCTATAATAAAAAATCCACGGAAAGGTCCCAATTACGGTATGTTTCTTATTTTTCTCCTTTTCTTCACTAACTATGCTCAGCAAGGGAAGAGCAGTTGATCTTTCTAGCTATAGTAATTATAGCGACGCTGCGAAAGTCTTAAATCTATAATTCTTCTACCATGTTTCCTACCACAGTTCTCCTTTTGTATTTTTGCTGCGTAGAATGGCAAGCTTTCCATAAACTCAACAGGACGTGCATGGAGTGGTGATTTCCTGCACTATAATGACAGAAAAATTACAGCGTAAAATAGAAGTACCTGTGACACATATACTAAGCCAATAAGCCTAGGGTCACTTTCACATGGCTGGATTCTGGTGGGTAGTAAATATCAGTATTTGTAAGATAAAACCTGGAATGAAGCAACAAATTATAATGAAAGATTTGTAATTACTCTGCCCTTCGGGTCCACTCATGATTTTGCCTTGCAAAAAGCGATACAGATACTGCAATGGGAATGTGGCAAAGAGACTAAGGGACCCATTTGTTATTGTATTTGCACCATTTTTTTTGTCTACTTTCACCTGGTTTAAGGCTGTTTTTTTGCTTTGCGCCAATTTTTTTTTTTAAGTTCACATTAGTGATGATCAGGCATTTCCATGCTTGGTGCTCTGTACTAGTGATAAGCGAGCACTACTATGCTCAGGTGCTCAGTACTCGTAACTAGTGATGAGTGAGCACTACCATGCTCAGGTGCTCCGTACTTGTAACTAGTGATGAGTGAGCACTACCATGCTCGGGTGCTCAGTACTTGTAACTAGTGATGAGTGAGCACTACCATGCTCGGGTGCTCGGTACTCGTAACTAGTGATGAGCGGGCACTACCATGCTCGGGTGCTCTGTACTCGTAACTAGTGATGAGCGGGCACTACCATGCTCAGGTGCTCAGTACTCGTAACTAGTGATGAGCGGGCACTACCATGCTCAGGCTCTCAGTACTAGTAACTAGTGATGAGCGGGTGCTACCATGCTCGGGTGCTCAGTACTCGTAACTAGTGATGAGCGGGCACTACCATGCTCGGGTGCTCAGTACTCGTAACTAGTGATGAGCGGGCACTACCATGCTCGGGTGCTCAGTACTCGTAACTAGTGATGAGTGAGCACTACCATGCTCGGGTGCTCAGTACTTGTAACTAGTGATGAGTGGGCATTACCATGCTCAGGTGCTCTGTACTAGCAACTAGTGATGAGTGAGCACTACCATGCTCAGGTGCTCAGTACTCGTAACTAGTGGTGAGCAGGCACTACCATGCTCGGGTGCTCAGTACTCGTAACTAGTGATGAGCGGGCACTACCATGCTCGGGTGCTCAGTACTCGTAACTAGTGATGAGTGAGCACTACCATGCTCGGGTGCTCAGTACTTGTAACTAGTGATGAGTGGGCATTACCATGCTCAGGTGCTCTGTACTCGTAACTAGTGATGAGTGAGCACTACCATGCTCGGGTGCTTGCTGCTCGGTACTCATTATGAGCAGTTGGAGGTGATTTAAGCAAGTGTGTATAATGGAAATCAATGGGGAGCTCGAGTATTTTTCCGAAAGCTTGATTCCCCCGTTCACTTTCATTGTACTCAGGTGCTTCAGCCACACCAATTCGAGCATCCAACTGTACTTAATGAGTACCAAGCACCCGAGCATGGTAGTACTCGCTTATCACTAGTTAAAACCTATAAGATAAAATATAGTGAAATAGCCTTTTTTCAAATTTGCTTTTAATTTTTGAGTGCACCTTTTATATTTTATCTTCCAGACCTGAATGTTAAAAACATCTGTCTGTAACCCGCCAAACTTCCAAAAGTCCGCTCATCTGTACCGGTGAGGATAAATGCAATCTGTATTCGTTCTTTCACAATGCTGAAATCGTGTGGCAATACTTTTTTGAAAGTGGAAAATCCCTTTAAGAGGGGGTGCCGCTAGATGAATATTTGGCAGCTGCCATGTGTCAAATTAAAAAATGTCCTCCAAAAATGTTCACCATTTTTGTGGTGCATATTATGATGATTTATTTTACAGGGATCGCTACACCCCAACGTATTTTGTAAAGTGAATGGATCTGGCTGGGACATGGGTAACAATTAAAAATTGCTAACTTTTTGAGCTACTATATAGCTGCTCAACCAAAGCGCAAAATTTCAAGTATTCATATGCCAAAATCTAGGTAAAAACTGTTTGATGAGCTGGGACCAAAGAATTAACACACACAATGCAATACCGAATTATGTACTGCTTGTCCGGGGTCCTATATTTGCCGATTCTGGTCAAGTACGCTTTCTGCCCTTCCTCAGGCTTCCAATACATTTGTGAATTTGGTATCTGAACAAAAACTATTGGAGACAGACTGGGCTTAATTTTTTTGGATGGTAAATTGATCCGATGTCACTTCCATCACAATCTGGCGAATACTATTGTGTTTCGTTTTATTTGACATTTACATCCATGCGCTGTACCCACTTACATTATGTTCTCTCGTCTTTAACATCATGTATTATAAGGACGAGACAAAACACATTCATGCATTAATAATAATGAGATCATAAGTGCTGAATGAGCAATGGCTGTAAAACATATACTCATTATAGACAGCTAATTCTATAAAACTCCTGGTAAAGGAAAAAAACGTTATGTTGGGAACAAAGGGGCAAAGTCAATAGGTATTTGGGCAAGCGGAGAAGTGACATCAGCTAATAACAGTAGCTCTTCTCTGTGTCACAAAAAAAGAATAAAATATATAAAATTATCAAATTATATGATGATATTATATTATGGCTTCTTATAATAACATTAAAGCACCTTTTTTCACATTGAAGTAGTGGTATGGCTGTATAGGTGCTGGCCCCCTGATAAAAAGGACACCTTTTTTGTAGAAATCTAATGTTCCAGTCATGAGAAATGTAGGATTAGAAGTTTTATGCAGACTGGAAGTGCACTGGGGGCGTGTCACTGCACTTGGAAGAAGCAGTCTGAGCACAGTGACACGCCCAGTGCACTTCATTTGCATATATTTTCTATGCTAGATATCCCATGACTGGAACATTGGATCTCTACAAATGAGGTATCATTTTTATCAGCGGACAAGCACCTATACAGCCATATCACTACTTCCATATGTAAAAATGTGATGACAGGTTCCCTTTAAGCCGTCAAAACTACTCTATCGTGCCACTAATTACTGATACCAGATGTACAGTTTCAGAATAGTTATAGATACAGGAAATTTCAATGAAATGTGTCTGTATTTCAGCTTGAGCTTCTTTGCACTCTGTTTTTATTAAAGTGAATTCTGGTCCAAAAGCATTGCCAAAAATTCACAAACAAAGACATCTGTTTAATCATATGTAGACAACCGGCTTGAAAAAACATTCTTCCTGTTGCTCTGTTGAATCGTAAACTGAGACATATGTGAAAGGACAGATCTTTCAAAAACAACTATGTAATTTAACAAAATTGACTACTGGGAAATCTAAGGTATTGTATATTCTAGCTTTCAAGGGTCATTGCTAAAATTCTAAAGGGTATTCTTTGGGTATAAGCATGGATTACATAAAAATAAAGGAAAGCTATCCACTGAACAAGCCATAGATCCCACAGCAATAGAATTAACCAAACATATATTTTTTATCCTAGATATGAACCCTTTGGCTTCTAGATCCCTCAATTAAGAGCCGTGCTGATAGCAGGACATAGGTGGATATTTCATAATGACAGTAAATCACTTAGGCCTTGTGCACATGACCATATTTTCGCTCCGATTGCTATTCGTTAAAAAAACTGATTGAATGCGGACTGATGAAAAGGCCACTTTACACACAGCGACACAGTGAAAGGACCCGCCCCCGTTGGTTGTGCGTCACTGGGTGATCGCTGCCGTAGCGAACAATATCGCTACGGCAGCGTCACACGCAATTACCTCTTCACTGACATCGCTGTGGCCAACGAACAATCTCTCCTTTAAGGGGGAGGTTTGTTCGGCGTCACAGCAGCGTCACTAAGCGGCCGCTCAATAGAAGCGGAGGGGTGGAGATGAGCGGCCATAACATGCCGCCCACCTCCTTCCTTCCTCATTGCCGGCGGCCACAGGTACGATGTTGTTCCTCGTTCCTGCGGTGTCACACATAGCGATGTGTGCTGCCACAGGAACGACGAACAACCTGCATCCAAAAGCAGCAACGATATTTGGGATTAGAACGACGTGTCAATGATGAACGATTAGGTGAGCAATTTTGATCGTTAGCGGTCATTCCTGCGTTTCACACGCAACGACGTCACCAATGAGGCTGGATGTGCGTCACGAATTCCGTGACCCCCAACGACATCTTGTTAGCGATGTCATTGCGTGTACAGCCCCCTTTACTCAATGAGGCAGTGTGGAGGAATGATTTTTTTCACTAACCAACAGAAGATGGAGAAACTTTTTTTTCTCTCCATGAGAAGAACTTACGCCACTCTGAACAGAAAAAGTTGGGGGATGGAGCACGTTTGGGAGTGCGCAGCATGGGGGATAGAGCACGATGGGGAATGCGCAGCATGGGGGATGGAGCACAATGGGGAGTGCGCAGCATGGGGGGTGCGCAGCATGGGGGATGGAGCACGATGGGGGGTGCGCAGTATGTGGGATGGAGCACGATGGGGAGTGCGCAGCATGGGGGATGGAGCACGTTTGGGAGTGCGCAGCATGGGGGATGGAGCACGATGGGGGTGCGCAGCATGGGGGATGGAGCACAATGGGGAGTGCGCAGCATGGGGGATGGTGCACGATGGGGGGTGCGCAGCATGGGGGATGGAGCATGATGGGGAGTGCGCAGCATGGGGGATGGAGCACGTTTGGGAGTGCGCAGCATGGGGGATGGAGCACGATGGGGAATGAGCAGCATGGGGGATGGCGCACGATGGGGAGTACGCAGCATGGGGGATGGAGCACGATGGGGGGTGCGCAGCATGGGGGATGGAGCACGATGGGGGGTGCACACCTCCCCCCAAAACACACACACACACGCACTGCACAACACACCACACACACACTGGGAACCACAAACACTGCCCTACACAGACACCCACACACACAGACAACGCCGCACACACACAACACCCAACACACAAACACCGCGGACACACAAATATACGCACATACCGCACAACACACACATTGCACAAAACATACCACCCCCCAAAACACACACACACACCCTACACCCACACAAACCGTGCAACACACACACAACGATACAGACACACAGCGCTCCACAAATAACGCAACACACGCAACACACAAACAACACCGCTCTCACCCCCCGCCACACCCAGACAACACCCAGAACATGTCCAGCCCCTACACAAACACTTGGTAACTACAGACAACAACATCTATATATATATATATAACAAAAATCATACATTAACTACACAATACGTAAATTCTAGAATACCCGATGCGTAGAATCGGGCCACCTTCTAGTATAAAAATACTTATTTTAACTCCTTTAAATTGGGTGTCCCCATATAAAATCTCCAAATTAGGGTAACGAAAGACCTCCTTGATCTGGAGCAACATAAGTAGTCAAATTCCACATGACATTATCATATATGAAACCAAAAAGGTGGAGAGGTACCTTTAAAATGGTCAAGGTAAAAAACAAATAGGGTGTCGTGATTATAGCACAGCTCTGACAGGGTTAAGTAAGGTGGGAGGTCTTTTCGGTCATGCCTCGTTCCGGGACGTTCGCCACTTTATTACTGTGTTGATACCGCCGGAACGCCACCAGTAATAGCTCCTGCTTTGCAGCGTGCACTCTGGTTCTTGTAACTTAACTCTGATCTGTCCCAGTACCCAGCCTACCTCTCCCTGACCTCCGTTCCTCTAGTTGTGTTTTTCCATCCTGTGTATCTGATCCCAGTCATGTTCTGTGTCTCTACCTCCTACCCCTCCTCTGTACTTACCTGATCTCTAGGCCCCCGACCTCGGCTCTGTTCCCTGACTATGGCTCTGCTCTCCTTCAACTCCTCACATGACTCCTTGGCTTCCGACCCCCTTGCTTCCTTTTAACTATGGCCTGCTTATTCCCTGGGTTAGATGTGACATCCCGGTTTTGACTTTAGCTTGTTTGACTATTCTGACTCTTGTGCTAGCGACCTCTTGTGGGCTTTTTGTCTTACTGTACTTGGAAATTTTATATTCTCTAAGTCCCTGCGCCCCAATTGGAAGCATATGTGCCAAAATCTGGTATGATACAATGTACTATTATAGCTCACATCAGAAAGGTGCCCCCATCTTTAGCCACAAGCTTCGCTCCTGGGTCCCGTCAAGTTTTTCTGGTTTGTTCCTGACATGGAATTAGAAAACTGATGGCACTTCCTAACAGACAAATGTGAACAGGTGCAAACTGAACATGAAATATACGTCGTGCAGCTGTATATTTGTTCCTGACATAGCCTTTACTAAGTAGAACATGTCACCAGTGCTGCCTGTAAAGCCAGTCCTCCTCTCTATGATTGGTTGTGACTGAGGAGGGGGCCTGGCTTACCTATGTAAATGAGCAGTGAGCCAACCCCCTTCACACAGATCTGCTCATATGCCCTCACAGATAAGTGTCCTAAGTGGAAGTGTCAGGAGCCATCACTGCAATTTGTAGTTGAAGATTGGGGAACCTTCCGGAAATTAATTAAATTAATAAATTATATAACCAATTTTTTTTTTTTTTTTAGTTGAGCAACCCATTTTAGCAAATGAACCTAAAATGGATTTTTCTGAAACAGTTGCTAAAATATATTTCTACTTTATGAAGGCATCATGAAGAAAATGAGCCCATTTATTGGTACCGAGGCACAGTCATGTTCTGAAATGGGATAATTATATAACATGCTGGCTTGCTTTCTGGCTGAATCAACAGTCTGTGATTGGTTTTTATTTTTTCCAAACAATTTATAAAGTTAATTTCTACATTCTTACAGATGACTAGATGCAAAATTGGAAAAAATACTTCTCCATTTTGTTTGTAGCTTATAACCAAACAGATGAAACACGATGGCTGTCCTCTCTGGAGGGTGGTTTGTAGAGTTTCACAAAAAGTTTTGCAGAACCCCAGTCCCAGGGAGCCTCTTTCAACCTGTGAAGCTCCTAGGGTTCTAGCCTGGTGGCTTCAGGTTATTGATATGGTGGTTGGACCAGGGACTTGCTAATTTTTTTGCTTAACTTTAGTCAGCGCACCCTGAGGAAGTTTCTACGAAACGTACGTTGGAGTGGAGGGGATGGACGGATCTTGTGCTACAACTACTGTAAGTAATATAATTGAGCCATTACTATACATTAATGAATTATTCCTAGGCGCTCATTAAATACAGTTAGTTTTTTCCATATTGTGTGCTCTTAATTCTATCTTATCACTCTTTGAGCTCCCTTTTGGGCAACTATTGAATATCTTTGGAATATATAATATTTATTATGTAATAATATACTTACTTTGAGCTTCCTTGCTGGGCATTATAGGCAATATTGCTAAATATTTATACATACTAATAGATATCTTTTTGATAATGGATGCACTCAGCACTTTGATACCATTCTATTTATTGATATAGCAATTCCTATATCCTGTGCTTTTTGGAGTATTTTTTCATTAAAGATTTTTTTATATTCCAGTGATATCTATTGTTAATTAATTATGTGAGCCTATATATGTATGTGATTTACCACTGTTATATACAGTATATAATTTTTCCGTTCTTCTGTATCTTGTGGTACCATTTTTACAATATATGAATTGTTTTAATTTATCTTTAATAAAATTGTACTTTTAGGTCTTATACTATTTTGTCGTGTTGTCTATTAACTTTAGTTATATATAGTTCTCAACTACTTCTGTTTTTGTGCCAAAATAGTGACTTGATCTACAGAGTAAAAATTCAAAACACCTATCGATAATTAACAAATTGAAAAATATCTAAAAAGTTGCACTTCTGTCTCAGCTATTACTATATGATAAACTATAATATTACTATACAACAAAAACTCTCTCTGTGGCCCTTATCTATTCCCACCTTGATTACTGTAATTCTCTATTAATTGGTCTCCCCCTCACTAGACTTTCTCCTCTTCAGTCCATCCTTAATGCAGCAGCTAGGGTCTCCTATCTGGTTAATCGTTACTCAGACGCTTCCGCTCTGTGCCAGTCATTGCACTGGCTGCCCATACAATTATAGGATCCAATTTAAATTGTTTGTTCTCGCCTGCAAAGCTCTTCACAACATGGCACACCCCTACCTCTGCACTCTCATCTCTGTCTATCATCCTACCCGTTCTCAACGCTCTGCAAATGACTTTCGACTAACATCCACACTAATCTGAACCTCCAACTTCTGGCTCCCAGACTTCTCCTGAGCTGCACCAATCCTCTGGAATGCTCTACCCCAAGAAACTAGGAAGAGCCACAACTTGCACAGCTTCAGATGCTACTTTATAATACATCCTTTTAGGGTAGCCTATTGCCCTCCCTACGATCAGAAAATACCCAAAGCATTACAAAGATTGGCTGATGACTGGTTCATGCAGCCTTTATCTATCCTCCCATGTTTGGAGATGGCTGGACTGTCATTGTAAATAAACACTTTGTGATGACTGTCCCTAAGTGGTGCTGGACACTACTTGTATGCAGTGAATGGAAAGGTAGTCAGACAAGCCAAGATCAGAATCAGGAGGACACGACAGTACATGGGAGCAGACAGAGGCGAGGTCAGGATACAAGCCGAGGGTCAGAATACCAGGAGAGTATGTACAGAAGACAAGGAGAAGATGGGGACGTGGTCAGGAGGTAGTTCGAGGTCAGACCTAAGGAGGTAACTACCGAAACAGGGCAGGCAGAGAAGGGTTAACAACAGTCCAGACTCGAGAGGTCAAGATCATATCACTGAGCACCACAGGAGCCAACAGCACAACTGTAAACAGGAAGTATGACTGGTGACGTCATTAGCTCCCTAATGAAATGCAATCATCGGGAACGAGCAGCATCTGCGTAGGCACCTGCCAGGACCAGCGTGGAACCAGTGCTGTGAAACAACCAGCAGAGCATTCATCCTGCAAAACACTCTGCACAGTAAGGCAACATATACCGGCTCTGCAGGAGAGCATGGCAGAACAAAATAATACAAGATGTTCTTCACATAGGAACCGTGACACACTTGAAGCTTGTGTCACTCCGACCTCACCCATTGTAGATTGTAAGCTCTTACGAACAGGGTTGTCATTATTTTTGCTTTAATTATTGTAACTTCTATAACTGTTACTTATGTTTGTTTCTATTTGAACCTCTGAACTGTAAAGCGCTGCAGAATATGTTGACGCTATAGAAATAAAGATTATTACTATTATACCATACTATCTTCTTCTGTCACTATATTTGCTACAAGTTTATGGATATTCAGTGCTAATTAACCTCTTCATGTATAAACTGCACCTGCAACTAAGGTTAAAAAGGATAACAAGACCCTAAAAGTTTAAGAAAAGATTTGTAATGCAAGTCACTAGTTACGGATAGTACAGACGGAAGGATCTGGGAACAGGAGGACATGTATGGATACAGGGAGTACAGAGACGCGTAGTACCGAATTCCTTTTCTATAGTGCTTTTATTTCAGTGTTCAAAAGAAATTTTTTTTTTAAACAAGTCGTACATCCTGTGAAGTTTCCGACGTTTCGGCAATAAGTACTTCGCTTTCCTCTTCTAAATTCTTCTCCCTTCCAGACTCCTCCCTTTGACTTGTTATCCCTGACAAAGGCTGGCACTTACAGCCGAAACATCGGAAACGTCACAGGATGTACGACTTGTTATATTTTTTTTTTTCTTTTGAACACTGAAATAAAAATCATTATAGAAAAGAAATTCCGTACTTCTTTTTCCTTTTTTCATATATGAGTGCCGAAGCATTAAGCTCTTTATATTGACTCTCTTTTTGCTTCAGACCACCACATTACTGACCTTGTGAGTCAGTCATATTCTATTATTGAGAATTCCAGGAGGGTACATAATAGATTCAGGGAGAAAACTGAGACGTGGTCAGGTAATGGTCCGAGGTCAAAAGCCAGGAGGTCATGACAGGAACAAGGAATGGGTGGAGAGGAGTCAAACAACGGTCCAGGGTCAAGAAACAAAGATCAGAACACATGCAGAGACACAAGCCAACAGCACAACTACAAAACCAGAATGTATGACCGGCAAGGTTCTGGTAGAGTATGCTCAGTAAAGAAATAGAACAATTACCAGGAAGTTGGTACACCTGAGTAATCAGCACCTCCCAGAACCAGCATGGAATCCTGTGCTATCACTCAACCTGCCAGCTCAGTAGTCTAGGAAAGCGCAGCAGAGCATCTCCTAATGTGCAAGATGCTCTGCACAGAGGAATTGTGATACTACAAGCTCAGTAGTCCAGGAAAGCATAGCAAGGCATCTCCTAGTGTGCAAGATGCTCTGCACAGAGGAATCGTGACAAGATGTTTGATCAATAGACTTCATCCAAGAGATCAGAAGAACGTCCCTACTGGTCCTCGCGGGGATCGATCTTCCCTCTCTTTATTTCCATTTTTTGATGCATTCAATTCATAAAAGTTTCTATATCCAAGAAATAGAACGTTAGAATAGTGGATATTTTTTACTTACATTTTAGCAAGACCTAAAGCTAAGGTTGCATTGTAGGCATTCAACAAGGTCCATCTAACACCGTCATACCGAATCTGACGCACTTGTTATTTTTTGTTTTCTGATGGAACAGAAAACCCCGGATAACAAGAATAAATGTGACTCTAGCCTCAAAAAGAAGTATACTGTAGTCCGGGGACGGTTTGATATATGATTCCGTTTGAGGCTTTTGTTTTTTTTAAATATTAGACTATACAATGTGTCATTGAATCATGTTGGCAAATTGGAAGACGCCTTGAGTTGTAGTGTAAAAGACTTGAAGAAAAATAATCAGTAAAACAGTAAAATATGGAAAGTAATAATAAAACAGTAAAAGTAGCAGCAAAACAGTAACGCAATCAAATAATATAATTATAATATAATATAATAATATATAATAATATAATATAATAATACTAAATTAAAGTAAAACATTTTTCTACGTAATATAATAATGCAGATAACATAAAACTAACATCTAACATAACAAGGGTATAGAATCTAGGCAAATTATTAATATAAAACAACATATAGGCAATAAGTATATATAATTTATGCAAAATTGTGGCAAACAACAATATATAAAGCAAATTATTCATCACAAAAGAAAACTTACACCAAACTCTTCACCCAATAAATGTCGAAAAGAGGGAGAGAGTTATGAAGATCCGCAGCATGGAAATCTGCTCGACTGCAAATTGTTCCCCGAGAAAAGTAAACATGGAGCTCTACAAGAATGTCTTGAGGAGCTACAGACCAGAAATACATCATGTCTCTGATGTTTTTAGACAACACTACAGGTGCTTGAGTCAGGGACTGAGATGCTTGCAGATTCCCTGGTTAATGCCTCTGGCTTTTCCTCCTTCTGTAGCAGCACAGTCCACATATTCCACTTTGAAGATTTGTCTCGTGCTACTGCAGAAGTAGGGAAAAGTCTACAACCCAATGATCTGAAACCTGTCCAATGATACATGAACTAATGGCTTCAGAATGATTGCATCATTATATTAATATTCATTATTATTGTGTAGGTACTAATATATAGCGTTCACAAACAAACGCTGATCACCATTCCAACACACACACACATGGATATGCGCAAGAGAAGCATAACCTCTGGACCTACCTCTACTAAAGCAACCAATTTTACATTCGAATCCTAACACCACTCCTACTGCTGCTACAACCCCTACAGCTCCTACCACTTCTACTGCTCCTACAACTAATACAGCTCCTACAGCTTCGACCACTTCTACTGCTCCTACAACTAATACAGCTCCTACAACTCCTACAGCTCCTACCACTTCTACTGCTCCTATAACTATTACAGCTCCTACAACTCCTACAACTCCTACCACTTCTACTGCTCCTACAACTATTACAGCTCCTACAACTCATACAGCTCCTACCACTTCTACTTCTCCTCCAACTATTACTACAGCTCCTACAACTCATACAGCTCCTACCATGTCTACTGCTCCTACAACTATTACAGCTCCTACAACTCATACAGCTCCTACCACGTCTACTGCTCCTACAACTAATACAGCTCCTACAACTCCTACAGCTCCTACCACTTCTACTGGTCCTATAACTAATACAGCTCCTAAACTCATACAGCTCCTACCACTTCTACTACTCCTACAACTAATACAGCTAATACAACTCATACAGCTCCTACCACTTCTACTGCTCCTTTAACTAATACAGCTCCTACAACTCCTACATCTCCTACAGCTCCAACCATGTCTACAATTCCTACCACTCCTACGACTCCTACAGTTCCTACAGCTCCTACCATGTCTTCCATTCCTACCACTCCTACAGTTCCTACAACTTCTGCAACTCCTACTGCTCCTACAACTCTACAGCTTCTACAACTCTTACCACTTCTACCATTCCTACAGCTCCCACAGTTCCTACAACTCCTACAGCTCTACAGCTCCTACAACTCCTACAGCTCCTACAACTCCTACAGCTCCTACAACTCCTACAGCTCCTACAACTCTTACAGTTGCTACAGCTCCGGATCCTATGACTTCTACAACTCCTACTACTTCTACAGCTCCTACAACTACTACCACTTCTAACATTCTTACAACTCCTACATCTTCTACAACTCCAACCACTCCAACAACTCTACAGCTCTTACAATTCCTTCCACGTCTATCATTCCTACAACTTATACAGCTCCAGCTCCTACAGCTCCTACAACTTCTACAACTCATACCACTTCTACCATTCCTATAACTTCTATTGCTCCTACAGGTTCTAACACTCCTACAACTTCTACAGCTCCTACAACCCCTACCACTTCTACCATTCTTACAACTCCTACAGCTCCTGCAACTCCTACTGCTCCTACAACTCCTACAGCTCCTACCACTCCTATAACTCCTACAGCTCCTACCACTCCTATAACTCCTACAGCTCCTACAACTCCTACCACTGATTTAATTGGGACTGGATGACCATCTGATGAATATGGGGGCTTCCTGACATCCTTTTTGGAGCAGAAAAGGATCGCACCATTAGAGCTTCACAGCCTTCGTTTTAAGGGTAGAAAGGCCACTACCAGATGAGGCTGTCAGAAGCTTCCTTCTCTCTCCCTATTGAAAACACTTGATCATTGGGTTAATATGTATGAGGACATCAGAAGAGATATCTGTTGGTGAAATAAACGTTCGACAGCTATCTCACATGCGTGGCCAGTTTTAGCAATTATTCCGATTTTCTTAACTTCTCAACCTGCAGATAACACACTACTCACAATCTTACTTGTTCCTGTATACGTTGCTCATTATTTTGCTTGGTCTGTATCCTGAAGCAGCATGATTCCTTGTGCTTCCACCATCTTAAATGGCAAAAACCTAAAACAAGTCTGTGTCGGGTGAAGAAACAGCAGATTCTATAGCAGATAAAACTTTTCAGCGCTCGTTCTTCATTTGTGAAGATTCAAAAACTAATAAAAGATTGTAAAACGCTTGAAAAATGGCCAACGTGAATTTCGGAAAGGATGCCGACACTGCCGTCTTAACAGCCCAGAAAAAAATAAAAAAATAAAAATAAAATTAAAATAAAATAAAAATACAATCCCTTAGTTGAAATCTTGGATACCAGTAGACCCAAGATCCAAATTGTTAAAAAAATGATGTTTAATACAAAATTTTGCCCATGGAAATGTCCCGGCTTTCTCAGTGCCGCTGGAACTTATTCCTCCATTTCCACACTTTGGGCCTTTGAAGTTCACATTTATTTAACACGAATAATTTAAATGCAAATTATATGTCATAAAGAGGCTCGGTAACCATTGCATGACGGAGACCGCGGCGCTATACGGTTTGCAAACCGTTATAATGCGTCCTAGGCTTAGGCACAAAAAGTTAAGCAGCATGGAAGTAATTTTGAAGAGTTGTCATCTATGGTATATATAGTATATTTTAAAACATTTATAAACATGGCAGCTTCACCGCTGGCGCTTGCAAAGAACCAGTCAGCACTTCTCAGTCAGAAGCAGAGCCAAGTGTTTTCACAAGGGAGAAAGTTTCCAGACAGATGGGCAAGTTCCTTACGGTAAATGAGACAGCGAACACTTTACTATCAGAATATTTTACGTGTAGGTTCTGAATATTTATCTGCTCTCCAATGCACTTGCCACATATACAAATGTATTTATATATTTCCCTATAGATAACAGAGGCATTAACTTTTGTTTCACACCACTACGCCCATATGTCACCACCACCGGTAGTAACCACTCGTCTGCAACCACACAAATCATATCTCGGAAAACAGACAAAGCAGAGGAATCAGCAGCATCAAGACAATACATTTTTCTTTTTTTTATTGATATTTTCCTTACCCCAATTCTCATCCTTCCAGGCAGAAAATGTTAAAGGGACTTCACATCCAAGAATCGATACTACTCCCATTTCCTGCCTTTTTACCGGCCCACCTCCCCCCCAAACACTGATCATTTTTATTAAAACAGGTTTATAAATGAATTTCATTTTTTTTAACCCTCTGTAGTTAATGTTCTATTTACCAATCGGGAGTGGGTCGTAATTCATATTTCGTTAGCAGAAAATAATGCAAGAATTATTGGTTAATGTATTATTTAGTAATTGATTACAAATATTATTTTAGGTTTTGGTTAGTCTTTTTTTTTAAATTTATTTCATTTTTTTAATTTAGTTTTAGTTGTTAAGTTCCTCCATATTGCGTTTAGAATTGTGGAAATTTTTTTTATATGTGGAATTCTGTTGATGGTTCATTTTCTGGTTCAATTTTGAAAGAATTTTCATTTTCTTGCGCTTCCAAAAAGAAGTTTCCAAATTGAAGTTAACTTCAGTTTGGAAATATATAACCGGCTATTTCAAGCAGATAAATAAGAAACTCTCGGCCTACGTCTATTTGTTTAGGCTTCATTCACATGGATATATCACTCATCAATACAACCTACTTGTTTTATGTAGCCGTCATTCGGCATCTATAGGCTTTATGGGCCTCTACTTTACCTCCATAAACCTCCAATTTTAGAGTAATATTCTGAATAGCTGCAATTTGGACTTGCCATGGATCTCTAGCCCATGTACTTGACCCAATTTGTTCCTCACCAGGTTAATAAGTAGAGTTGAGTGGACTGCCAATAATCCGGGTCCGCCGGATCCGTCGCGGGTTGTCAAAGAAGTCCAGATCCGATCCGGAACCCGGCCCCATGTATGTTAATGGGGAGCGGATCCGGGAAAAGAGAGAGACAGCGAGAGAGAGAGAGAGAGAGAAAAAAAAAAAAGCCGAATCCGGATCGTGCAGCCGGATTCCCGTCTCCAAGTCGGACCCGGATCGGACGCTGAAACCGCGCGGATCCGGACTTTTACAGTTTGGGTCCGCTCAACACTATTAATAAGTAACTGCACCTCTAAAAACATTTGACATGTCACTGAGACAGTGAAATATTAATCAGTGAGGTTTCAGATCATGACACACCACTGATCATTAAAAAGAAGGAGCAGACATACCCAGTTGAGATCTACTCTCCAACACTAAAGTCTCAATCCAAAGTCTTTCTATGGAGTCCATCTTCAGTCTTGAAGAAGAAAAGCACTTGGTTGGGCACTTCAGCCCATTTGTTTTTGTAATCAGTGGGGTTTTAGGTCATTAGAGCCCACTGATTATTAACAAGAAGGAGAAGAAGTGCCTAATTGAGATCTATTCTCCAACAGTAAAGTCTGACTCCAAAGACTTTCTTTGGAATCCATCTTCAGGCTTGAAGAAGAGAAGCTCTTGGGTGAGAACTTCAGCCTGTCTGTTTTTGTAATCAGTTGGGTTTCAGGTCATGAGACCCAAACTGATCATTAAAAAGAAGGAGCAGAAGTTCCCAGTTGAGATCTACTCTCCGACAGTTCTCACTCCAAAGACTTTCTTTATTCACAAATGGCAGCATGGGGAATCCTCGTGGGCGTCACCTTCAAATCACGAATGGCAATAAGGTTTATGCTCGTGGGTGTCACCTTCAAATCACGAATGGCAATAAGGTTTATGCTCGTGGGTGTCACCTTCAAATCATGAATGGCAATAAGGTGAATCCTTGTGGGTGTGTCACCCTCAAAACACAACTGGAAATAAGGTGAATCCTCGTGAATGTCACTTTCATATCATGAATGGCAATAAGGTGAATCCTTGTGGGTGTGTCACCCTCAAAACACAACTGGAAATAAGGTGAATCCTCGTGGATGTCACTTTCATATCATGAATGGCAATAAGGTGAATCCTTGTCGGGTGTCACCTTCAAATCATGAATGGCAACAAGGTGAATCCTCATGGGTGTCACCTTCAAATCATGAATAGCAACAAGCTGAATCCTCGTGGGTGTCACCTTCAAATTATGAATGGCAACAAGGTGAATCCTCATGGGTGTCACCTTTAAATCATGAATGGCAACAAGGTGAATCCTCATGGGTGTCACCTTCAGCTTAATGTTCAGGATCAGTCCTTAAAATTTGTAAACTGATAATTTCTTCCTGATAAGTAAAAAGTATATGCAACATTACCCATGTATTATATTGTGATGCATGAAAGATAAGAAGCCCCGACAGAAGAAGAAGGGTTTCTAATGCTACATCGTTGCATAAAAAGGACAGTTGCTACAACGGATGGCTTCTAGCAGACATCACTTGCTATTAAGTGGTTCTCGGAGCCGTCCTGTTTCATAGTTCCCATGGAGATTTATTGGAGATAAAAGCAGTAATCACTGCTACATAGATAAGGGAACATACTAAAGGACAAATTATAAATATATATATGGCATGGGTGCAGGGAGTGCATTACTGTAATTATAGTTATGCTCCTAACCCTGGCCGCTTCTCAGCTTGTAATTTTTAATGTTTCTTCATATGCAATGCGCTATGAGCAAGTTAACAAGCGCAGCACGTAAAGGGCAACATAAAACTTGTATAAAAAGATCATAGATCAAAGGACGGAATAAAAGGCAAACATCATTTTCTCCGTGACCTCTAATATATCATATCGGAGGTTGGATTCAGATTATTCAGGCGACGCTGACAATTAGGAGAGGTGATCCCTGTCAATGCAGATGGTTGATCGGACCGGATTTAATAGGGTTTCGGAGTAAGGAGATGATAATCAAAGATTAGCATTCCAGTGGAACATTTTATTTTATGGCTCCGATATCAAGAGTTTTCAATTAACTGCCCTGATGTTTTCCATTTATACAGCATGCTCCATTATGTACTAGTATAAGTGGTTTGTAATAAAAGAGCATAATAATAGGGCAAAACAAGCATTGAGATGAGGAATATGACATATCTATTTCAACCTAGTAAACGAGCAATTAGTTTAGTAATATTCTTATTAAAGTGTGTCGTCCATGTACCACTACATAAGTAGCCTTTCTTAAGATAGAGCTCAAAAGATGAAAGGGAATCTGTCGGCAGGTTTTTGCTATGTAAGCTAAAGACAGCGTGCTGCAAGGGTTAAGACATAGACTTCAGGGATGTCTGTTTTGTCACAGTCCGATCTGTTTATTTGATATGTTGTTTAAGCAACAGGACTTCTCATCGCTTGCACTACATTGTCACGCACACGGCTGTCCTGCATGCCCCTTCTCCTGATTGACATCTCACTGTCAATATACAATCTATATTGAGAGCCTGGTGGGGGTGGAGATCGACGCTCAGCTCTGCTACATGGCTAAATGTAAAAATTTTGATTGTGTCAGATCGGCTGCACCCAGTAATCTAAGTGATACATAGTTGGATTCAGAATCTTTTTGTCTACCTCATGCTGCTCTCAGATGAGGTTGCAAAAACCTGCTGATAGATTCCTTTTAAATGGCACTTTCCATTACTCGGACAACACCTTCTCAATAACTATATTCACCCAACCCATGTAAAATAAAAACAGCCTATACTAACTTCCAATGCAGGCGCTGAGTTTCCCGGGTCTCATGTGAGATTATGTCAACCCTGCCACCGATCAGCGTCCATGAATGGTCCACTTCACTTTCAGCACCTTCGGACACAACTAACATCCGGAGAGAGACAGAGAGGGGCAGCAGTTCTCACCCATTCCGGATGACTGTTTCATCCAAAGAAAATGAGAGTGAAGCAAATCCATTAGTAGCTGCTTATATGCTACAGGGCTCATGTGACATAACGTCAGGTGAGCCACGGGAGACCAGTCTCCAATGTTGGTGGAAAGGCCCCAACATTGGAGGCATGTTCAGGCTGTTTTTATTTTACATGGAGGAATATAGTGATTGAGAGTAGTGAACAACCCCTTTGTCTCTTAACACAACAAATACAATTGAACATTTATGGCTTGGTAATGAGTTACAATTTTTTGCATCATGTTATCTTATGCCATTTTAAGAAAGGCTTCATTTTTTAATAAATCTGAAATTCTGAGCTAATTCATTTTCAAATATACTACATTACATTTTTTTCTGCTTTTCCCTTTTAAATACTAAGATGCAGCGCTGTTTCAATGTCTGGTTCATGCTCCTTTAGAAGCTCCTTTCAACTGCTGCTCAAGCTAAGATCCATATACTGTATTTAAACAGAGTATGGGACTTTCCCTATCTAAGCCTTTTTTATTCACCCCACACTGCTCAGGTAGGGTAAAGTCCCATACCTTGATTGATTGAATATACTATACAGATCCTGCTGAGCAGAAGTTAAAAGGAGCTTCTAAAGGATCATGAACTTGATATTTTCTGCTCAAAAAAAGAGACAAACACTCAATTTAAACAGAGTATGGGACTTTCCCTGTCTGAGACTGTTTTTTTTCCCCACCACCCTGCTCAGGTAGGGTAAAATTATGTACCTTGATAGCATAAATATAGTATACATATTTGATCATTTATTTGGTATTTGCTGCTCAAGAAAAGATCTACTCTGTATTTAAACAGAGTATGGGACTTCCCCTGTCTGACCCTCATTTTCACCACCACCCTGCTCATCTAGGGTAAAGTCCTGCACCTTGATTAAATATAGTATACAGATCCTGTTGAGCAGAAGTTAAAAGGAGCTTCTAAAGGATCATGAACTTGCTGCTCAAGCAAAGATGCATACACTGTATTTAAATAGAGTATGTGACTTTCCCTAAAGTTTATGTCTGCACTTTGTTTTACTCTGCATATGTTCGTATCCCATTAATTGGCCCATTATCTCCCAAATGGGTGTATTAATGGGTTAAAAAGAGGGATTGAGACATGGACTCCAGTGTCATGATTAAGGGCGTTTAGCCAGAAACTAGTTGACCTCGCTGGTATCACTACCTTTGTGTCTGTATTGCACTTTAAAAGAAAACAAAAAATAAATATTATCCACTGTTTGGAGCTGGAATATATATTTTTTCTTGGATGGGACTTTCCCTGTCTGAGCCTTTTTTTTCCACCACCACCCTGTTCATTTAGGGTAGAATCCCATACCTTGATTGATTGAATATACTATACAGATCCTGCTGAGCAGAAGTTAAAAGGAGCTTTTAAAGGATCATGAACATGATATTTGCTGTTCAAACAAAGATTTATAAACTGTATTTAAACAGAGTATGGGACTGTCCCTGTCCGAGCCCATTTTTTCCCCGCATCCTGCTCAGGTAAGGTAAAATTCTGTACCTTGATAGCTTGAATATAGTATAAAGATTCTACTGAGCAGAAGTTAAAAGGAGCTTCTAAAGAACCATGAACTTGGTATTTGGGAATGAAAGAATAAAATGTATTTAAAAAATGCATCATTTTACAATGCTTAGAGGATAATCAAATGGGAAAAAATAGTTATTCTTTAAGGCCATGTCTATGCAGGAGATTTTTGAGCTTTGTATCAGGAAATGGTGATTTAGCTGCAATAAAAATATATTAAGAAATCTATCAGAGCAGACTATCGGACCTAAAAACCACATGTTGTTAGAGGGGAAACATTCACTTTAGGGTTGCTTCAACTGAGAGTTAAAATTTAGAGCATTGTGGGCATGAAAAATTCTAACCTGGCTTTTGGAAAATACGATATATCATCGTATATCTTAAATTTGTAAGCGACATAGTCATATGACACTATGTAGAACAGGAATTCAAGATCTAATCTCATATGAATGACATTATCAACTCTTTTAAGGGAGATGCCCATTCATTGAGCAACAGCTATTCTCTACTTCTGTCTTATCTAAAACATACAATCAGGCATATTAAAATTCCATATGTCCAATCCTTTTGCCATCAAGGCAGATAAAGGACACCATTACACACACTAGATCAGGGAATCTAACTAGCTGTCAATCAATGCATATGGACATCTTATTCCATATCTTTTATGAGAAACTAATAAACGGGTATATAGACGATGTGTTCATAGAAGATCTTGTCTAAATAGAATAAAATACCAAAAAAATAGTGTTTTTCGGACATTTTGTTTGTATCGGAACCAAAATATTACTATATTTGCCATGAACATCAACAGAATTTCATATCCCTATCCCGTTTGTTTTTGTTTTGTTTTTTTTGGAGGATTTCATTGTTTATTTTCAGCAAAGGGTTAAAAATCATTAATTCAATTTCCTGCATTTAATATTAGTCCCTTTAACGTTTTTTTTGGTTTTTTGTTTTATTAAATCCGTATGTTTATAATCTTTAGGTTCTCTCTCACTCTTTCCTAGGAATTTCAGTTTTTTTTCTTTTTTTTAAAAAAAACCCCAAAATGACGCAAGTTAAAAAAAAAGGTTTATCAGCCGTTTAAGCAGAAATTATTAGATGATTAAATTTAGGTTAGACTTTCAATGTGTACACGTATATATAAACGTAGGGAGATTTATATATAAGTGTACCTTAAATTTAGGTGTTCAAGGAATGAGAAGGAAAAGAGAATTCGTTACGATCTGTCAATACATCCTGTTAGGAAAGGAATTTGGAAAGATGAAGAAATGAATGGACAGAAAAAAATGCAGAAGGTGAAATTACATCACATACCGACGAATGCAATGGTTATGGTATCGGAAGTACAGATTATAACCCAAACTTGTAAATCTATATTACAATATACGGTGTAGTTTCTTACTTTGAAATGTAGACGTCTCTGAGCACATGGGGGAATATAGAAGTAACCAAGCACACAGAGGAAATGTAGACATCTCTGAGCACATGAGGAAATGTAGTAGTCTCTGAGCACATGGGGAAATGTAGAAGTCTCTGAGAACATGGGGAATATAGAAGTAACCAAACACATGGAGGAAATGTAGACATCTCTGAGCACATGAGGAAATGTAGTAGTCTCTGAGCACATGGGGAAATGTAGAAGTCTCTGAGAACATGGGGAATGTGAGAGTAACCAAGCACAGGGAGGAAATGTAGAAGTCTCTGATCACATGGGGAAATGTAGAAGCCTCTGAGAACATGGGGTAATATAAGAGCAACCAAGCACAGGGAGGAAATGTAGAACTCTCTGAGCACATGGGGAAATGTAGAAGTCTCTGAGCACATGGTGGAATATAGAAGTAACCAAGCACAGAGAGTACATGTAGAAGTCTCTGAGCACATATTGAAATTTAGAAGTCTCTGAGCACATGGGGAATGTAGGAGTAACCAAGCACACGGAGGAAATGTAGAAGTCTCTGAGCACATGGGGAAATATAGAAGTCTCTGAGCACATGGGGGAATATAGAAGTAAACAAGCACAGGGAGTAAATGTAGAAGTCTCTGAGCAGATGGGGAATGTAGGAGTAACCAAGCACAAGAAGGAAATGTAGAAGTCTTTGAGCACATGGAGGATGTAGGAGTAAGCAAGCACAGGAAGGAAATGTAGAAGTCTCTGAGCACATGGGGGAATATAGAAGTAACCAAGCACAGGGAGTAAATGTAGAAGTCTCTGAGCACATGGGGGAATGCAGACGTAACCAAGCACAGGGAGGGAATATAGACATTGTTGAGTCCATTGAGGGAATGTATTAGTCTCTGAGCTCAGGTAGGAAATGAAGACATCTCTGAGAACAGGGAGGGAATGTAAAAGTCTCTGAGCACAGAGTGGGGATGTATTATTCTCTGAGCACAGGGAGGAGATGCATTAGTATCTGAGCACAGGGAGGGAATGTAATACTCTCTAAGCACAGGGAGGATATGTATTAATCTTTGAGCACAGAGAGGGAATGTATTAGACTCTAAGCTCGGGTAGGAAATGTAGAAGTCTTTGAGCACATGGAGGGAATGTAGTAATCTCTGAGCACAGGGAGAGAATGTAGAAGTGTCTGAGTGCAAGAAGGGAATGCATGAGTCTCTGAGCACAGAGTAGGAATGTAGATGTCTCTGTGCACAGGGAGGAAATGTAGATGTCTCTGAGCTTAGAGAGAGAATGTAGATGTATCTGAGACCAGGGAGAGAATGCCAAAGTTTCTAAACTCAAGGAGGATATACACACAATCTCTAAGCTCAGGGAAGGAATGTAGAAGTCTTTGAACCTAGGGAGGGAATGTACAAGTCTCTGAACTGAGAGAGGGAATTTAGAGATATATGAGGCAAAGGTGGAAATATAGAAGTCTTTGAGCTTAGGGAAGAAATGTAGAAGTTTTTGAGCCTAGAGAAGAAATGTAGAAGTCTTTGAGCCCCGGGAGGAAATGTGGAAGTCTCTGGGCTCTAAATCTACACGAAATAGTAATTTTCTAGTATTAAAAGTGTATATCCAGTAAACCTATATCCAGTGTAATAAGCAATATCAACAGTAGCTGCAATTTTCCTCAGCTTTATAAATTTGTTATTTTTCAGACAGAAATGTCCATAGCTATAATCCCATTTCTAGGAGTTGAGCCTTAGTCCGTGCAGTCCGTTCCTCTGTGCTGGTTCCATTCTAATCTGTACTGCAGGCGAGTTCTGGTCATAACTCAGGTACCGTAGAGATTCGCTATAAACTGCTGTGATCAGCTCAGGTTATACAATCAGTTAATTCAATAGCGACACTAACGTGTATTTCCACCACACTGCACAGAGTCTATTTACTAGGGAGCAGAAGCTTATATGTTCAGCACTTTCAATAGAATGTTCCTGTTTGATAAATAGACCATCTGACATATGCAAACAAAGCCGTATGATTCAGCAAAACTAATATTCACGGGTTTACACATTCCCGAATTCTGCAAATTGAACGAGGAAATGAATTAAGGAATGTAGAAAGTAACCAGCCGAGCATGGAAGGTGACCTTAAGCTCAGCAGACAATGTTCACATCCCTACACTGCCACATTCAATATGTTCTAAGGACATCGTGAGGACATGGTTATCGTTACTAGAAAAAAGAGTCTTTCTGAATATTCTGTCCTTAGGTCCAATTTATGTTTTGTGAGTCACCCTAAAAACCTCACACATGAACCTGATATGTCCCATTAAATATTAAGGTTAACATGGGACAAAATTTTACCAGAATGTAGAATGTCCATGCTGTAGAATGTCTAGAATGAAAGAATCATAGAATGGTAGCGTTGGAAGGGACCTCAAGGGCTCTCGGGTCCAACCCTGTAGAGTTGGAAGGGACTTCAAGGGCCATCAGGTCCAACCCCCTGCGAGAGCAGTTTTCTTAAATCATCCCAACTATATGTTTATCCAGCTTCAACTTGAAGATTTCCATTGATGGAGAGCTCACCACCTCCCGTGGTCGCCTGTTCCACTCCCTGACTACCCTCAAGGTCAGAAGGTTTCTCCTAATGTCTAATCTGAATCTCCTTCCTTTTAGTTTCCTCCATTGCTACTTGTACTTCCTTGTGCTAATGCGAATATGGTAGTTCCCTCTGCTCTATGACTTCATTTCAGATATTTGTAGACCGCTATTAAGTCTCTTCTCAGCCTTCTTTTTTGCAAACTAAACATTCCTAGTTCTTTTAGCCATTCTTCATAGGACATGGTTTGCAGACCCTCTACCATCTTGGTTGCTCTTCTCTGGAATTGCTCCAATATATCGATGTCTTTTTTGAATTGGGGCACCCAGAACTGTACACAGTATTCCAGGTGGGGTCTCACCAGGGCAGAGTATAGGGGAATAATTACCTCTATTTATCTAGATTCAATGCTTGTCTTGACACATCCCAGAATTTTGTTGGCCTTTTTAGCTGCAGCTCCACATTGTTGGATCATATTGCATCTAGGATCTACTATTATGCCACAGTCCTTTTCCCCGATGCCATCACCTAGTTCTATTCCTCCCATACTATATATGTTTTTTACATTTCTTTTATCCAGATGTAGGACTTTGCCTTTATCCCTGTTAAACACCAGGCTGTTCTCCTCGGCCCATAGTTCGAGTGTGTCTAGATCCTTTTGAATACGGTCTCTTTCCTCTCTAGTGTTGGCTACTCCTCCTATCTATCTGCAAATTTTATGAATCTGGTGAGACAAGTTACTCTTACAGCCTGTAGGACCTAACTGGACCTAAAAGTAAGTTGGTATTTTTTCCGGCCGGTAAGCTACTGTTGTGCAGGTGTTAATATGGTAGATATAAGGTGGTTGCTCTACAATCTTAGTTACCAACTTACAAGATACAATATCATTGCAGACATGAGCAGGAAAATAGCACTATCGAAAAAGCCGGGGATGCATGAAAAGTATTACTTAAAAGATTTTGGGGGAACTATTCGTAAATTATTTTTTTTTCCCAATTGCTTCAAATATATGTATTTTTTTCTACAGTTTACTGTAGAGTTACTGGAGCCAAACAATTGTGGGAAATGGGATGTTACGTCAACTGGTTCCAGCCAATTTGCCAGCTCACTGGAACAATATAAAGTTATGATGGGCTTTGGTTCTAGCAAGTCTCGACTGACGTTTCTTACTGCTATAAAGATGTTATGTTCTTCCTTTAGCCAGTCTTTGACGTCTGTCAACACCCGTCTTAGTGAGTTGCCAAGTCTCAGTCTCCTTACAATAAGGCACTGTTTTGAAGCTAGAAATCAATCATTCTTTTCTCTATAGCTTTAAGGGATGATCTAAAAATAAAACATTCTCTGAAATAAGAGCTGTAAATCTTCCGGTTTACATTATGGGGATATACAAAGACTTAGGGTCAAGAACTGCAATGTTTAAGCCAACAGAGACCTTCCCTATTACAAATGCTAGATAAAATCCTTGCATTGTGCTTGTATGTTCTTAAATAATAATTGTCTCTATTATAAATACATTATGACCATAAACTAATAAATATGTCTTCCTTGCAAAACTGTAATGTCTATTTTTATTCTTATTTATATTATAAAAATCTCAAAATCCTTTGAGGCATTTGACATATTTAGATGTACACTTTTGTGTGTTAATGGGCATAAGGTATAGAAATGTGACTGAAGGAGTTGTTTACGTTTTGTATGCTTCTGCATTGTTTTTCTTAATTTCTTGATTTTCAACTAAAAGATCAAAGCATACATCCTTCTATGTTGTGAATGAAATCATGTTTCCATAACTGACTCATATTCTCAGCCTTTTTTTAAATGTTCTAAAATTTTGCAAAGGTCATATAAAATAATAATAAAAATAAAATATTAATAAAAAGAAAACTTTATTTGTCTTTGTAGTAAAATTCTATAGAATTTAATACAGCATTTACATTATTAATAGGGGGTTTTGAGATTTTAAAAAAGGAGTTAAAAAAGGAATTAAAGTAGAAAGTTAAAGAAGGGAGTTAAAGAAGGGAGTTAAAGAAGGAAGTAAAAGAAAGCAGTTTAAGAAAGAAGTTAAGGAAGAGAGCTAAACAAAAGGAGTTAACGAAAGGGAGTTAAAGAAAGGAGTTGAAGAAAGCAGTTAAAGAATGGAGTTAAAGAAAAGAATTAAAGAAGGGAGTTGAAGAAAGGAGATAAAGAAAGGAGTTAAAAAAGCATTTAAAGAAGGGAGGTAAAGAAGGGAGTTAATGAAAGGAGTTGAAGAAGGAAGGGAGTTAAATAAAGGAGTTAAAGAAGGAGGTTAAAGAAAGAAGTTGAAGAAAGCCGTTAAAGAAGGGAGTTAAAGAAAGGAGTTAAAGAAAAGAGTTAAAGAAAGGAGTTAAAGGAGGGAGTTAAAGAAAGGAGTTGAAGAAAGCAGTTAAAGAATGGAGTTAAAGAAAAAAATGAAAGAAGGGAGTTGAAGAAAGGAGATAAAGAAAGCAGTTTAAGAAAGAAGTTAAAGAAGAGAGTTAAAGAAAGGAGTTAAAAAAAAGGAGTTAAAGAAGGGAGGTAAAGAAGAGAGTTAAAGAAAGGAGTTGAAGATGGAAGGGAGTTAAATAAAGGAGTTAAAGAAGGGAGTTAAAGAAGGAGTTGAAGAAAGCAGTTAAAGAAGGGAGTTAAAGAAAGGAGTTAAAGAAGGGAGATAAAGAAAGGAGTTGAAGAAAGCAGTTAAAGAATGGAGTTAAAGAAAAGAATTAAGGAAGGGAGTTGAAGAAAGGAGATAAAGAAAGCAGTTTAAGAAAGAAGTTAAAGAAGAGAGTTAAAGAAATGAGTTAAAGAAAGGAGTTAAAGAAAGGAATTAATGAAGAGAGTTAAAGAAGGAAGTTAAAGAAAGGAGTTAAAGAAGGGAGTTAAAGAAAGGAATTAAAAAATAGAGTTAAACTCCTCCCCAAGCCACTCCAGTGCCACTATTTTGGTGGTCCCAGTCAGTTTCTACCTATTTCTACAAGTGGTCATACATCATTCATGTGACCACTGCAAGCGATCATCATTTTTATTAAGTATGGCATGTGACAATTGAAGACAGTGATTGGATATGAATGATAGATGTTATGTATGGCATGTGACAATTGAAGACAGTGATTGGATATGAATGATAGATGTTATGTAATTGTTTGCAGGAATTAAGCAGAAATAGGACAAGGCCACCAAAGCAGTGGGACTGGATTTAGTAGGTTAATATTTTTTTTTCTTACCCATTTCCTTTTCTTGGCTACATTTTTCATAAATTTCCTTTAAATATTTCAAACCCCCAATTATAGCTCAGATGTCTGGTTTATATGTGAAAACTGTACTCTTAAAGATGAAATAGGCTGAATGGGAAAAAAAATCACTATGACATCAAAGAAAAGATAAAAAAGTGAAAATTTGCAATGAATGTAAATGTCTTCAACGGACCATTGAAATGTGAATTTAATAATAATTTACAACATTGGTGTGAATTATGAAAAAGAGTTGACAAAAATAATACGGAGTAAAAGGGGATAAAGACAACTTTTCGGATAATGTTTAGGTGATTTATAGATAATTTTACGAGTTTTATCTTAAAAGAATTCTCTTCTCCTTCTCACTCCACCAACCATTTTTTTTTTAAACCATCCTCCCAATCCCCACAAAAATTACCTTTGTCTAGCAGCCATTCGTCTACAACACGACCCAGGCGGTATGGGATGCGCTGACGGGCAAGCGCCAATCTTTCACTATCTGGGTTCCCTTTATAGAGTTTTAATAAAAGAACATTAGATGCATTAGAATCTGAAAGGTGAAAGGTTAGAGGTTAACAGTTCATGGAACAGTTACAATAGTTAGAAAATGGTTAAGAGAGATTTAAGGAGATTAGTCCCATTTTACCCCCATTTACTGCAACCACTCACAAAACTCAATAGAAATAGTATGGATTGCAAAATCTGGGAAACCATGAGGGAGTACTAGGAGTAGTTACATACTTATTTGTAAATTATATCAGCTTACATCTACAGATTATTCGATTTATACCACTCTTAGCCTACAACGGTTGTTATCCACTTGGCACCGACTTGACTGGTTGGGATCAATGCACATATCAAAGACCAATTGGTACCTTGAAAACTATTATCTTACTATTACTTATGTCACCGGTAATAGGCTTTGATAAATTTTTGTTGTCCACTTTCATGATATTTACTCTTGCTCGTTTCATCCAATGGATTTTTAGTAAAGATCTAAGACTCTCTCGAAATGATTGAAGATTACAATTTTCCTCACGAGCCTACCACTTGCTTTTAGAATATGTTACTTCTATATTTGCAATAGAGCAGTGACTCTAAACTTCAATATGTCAATGATTTCTTCAAAAATAATGGAGGGTTGTCACTTCTGAGGGATATCAAAGCTATCAGGGAGAGGAATAAAGAAAAGACAAGGTAGGTAAGGAGGAAAGCTTAGATGACTATGAAATAGTTGAAGGGGTCAGAGTTGGCTCAAGCTTGTCGTTGAGAAATGCAGCAAAGGACATAAGGTAAATCTTGCAGTCATGGACATAGGGAAATGTACAACATGCTGGAAATATGCAAGAGATGACACTTTGATACATTTTCCTGAACTTTAAGAAGAGCATACAAATCCAGATTGACCAGTGCGGAAAGGTTGAGAAATCTTCATGCAAAAGCAAAGGAATAGCCAGCTAATAATTGAAAATGTTGCTCAGAAAAGAGCCAATTAATTTGCAATCTTCATCTTCACAATGTGCAGTTCACAAATCAATTTCTCAATTGTCAGCCATTAATAGATATTCACTAATTTTAAGTGGCATGACTGTGGCATTGCTGAGCTCCCTAGCTGGGAAATCTCCAAGTCAATAAAACACTGAGATGTATCCAAACGGGTGCAAAGAAAAGGAGACCCATATTAAAAAAGGTTGTGCTGTAAGTACCTATGGTTGTGTTTCCCCCTGAAGACATCAATCGCATCAATGCTGTTTAATGTAATGCATGATAGAGATAAATGTTAGTAATATAAGATAGGAATGTATAATTATTAGAAGTAATGGTGTTAATAATGTAATGTGAGATGTTCCAGTATAATGTAAGTAATGCAGAGCATTTTAATATCTGTGTATAAAAATAGAAGGTAAAAGGTCAAATCTGCCCAGCAACAGGCTGCAGGGGCAAACAGCGTTACTGTTAGGACTAGCTCATAGTGGAGTGGTTAGCATGCAGGGAAAGAAACATGATTCCTTCTAGACCATATAGATAGGGTTAAGTTTGCAGGTAGAGCAGACTTTTACTCTGAGTGTTCAGCAAGGCCATATTCACTAATGTTAAGTGGCATGACTGTGGTGTTGCTGAGCTCTGTAGCTGGGAAATCTCCAAGTCAATAAAACACTGAGACATATCAAAACTGGTGCAAAGAAAGGGAGACCTATATTAAAGCGGTTGTCTTGTAATGAGGTAGACCTATGGTCGTGTTCCCCTCCCCCGAAGACATCAGTTGCATCAATGCTGTGTAATGTAATGCGTGATAGAGATAAGTGTTAGTAATATCAGGTTTGAATTTATAATGCGTAAGATGTAGCAGTGTTAAAAATGTAATGGGAATGCTCTAGTATAATGTAATAAATGTACAGCATTTTAATGTGTGTGTTTAGAAATAGAAGGTAAAAGGTCAAGTCTGCCCAGCAACAGGCTGCAGGAGCAGACAGAGTTAATGTTTGAACTAGATCATAGGGGAGTGGTTAGCATGCAGGGAAAGAAACAGGTTTCCTTCAGAACTTATAGATAGGGATTAGTTTGCAGCTAGTGCAGACATTTACTCTGAATGTTCAGCAAGGCAATATGCAGTGGGTGTCCTTACAGCTAAAGGAGATTGAAGCTAGGCATAGGAATAGTGTGTAAAGGAGGTGGAAAGTACACAAAGTATCCAACGTAGTCGGATCAGTGTATTGACCAATTGAACTGCCAACTTGGGTAGTCAGTTCCTCATAGAGGACTTTTAACATCAAAGTTCCAGACAGTCTATAACTTCAGAAGGTGATGAGCCTGGCCGTACAGAATGTGAGACGAAAAGCGAACTGTGGATGGATGTTCCAAAAGCGTTAGCAGTGTGAGGCAAGGATTTGGCTATAGGGGCAACTCTTCTCCTACTCAAGGAAAACTGGTCGCTGAATCACAGTAAGGTACGGAACGACTCTCCCGGGCAGTACTGTGATGTTGCCCTGGACGGTGGTGAAACAAATAGGACTGAGGACAGGAATAACTAGATTGGAAGGAATGAAGGGACTGTTGGTGGAATTGCTTCATATTAAAAATGAAATGTCTGAAGATGTGTGCCCGCTATTCCCTGTGTACTGTGTTTGTCAAGTTACATTTAAGTAAAAGTGTTTTAAAATCTGATGGTCTCCTTCTGTGCTTAAGTTAAAATCTAGTTTTAGCCAGGCAAAGCCATCCTCAGCCTGCAGCGGTGAGTCGCCATCATAACACAAGTCCACACACCCAACCAGAACCACTCCATCTTTCCTTTGCCATGCCGGCGTGTGAGAGAACAGTACTTCGCCCATGATTAGTGCCCCATGCCATGCTACAGTCCACTATTTTAACAGTGATGGCCTGTCCTTAGGATAGGTCATCAAAGTCTGATCAGAGGAGATGCGACAATAGGAACCTCTGTCGATCAGCTGTCCCCGGTGTCGGCAGCAGCTGGAAGTGCACACTTATGGAGTTTCACAGCACAGCTCTGTCAACAAAATGGTGGCTTCGGCCAAGTACTGTACATCTATCCCCTATTGATTTGAATAGGGGGCAGATGTGCAGTACCTAACCGCGGCCACTATACATCAGATGAAGTTGTGCTGTGCAGCTCCGCTATGGTGCAGTTCCAATAGCCACTGACACCGGGGTCAGCTGATCGTCACAGATTCCTATTGTCATATCTCCATTGATCAGACTTTGATGACCTATCCTAAGGATGCTAAGAGCAGCTGATCGGGTGTCAGACCACCCCTGCCAGTTAGGCATTGATTACCTACATTACGGATAGGCCATCAATGTTAAAGTAGTGAACAACCTCTTTAACTTATCAAATTCATCCTTTTGTATTTCCTCTTAAATATGACAGGAACCACTAGATTGGCTACATCTCCACAACTTTGTAATAGTGTTGAAAAATGTCCCCATTTATGAATTGTTTTATGAACTGCCATATTCAAAGTTTATTGCATTTCTTTGTATTTCTACAAGATAAATAAGACTTGCCACTTTTGGGAGCCTGATCTGGAGCAGAGTCCATGCTACGACTCTCCTAAACCATCGTTAAATAACTCGGCATTCCCTTTTTCTGTTGCATGATGTGTATTGCGCAATCCAAAACAATATAGATCCGTAACGTTTAGTTTCGCAGCACTGGATCTTCATCAGACCAAAATAATTACATGTATAGCTGGAAAAAGTTTGGTGCAAAGTAGTCACAAGTGGCGAAGAGTTGCAACACCCTCTCTAGTGATGGTGTTGCAATTCCTTGGCGCGTTTGGCTACTTTGCATCAATCCTTTTCCAATTACTCCACGCAATCGATCTAGACTGATGAAGGTTCAGTGTTGCGGACCAAAATGCCATTGATCTATTTTGGATTTCGCAGTAGAAATTTTGGGAAAAAAGGAGTTCCAAGTTATTTACCTACAGTTTAGACGGAGAGGAACCCAACTTCGGCACCCAACTTGCTATATAATCCTCCGATATCAAGCCAGTTAGCGCATTAAGTAGCCAGCTTATTCCAGAAAACATATGACAAATAAACTGAGAGCACTTTTCCCAAATCTTGCATTCCAATCCTATTCTCCTATTATCCAGTCTAGAACTGACGTGGTTGTAATGGGGGCAGAATGGATTAAAAGCTAAGCTCTAGTTAGTTCTGTTTATAAATTGGTTAAAAGGGATTATTGGGACAGTTTAGACTCAAATTACCAGTCGAGTTTTAGCACTAGGTTTATCAGAACTTTTTTGTTACGTCATGTTTTCTCATTATTTATTCAGTCAAACATATACTTCGTAATAATAATAATAATAACAATATCTTCGATGCCTTCATTTTACCCATAATTAAAAATATATGCAAAGTATACAACACAGCTTAATGGGAGGAGACAACTCAGCCAATGGATTATTTGTAAGATCGTGTAAATTACGATTCTATACGCTAGTTGAGACAATTTCTGTCCTAAGTGATCATCTACAAGTGAACTTCATGTAAATGTTATGATTCTAATATAAAATGATCCCAAGACCATTTTTCTTTACGGTTTCCACATCTGGGAGTTCTGCATATCAAAATGGCCATTTTCATACTAGCCCAGTAGCCGCGTCAAGGCATCCTCATTGTACTGGGTTCTACTCTATATTACTACCTTTCTCTGGGTTTTAAAACTTTAAAGCTTTGACATGTAGGTCTGTTTGTAATATCTGGGAGTTTTCAGAATGGACTAGGGAAAAGTGTCCGACCAAATGGGAAAGAAACTAGAGCCCACATTAGCAGATAGACATAAAGAATGGGAAAAAAGCAGGAACGGTACCGGAAGGGAAAAACTGAGAGTGCTGGGATCAAAGGCAGGGTAGGAACCTTCCTTGTCTTTGGGTGATTTGATTGAGACTATCTAGACATGGAACCATGGTGTCTCGGTTCTTCGCTCATTTTTTGGGTGTGTAGTCTACTTCTCGACTAATCAGGGTCACTTTATGCTTGACCAGTATTTTTAGAACATCTGCAAACTATTATTAATTGATTATGATACTTCTTGGAAGTCATAATTTACAGCAACGGAATTTACTGCATGGTAGTATTGGATAAAAGCATTCAACAAATAGACTCGGAAGTCTATAATACAACATGGCTCCTCGGGGGAAGTACTTTCCATGCACATTATTTGTTCTATGCTTCTTACCTGCAGGATACCTTTCGTTGACTGGCCAGCTGTCCACCTGCAAGGTAGCATTACCCCCACTACGAGTAAATCGCACCACATGATACTTCCCATCGCTCACCAGGGCTCCTGGCTCTTCGATAGTTATATCATCTGTGCCCACGTTAAAAATCACCCCCACCGTGCCCTGGTCCTAGAGGAAAGAGAGAAAAAAATAGTGAAAAAAATCATTAATTTTCTCTGCAACAAATAAAACTTACTGCCTATGAAATTAATTCAACAGGGCAGCTGCGGAAAAAAATTCTCAATAATTCAAGACTATGGCTGTCAACAAAGCACTTTGTAATGTCAGGTAGCACAACGGTAAAGGCTGTTTCCACAATTATCTTAAATATAGGGGTAGAACGGTGATTGAATGCAGCATTGTGCAGTATTTCGTATCACGATCAGCGCCGCTGTGGGATGATGGAATCAACATCCCCGGTAAATCAGGATATCGTTTGTATGAAATGTTTTCCACAATATACGTCAAAATTGCAGTTGGAGTTTTACTAGAAGAAGACATAAAGACAATTTGGGAAAATAAATTACATTTTCTAGCTAGATAGCCACTTCTCAATCACTTTTCCCGCTGATGGATCTATATTTATCTTTGACAAATTTAGTTTACGCTAGAATGAGGTTTTCATCATAAAATCGGTAAATTAGATAAATTGTTTCATTGCTCATATAGATTATGTTGACAAATTGCTTTCACCAAATCAATGTAATACACATGATAATCTGGTTTTTGAAAACTATTTATCCCCATCCACAAGTTAACTATTATTGCGAGTTGGTTATAGGGTTCCGGATCTGTAAACCAAACGTCACATTAGATAGAGCTAACCTGTCTGATCTGATACTGGGGATACCAGGGATAATGAGTAGCGATGAGCGGGCACTACTATGCTCAGGTGCTCAGTACTCGTAACTAGTGATGAGCGGGCACTACCATGCTCGGGTGCTCAGTACTCGTAACTAGTGATGAGCGGGCACTACCATGCTCAGGTGCTCAGTACTCGTAACTAGTGATGAGCGGGCACTACCATGCTCAGGTGCTCAGTACTCGTAACTAGTGATGAGCGGGCACTACCATGCTCGGGTGCTCGGTACTCGTAACTAGTGATGAGCGGGCACTACCATGCTCGGGTGCTCAGTACTCGTAACTAGTGATGAGCGGGCACTACCATGCTCAGGTGCTCAGTACTCGTAACTAGTGATGAGCGGGCACTACCATGCTCAGGTGCTCAGTACTCGTAACTAGTGATGAGCGGGCACTACCATGCTCGGGTTCTCGGTACTCGTAACTAGTGATGAGCGGGCACTACCATGCTCAGGTGCTCAGTACTGGTAACTAGTGATGAGCGGGCACTACCATGCTCGGGTGCTCAGTACTGGTAACTAGTGATGAGCGGGCACTACCATGCTCAGGTGCTCGGTACTCGTAACTAGTGATGAGCGGGCACTACCATGCCCGGGTGCTCAGTACTGGTAACTAGTGATGAGTGGGCACTACCATGCTCAGGTGCTCTGTACTCGTAACTAGTGATGAGCGGGCACTACCATGCTCAGGTGCTCGGTACTCGTAACTAGTGATGAGCGGGCACTACCATGCTCAGGTGCTCGGTACTCGTAACTAGTGATGAGCGGGCACTACCATGCTCAGGTGCTCGGTACTCGTAACTAGTGATGAGCAGACACTACCATGCTTGGGTGCTCGGTACTCGTAACTAGTGATGAGCAGGCACTACCATGCTCAGGTGCTCGGTACTCGTAACTAGTGATGAGCAGACACTACCATGCTCAGGTGCTCGGTACTCATAACTAGTGATGAGCAGGCACTACCATGCTCAGGTGCTCGGTACTCGTAACTAGTGATGAGCAGGCACTACCATGCTCGGGTGCTCATCCTTTTCCCTTTAAGACCCAGTAGAGCTTCTCTTCCCTTCAGATGCTAATCATCTGTATTTCCCCTTGGGCTTAAATACTCTCATTTTCCCTGGACTGGTGCTGGTGATATTATTCAGTTTATTCAAGGTCTGGATGCAAGCAGGTGGCTTGCACTCATCTGTGGTATTTTTTGTTGTAACTTTGCTGAACTTCTACCTGAGTCATCTGTTGATAATTAATGCATTTTCCCCCTGTGTGTTCTCCTTGTGTAATCTATAGTGTTTAGTGGGGTTGATGAAGAGCTCACCCCTTTGCCTATTTAGGGCCAAGCACTAGGGATACCTAGGGTCTGGTATCTGGCTCGACGCATAGGTGTGGAACTTATCTAGCGTGGTGAGGACCCACAGGGACCAGTAGTAGGTTTAGTTAAGGGTCACCATTTACCCCTTCCCTAGACACAGGGTTTAGTGGGGTTGACAAAGAGCTCATCCCATCTGTTACCTATTTAGGGCCCAGCACTAGGAATAACTAGGGTCAGGTATTCGGGTCCGCGCATAGGTGTGGAACCTATCTAGGGTGGTGAGGAACCCCAGGGACCAGTAGTAGGTTTGGTCTGGGGTCACCATCTCCCCCTTCCTTAGGCACAGTGTTTAGTGGGGTTAACGAAGAGCTCATCCCTATTTAGGGCCTTGCACTAGGGATACCTAGGGTCAGGTATCTGGCTCGGCGCATGGGTGCGAAACCTATCTAGAGTGATGAGGGACCCCAGGGACCAGCGGTAGGTTTGGTCAGGGGTCACCATCTCGCCCTTCCTTAGACACAGGGTTTTCCTTCCCTTTCACCGTACGTAGCATGACAACAATAGGTGATGATCACAGCTCACCTCTTCATCCCTCTCTGCACAATGACTTCTGTATATATAACAGAGCATGCTCAGAACATGCGGGTTTAATTAATACAAACAATAAAATCAGTGCATTCCTATTGCTTAGTTATGGAAAGAAGAAAATGGGCTAACTAGATGAGGGACAATTTCTAAAGGCGGCGTTAGACGCTACGATTTATCTGCCGAAATGTCGTCGGGTTCACGGATTCCAAGACGCACATCCGGCATCGTTGGCGATGTCATTGCGTGTGACACCTACGTGCAACTGCGAACGATCGCAAATAGGTTGCAAATCGTTGATCGCTGACACGTCGTTCAGTTTCAAAATATTGGTCGTCGTTTCGAACACAGCAGACATATTTGACCACACATTCCACATATTTTGTTCACTATAACCAGGATAGCATCTACCAACCTAGAAACCACTTGTATCCTTAACAAGAATACATACAATGCTAGTTTTCCTTACAAAAGTGCATTTTATTGATGGAAATTAATACATAAAATTACACATCTAGACATGACAGCACAACAAGGTGAGAGGACAAGTACCTGCAACTCCCATACATTGGGGAAGGGGAGGGTTTGGAACCTACAGCGGATCCCTTTTATAGATAATAAGTACACAGGGACCATTGGTCTGCCTGCAAATGGTATAACTCTGCATAATACTATATAATAGAGCCACTGTCAAATGCTGATATATTAAATCTCAAATAAAGACTGAATTTCAATTATAGCAGATGGTGGTGCATTAACTATAGAGCTTCTCTATCTACATACTGCTTCCAATACTTGCTGGGATCTGAGGGTACAGTTTGTTGGTATATGGGGGTATAATTAGGAAACACGTCCAAAATCACATTGATGGCAATAGAGTACCTTCATTAATGCCAACAAACCCTATATATCTCCCCCCCATATAACTCAATCAAATCACACTGTATCCAAAATATTATACATCCCCACAAACATGTGAAGCAGGAAAATGAGCACTGCTCACTTGTTAGTCCATAGATTACACAGACAGAGCTTAGTATCCATCATACATACAGCAGTGTGGACCGTAAAACACAGTCATAACAATGGTATACAACAATAGTACAGACCTGAATAGTGATAGCTGCGGTTCCCACCCTCCGCGCCTCAACGCGTTTCACCAACTGGGCTTCCTCAGGAGGCGGATCCGCCTCCTGAGGAAGCCCAGTTGGTGAAACGCGTATGTATGATGGATACTAAGCTCTGTCTGTACAGTGTGATTTGATTGAGTTATATGGGGGGGAGATATATAGGGTTTGTTGGCATTAATGAAGGTACTCTATTGCCATCAATGTGATTTTGGACGTGTTTCCTAATTATACCCCCATATACCAACAAACTGTACCCTCAGATCCCAGCAAGTATTGGAAGCAGTATGTAGATAGAGAAGCTCTATAGTTAATGCACCACCATCTGCTATAATTGAAATTCAGTCTTTATTTGAGATTTAATATATCAGCATTTGACAGTGGCTCTATTATATAGTATTATGCAGAGTTATACCATTTGCAGGCAGACCAATGGTCCCTGTGTACTTATTATCTATAAAAGGGATCCGCTGTAGGTTCCAAACCCTCCCCTTCCCCAATGTATGGGAGTTGCAGGTACTTGTCCTCTCACCTTGTTGTGCTGTCATGTCTAGATGTGTAATTTTATGTATTAATTTTCATCAATAAAATGCACTTTTGTAAGGAAAACTAGCATTGTATGTATTCTTGTTAAGGATACAAGTGGTTTCTACACCAGACATATTGCTACATTTGACACCCTGCCAACGACAAACAACATCCGCACGACCGCCTTGGTCAAACAATATATCGCTGATGCGTCGTTGGTGGGATGTGTACGTGTGACCGCTACAAAACGACCTATGTGCGATCTCGGCAAATCGTAACTACGATCTGGCCGAGTCACATCGCTACTGAGATCGTCAGATAAATCGTAGCGTGTAAAGCGGCCTTTAGACATATGCCCCTGGTATAGGATGAGGATGATCAGGAGCATTAGATTACTTTTTTTATTTGAAGGGATAACTACTTAAAAATTAGGACCAATTTAATTTTGAAAATATGCTACAAGAATAGACTTTGTAAGACAGTAATTTTTAATCAGCTCCTTTAGTAATCATCAAGAATAAACCAGGAAATATAACACAGAATAGTTAAGGTTTTTCTGATTCAAGACCTTCCTTAGTATTCTCAGTACTTGTCTCTAGTCCCAGAACTCATCCTACTTAAATATTTTGATTGTTTCTTTTGAGTGTGCCATCATCAAGAGGAATGTATTGACTGACCGTCTTCTAAGGACTCCTAAGTGTGAACGCAAATAATTTAGGAATATAAACGCCATCACGGCCAAGTTCCGTGTTCTTTGCCCCCAATTGTGCCCTGGGCATTGAAATCAATGCATATCATTTTGAAAAAAATAAAGCAGCCTCTTCCCATCTTTGTCGTATATCTAGAATTAAATCTTACATGAAAGAAGTCAAAGATTTTGCTAATTAGAGCAAGAAATATTTTATACCCATCAATTTAAGATAAATACTTTCATGAAGAAGGCAGGAAAAAGCTTAGTGCTGATTCCATCCAAAATGCCGCACTGATGAAATGGCTCCTCAAGGGCAATGAATATTATTTTGTAAAATGGGAATTTTATTTTCTGGAAAGAACCTATTTTGTTGAGTTATAATTTTATATAAACTGATGATTTGGGGAAATTTTTAACAGCTGATGAAGTTTTATTATAAGATATGATTTATAAATGTGAGATACAGATGTATCTATCGCTACATTATTTAAGCGTTATTGTGATCTTTAGAAATTTTCGTCTAACCTTCATTCCCCACTGAGTCTAAGAATGGAGACTCTGAATGGAGCAGAGGGGGTCTGAATGCTGAGAAACCCACCCAACACCAAGGATTGGAGTCACGTGAATAGAGCAGTGGAGGTTTGAAGGCTGGGAAACCTATAGACAGCAAGGACTGGGGCCATGTGAATAGAGCAGTGTGGGTCTGAATGCTGAGAAACCCCCCAACAACAAGGACTAGGGCGATGTGAATGCTGAGAAACCCCCCAACAACAAGGACTAGCGCCATGTGAATAGAGAAGTGGGGGTCTGAATGCTGAGAAACCCACCAACACCAAGGACAGGAGCCATGTGAATAGAGCAGTGGTGGTCTGAAAGCTGGGAAACCTACATACAGCAAGGACTGGGGCACTGTGAATTGAGCATTAGGGGTCCAAATGCTGGGAAACCCACTGTCAACAAGGACTGGGACCCTGTGAGTGGAGCAGTGGGGGTCTGAACGCTGGGAAACCCACCAACACCACGGACTGGGGCCATGTGAATAGAGCAGTGGGGGTTTGAAGGCTGGGAAACCTATAGACGGCAAGGACTGAGGCACTGTGAATGGAGTATTAGGGGTCCAAAGCCTGGGAAACCCACTCTCAATAAGAACTGAGGCCCTGTGAGTGGAGCAGTGGGGGTCTGAATGTTGGGAAACCCCCCAACACCAAGGACTGGGACAATGTGAATGGAGCAGTGGGGGTCATAATGCTGGGAAACCCCCGAAACCAAGGAATGAGGCTGTGTGAATGGAGCAGTGGGGGTCTAAACGCTGGGAAACCCACCAACCAAGGACTGGGGCCATGTGAAGAGAGACAAGAATTTAATACCCATAAAAATAATAACTTTATTAGTAATCAATAAAAAGATTTTCAATCAACCAAAACATCAAACATACAAAAGTGCATGTAGTGTGAAGGTGCACACTGAGTGGCCAGGTGTAGGAAAGCTTATGGAGGGGTCTGAGGGTGGTATAGATGAAGTATTGATAACATGGACCAGGAAGGGTTATATCTGTCCCTGATCTGTGTCCTACCTACCAATGGGGCTTTAAGCACCCTAGATTTGTGGTGCCCCCATTCCACGATGGCTCACCCTCGCTGTTCCTAACTACCTGATTGAATAGCCACCACCAAGATACACAAGTGCAAAGTGCAATAAAATCAGCACATTATTGCCAGACACAGCAACATTTATACAGACAAAAAAACGAAGATTTCAAGCCACAGTATGTAGGAAGGATCAATGGTTATGTCCCAAGTTTTGGGACAATACACAGTGTCAATGAGTCCGTACCGGCAGCATCCCCCCCTAATCAAGTATTGAATAGATATAGTAGAAGAGGTAAACGGTACTAAGGACTAACTATATTGTCTGTATATATGATACGCGCACAAAAACAGTTGTTACTGTGTGTTTTAGAGATATCATAAGGAGCAAATATAGAAAATAAACAGTGCTCCACAAGGTATAATATCCTTATAAAACCCCCTCCCTCCTCTAACAGTATATCAATATAGTAGAAGAGGTTAGAAAAATATTTATAATGTCCGTAAAATTGATAGACACAACAGGACAATTACTACTATGTATTATAGATACCAAGAGGTATAAAACATGCCATAACCAGTGATCCACTGGGTATCCTACTTTTAGTTGGTAATCCTACTGGACTACTATGATATGATTAGTTACCAGGATTCTCCATTCTTAAATACACATAGTGGTGCTGTGTCTGGTATAGCATATAAATTCACCTGGCCACTCAGTGTGCACCTTCACTACATGAACTTTTGTATGTTTGATGTTTTGGCTGATTGAAAATCTTTTAATTGATTACTAATAAAGTTATTATTTTTATAGGTATTAAATTCTGGTCTGTATACTAAGGTACCCTAGCTTATACAATTCTGGTTTGTGCCATGTGAATAGAGCAGTGGGGGTCTGAAGGCTGTGAAACCTATAGATAGCAAGGACTGGGGCACTGTGAATGGAGCATTAGGGGTCCAAACACTGGGAAACCCACTGTCAACAAGAACTGGGGCCCTGTGAGTGGAACAGTGGTGGTCTGAATGCTGGGAAACCCCCCAACACCAAGGACTGGGACAATGTGAATGGAGCAGTGGGGGTCTTAATGCTGGGAAACCCCCGAAACCAAGGACTGTGGCTGTGTGAATGGAGCAGAGGGGGTCTAAATGCTGGGAAACCCACCAACACCAAGGACTGGGGCCATGTGAGCAGAGCAGTGGGGGTCTGAATGCTAGGAAACACCCAACACCAAGGACTAGGACCAATGGAGCAGTGGGGGTCTGAACGCGGGGAAACCCATTGACATCAAGGTACTGGGCTCTGTGAATGAAGCAGTGGGGGTCAGAATGCAGGGAAACCCACTGACACAAAGGACTAGGGCCATGTGAATGAAACGTTGGGGGTCTGAATGTTTTGAAAACTCACCGACATCAAGGTATGGGGCCCTATGTGAATGAAGTGATGGTTGATTATGAACACCTTCGCTCCATTAATTCATAATTAGAGATGAGCGGATTCGTGGAAGCTCAGGTTCACCAGGTTCAGCCTGGTTTTAGATAAAGTTTGGGCTGGGACCTGGACTTGACCTAAACCCCAATGGAAGTCAATGATTGGGCAGTTCAGCTCTCCACTCACATACAGCCAGCCATGAATAGAACACATCCGATAACGTTGGTTTTACCCCAGTAAGAGCCATTCAGACACTTAAAGCGGCTTGCGCTTGGCCGAACACCGAGCATGCCTGAGCACACCGATGCCCGTTTGAGTGGTTAGCCTATGTAATGCATGCAAACTCCAAACTCAAACAATGATTATTTTTTGTAAAGTCCATGTTGATACAAACACCAAACTTTACTGTTCGGGTTTGCTCATCTATATTCATAATGCAAGTGAGAACGCTGTGCTCGGCAATCTCCAAATGTCTCATAGAAAATGTAAAGAGCGGAGGTGAGCATGATTGACCACCGCTCCCTTCACATTGGGCTCCAGTTCTTAGGATCAGCAGAGGCCCAGTGATCTGGAAATTATGCTATGCATAGAAGATAATTTCCAAACTTTGTGCAACCCTTTTAAAGGATAGCCTTGTAATGTATTGGATCTAGATGCCAAAGAGTATTTTCAGAAGTTCAAGCGTGGATGGATCATAGACGTTTTTGTGGCACAAGGAGGACCAATATTAGCCATATGGTTGTAGCATTATAGATCATTAGTGTATCACCTATTGGCAACCTATATCGGTTTCCTTTCAACTTTTTCAACCATGCATGAAAACTAGTGCAGGCAAAAACTGATATTTTTGACCACAGAAAACTATTGCTGCTTCCATTTTCATATCTGCTTTGAAAAAATAAAAGATGTTAGATCTTGACGGCGCAACGTTTCATAGATATGGTACTGTCTATATCAGTGGTTTCCAAACTCCAGTCTTCACGGCCCCCAAAAGGTCATCTTGTCAGGACTTCCTCAGTATTGCACAGGTGATGTCTTGATAATGAGTCCATCACCTGCTCTATGCTAAGGGAATGCTTAAAACTTGACCTGTTGGGGGCTGTGAGGACTGGGGTTTGGGAACCACTGGTCTGTATAACCAATTAGTATAAAGATGTCTGATTTTTATTTTCCATCGAGGGAGCTGGATTGGATTTTCATCAGTTTTCAGTCCATGTTTCCATTCCTACCTTCAATGTGCTGTCCAAAAACTAAAAAAAACTGCGCTCTTGCCCATTAAACATTGAAAAAACATGGACGGCACACGGCTGGCATCTCTGTGCTATCATTTTTTCACGGTCCCATGGGTTAAACACGGACACGTGCACAGATCCATTGATTGTAAACGATATGTGTCCTATCCATGAAAAATGACTGCCTGCACTTTCACACTGAACTGCATCAGTATTTATGGCTAGAACAGCTTGTCCCCCTGCCATAGAGATAGTTCTGTTTCATATAACTTGTTCTTTTTTTTTTTTTTTTTTTTTACTGCACTATTCTAAGTCCTGTTGTGTATAAATACGTGACTCTTCAGATTTTGTGTTATACCATGCCTGATGAAGAGACCTGAGTAGTCTCGAAAGCTTGCAATTATTACCATCTTTTCAGTTAGCCATTAAAAGGTATCAACCACTGAGGACTCTCTGTTCTTTTAAACAATTTTTTTTGCCTGAATGAAGTGTATTTAGGGGAACAGTAGAAGACATTTTTTTGGCATGTTCTTATTATTTAGCACTAGCTGTAGTAACCGGTGTTGCCCGGGATAGTAACTAAGTGTCTCTGCCTCCCTCCCTGTTTATCGATCTCCCTTTTTGTCAGTCTCTGTCTGTCTCTCTCTCTGTCTCTCTCTCTATGTCTGTCTCTCCCATCTCTCTGTCTGTTGCTCTGTTTCTCTTGCTGTCTGTCTGTCTCTGTCTGACTCTCTGTCTTTCTCTATATGTCTCTCTTCCAATCATGTCTGTGTCTCAGTCTCTCTCTCTGTCTCTCTGTTTCTCTGTCTTTCTCTCCGTCTCTCTCTGTCTCTGTCTGTCTCTCCCTATCTGCCTCTCTCTATCTCTCTGTCTGTCACTCTGTTTCTCTCGCTGTCTGTCTCTGTCTGTCTCTCTCTGTCTTTCTGTCTTTCTCTCTATATCTCTCCCTCTTTGTCTCTCTCCCACCCTGTCTGTCTCTGTGTCTGTCTCTTTCTCTCTGTCTGTGTCTCTCTGTCTCTGTCTGTCTCTCTCAGTCTCTCTCTGTCTCTGTCTGTTTCTCTCCCTGTCTGCCTCTCCCTATCTCTCTGTCTGTCGCTGTGTCTCTCTGTCTTTTTCTCTCTGTCTGTCTCTCATATTACCTCATACATAAGCTTCTTATACTCAGAATGTCCTTCGTTCCTATAGCAACCAGTCACAGCTCTTATTAATGACCTGTAGCTTCCAGCTCCATTGACTTTAATGTAAGTAGGTTTATTGATGAATAACTGTAAAGTGTGGGGTTAAATTTTCCCCTCAAAACATAGTCTATGATGTTCCCTGAGTGAAATGGGGTGTCTGTGCAATATTTTGTGATTGTAAAAGTGATGGTGCGGATTCCTTTAGAAAACATACATACACACATACAGTACATATACACACACACATATACATATACACACATACATACACATACATATACACACACACATACATACATACACACATACAATCAGCTTTATATATTAGGTTTTGCCATTTGTTATATACTGATTTTAGATAAGAGATGGCCTCTGTCCGTCACTTTCACGGGAAACCTTAGCTGGCCCACAAATCAGGCCTATTATGGAAACCACCATGATTAAAGGGAAAAGAGCAAAGAATAACATCAGTAATATTCATCCATCATCAAGGGATATTTGAAGGAAAAAAAATATCTAATAGTTAAAAAAAAGGAAATCGAGCAGTATTAAATATAATTTAGCTCGGGAAAAAAAGAAAACCCTTTGGACTGGTATGTAAAGAGTGCCGTCGTTCAGGGATATCCATTTTATTATTTGTTTCCATGGTTACGGTCGACATGAATAAGGACATTTAGAAGAAGAAAAATCTGTTGGTCTTAGCTCTGCTCTCACAATATCAGTAGCTAACATGCTAGAAATGATTTTATGGGTTTTTTGTTGTTTTTTTTAATTGTTTTTTTTTTGTCAGAGATTACATTACATATATATTTTCTTCCTTGCATTCTAATAATGGGATGCACACGCTATATTCAATTCTGCACAACTGCAGTTTGGTGTTATAATTTTTATATGGTGGTAAAACTCCCGAGCGTGTATAAAATATGAAAGGCGAACTGAGAATATCTAACATTGGTGGCACCCACCGGAAAGGGCCCCTGTTCGAGAAAAGTGTAGGGGCCCCTTTACACTCCAATATAGTCCATGTCAGAAGCTGCTTGCTGCTTTGGAGGTGAATGTGGCCTTCAAACGTCTTAGGCCCCTGTGCGAGAAAGTGTATGGACCTTTTATACTCCAATACTGTCAATAACAGAAGCTGCTTTGGAGGTGGATGTGGCCCCCTTACTTCATGGACCCCTGTGTGAGAACCGTATATGAGCCCTTTACAGTCCAATACTGTCTACGACAGAAGCTGGTTGTTGCTTTGGGGCTGGATATTGCCCCTTACCTTTTGGGTCTCTGCATGAACAGTATATATGCCCTTTACACTCCAATACTGCCTATGACAGAAGCTGCTTTGGAGGTGGTTGTGGCCCCCTTACCTCTCGTGTCTCTGTGTGAGATCAATATATGGACCCTTTACTGTTCAACGGGGCGGCACGGTGGCTCAGTGGTTAGCACTGCAGCCTTGCAGCGCTGGGGTCCTGGGTTCAAATCCCACCAAGGACACCATCTGCAAGGAGTTTGTATGTTCTCCCCGTGTTTGCGTGGGTTTCCTCCGGGTTTTCCGGTTTCCTCCCACACTCCAAAGACATACTGATAGGGACTCTAGATTGTGAGCCCCAACGGGGACAGTGTTGCCAATGTATGTAAAGCACTGTGGAATTAATAGCGCTATATAAATGAATAAAATTATTATTATTATACTATGACAGAAGCTGCTTTGGAGGTCGATGTGGCCCCCTTACCTTTCAGGTCCCAGTGCTAGGGGTCCTTTAGAGTCTAATACTGTCTAAAATAGAAGCTGATTGCTACTTTGAAGCTAGATATGGCCCCCTTACCTCTCGGGCCTCATGCAAGAAATGTATATGAGCCCTTTACACTCCAATACTGTCTTTGACAGAAGCTGTTTGCTGCTTTGGAGCTGGATGTGGCCTCTTGTCTCTTGGGCCCCTTTGCAAGAATAGTATATGGCCCTTTACACTCCAATATTGTCTATGACAGAAGCTACTTGCTGCTCTGGAGGTGGATGTAGCCCACTTACCTCTCAGGCCCTGTGCGAGGACAATATATGGGCCTGAAACAGTCTAATACTGTCTATGACAGAAGCTGCTTCCTGCTTTGGAGGTGGATTTGTCCCCCTTACCTCTAAAGCCCCTGTGTGAGAACAGTATTTGGCCCCTTTACACTCCAACACTACCTTCGACAGAAGCTGCTTGCACGAGAATAGTATATGGGCCCATTACAGTGCAATACTGTCTATGACAGAAGCTGCTTTGGAGGTGGATGTGGCCTCTTATCTCTCAGGCCCCTGTGCGAGAAAAGTATATAGACACTTTACACCAATACCGTGAATAACACAAGCTGCTTTGGAGGTGGATGTGGCCCCCTTACTTCTCAGGCCCTCGTACGAGAAAAGTGTATGGACACTTTACACCAATACCGTGAATAACAGAAGCTGCTTTGGAGGTGGATGTGGCCCCCTTACTTCTCAGGCCCCTGTGCGAGAAAAGTGTATGGACACTTTACACCAATACCGTAAATAACACAAGCTGCTTTGGAGGTGGATGTGGCCCCCTTACGTCTCAGGTCCCCGTGCGAGAAAAGTGTATGGACACTTTACACCAATACCGTGAATAACAGAAGCTGCTTTGGAGGTGGATGTGGCCCCCTTACTTCTCAGGCCCCCGTGCGAGAAAAGTGTATGGACCCCTTACACTCCAATACTGTAAATAACAGAAGCTGCTTTGGAGGTGGATGTGGCCCCCTTACTTCTCAGGCCCCTGTGCGAGAACAGTATATGGACCCTTTACACTCCAATACTGTCTATGATAGAAGCTGCTTGCTGCTTTGGAGCTGGATGTGGCCCTCTTACCTCGCGGGTCCTTGTGCGGTTGCACCAATAACATGTCCACCCCTGCTGCACAGATTCTGGACCCTAATATTAATTTCCATAGTTTCCTCAGTGCCGAGATTTTATATTCCCCAACTTCTCTCCTTGTAGTAGGTCAACGCACTATTAATAGACGGAGTGAGGCGAAGTTGTTATTCCCTCACCGTGAGTCTTTGTTTAGTTCTCCCTTTAGTGCTAATATTCCTGCAACCTTTCAGTGTACTTCATTGTTTCCCACCATCCACTGAAAGGGTTGTCCGCTTTATTTTTTATTTTACATACTTACTCGGGATTCAATGTTGTGGCACTCATTAATAGATAAGCATTACAGGCTCTCTTCATCCCTCGTCCTCCTTTCTTTTCTTCCATTTCCCTCCTCCTTTCTCCCAGATTGCACAACTTTCTTGTATTCCAGATCATGTGACCAAACCTGCCCATCAGCCTCCTCCAATCAAAAGCCCTTTTTCATCTGGAGGAGGTTTAATGGACAGATCTGGTCACATGCTCCTCCATCAGCCGCCATTTTGAACACAGGAGAGCTATGCAATCTGGGAGGAAAGAGGAGGAGAACCTGTAATACTTATATATTAGTAACTACTATAAAGTCAGGTCCTTAACACATCAGAAAAAATTAAAGATAACGTGACTCAACCCTTTAATTTAGAGACTCCACCAGAATGTGGTGGTTTTTTTCCACTGTCTATAAAATAAGGACCTCTAATTATTTTTCGCTTAATAAAATCTGATTACCTCATCCAGTTTGGGCCGCTCCACTGATTCTGAATCTGTTTTCTTTTTTTTGCTGTGCCTCTCTGACCCAAAGTTATAGCGCTTTAACCTTTAATGGCATAAAACTCCTCTGAGGGTGTTTGCTTTTTCTCCTCTGACGATAGCCAATGAAAACATGGCCACACCCACACAGAAGTTCTGTAGTACATGCCCAGGTGGTTGATGGTTGATGGTTTTGGGGGTATAACTTTGAAATGAAGAAGCACAGAAGAAAAAGAAAAACTGTTCCAGAATCAGGGGATTAGCGCCAATTGAAGGAGCTTCTCATTTTAAATTAAAAAAACCTGTGAAATTTCCCCTTTAATTTAAACTGATGTATATCTGAGCATGTGCAGGTAAACACAAGGGCCAGCAGAACAAGAAATACGAGAAGACCTTGAAGACTTACTCCTCTATTACCCCATAGGGTCCATCTATCTGTCCCACTCCCTGCCGTTTGCTTGTACTGCAGCGAGACGAAGTGGACCCACTGGACCACAGGGGAACCCCACACCCACCCTTTTTGTGGGAGGGTATTGACTAAGCATCCACCGCTCGGTGGACACCAGGTGCTATTCCCAGGGCAGTGGCCGGGACTGTGGTAGGGCAGACACAGGAGTAGACAGAGCTAAGTCTCTAGCGAGGCTGGGACCCCCAGAGCGGCCGAGGCACAGGGTACGGCTGGGATGGATAGGCACAGTTTCTGGTGTGGCATGGGCCACCGGGATAGCTGAGGCTGGAGGCATGGCCGGGGTGGACAGGCACAGTCTATGGTGGGGCGAGAGCCACAGGGATAGCTGAGACTGGAGGCTCAGTCAGGGCGGTCAGGCACAGTCTCTGGTGTGGCGGGAGCCACCATGATAGCTGAGGCTGGAGGCATGGCCGGGGTGGACAGGCGCAGTCTCTGGTGGGGCGAGGGCCACAGGGATAGCTGAGACTGGAGGCTCAGCCAGGGTGGTCAGGCACAGTCTCTGGTGTGGCGGGAGCCACCGGGATAGCGGAGGCTGGAGGCACAGCTGAGGCGGATGTTCACGGGCCAACAGGACAGGAGCAAACAGGACGGGAGCACATAGGACAGACACAGGGACCTGATAACTAGCTAACTGGAGTACTGGATACTGACTAGCTAAACTGGCACGTTGATCAGGCAACTCCTCTAGTGGGAGCTTGGCCTAAATACCCAGTGCCTCTCAGCAATAGGCTGGGAGGAACTTCCTGGAAGGTGCACGCTGTCCCTTTAAGAGAGGGGCAGCGGAGAGCATACAATCCTTAGGAGCACTCCCGGGAATGCAGTGACTCGTGCTCAGTCTACAGGAGGCAGGGAGGGGAGAAACCACGTGGTGGAGGGGTAGGAATACCAGGCAGCATGCAGGGAACCGGCCGTGGCGGTGATTCAGAGCATGTCCCTGCAGGAAGGCATGGAGTGCAAGGACGCAGCGTTACACTATACTTGTGTTTGGCCACCATTCTCAGCATTTCTGCAGCATTAGACAACAATGGAGATGAAGCCAGACCTCCATTTATTATTTAGCATGTGTAGCAATGACTGAGACACAATCAGAATTTCATCCTCATCTCTGGCTTACATATACTGTACGTAGTTTCAGCCAATCTGGTAAACAGGAAAAACCGCATCCCTTACTAATTTATACCTTAAGGGGGCTTTACACGCTACGACATCGCTAATGCGAACTCGTTGGGGTCACGGATTTGGTGACGCACATCCGGCCGCATTAGCGATGCCGTTGCGTGTGACACCGATGAGCGATCTTGCATTGTTGCAAAAACGTGCAAAATCGCTCATCGGTGACATGGGGGTCCATTCTCAAAAATCGTTACTGCAGCAGTAACGAGGTTGTTCCTCGTTCCTGTGGCAGCACACATCGCTTCGTGTGACGCCGCAGGAACGAGAAACCTCTCCTTACCTGCCTCCCGGCCGCTGTGCGGAAGGAAGGAGGTGGGCGGGATGTTACGTCCCGCTCATCTCCGCCCCTCCGCTTCTATTGGGCGGCAGCTCAGTGACGTTGCTGTGACGCCGCACAGACCGCCCCCTTAGAAAGGAGGCGGTTCGCCGGTCACAGCGACGTCGCCGGGCAGGTATGTGTGACGGGTCTGGGCGATGTTGTGCGCCACGAGCAGCGATTTGCCCGTGTCGCGCAACAGATGGGGGCGGGTACCCACACTAGCGATATCGGGACCGATATCGCAGTGTGTAAAGCCCGCTTTAGTCATCCTTCCAGATAATGGTGTAGAATATCTTTTGTGGACAACTAATTAGATCCCGCACTCAAAACAAATACCAGCCCCTACCAAAATCACAAATTTACAACTCCGCACTAGAAAAATGTAATTATATAATTGACATTGGTCTTAAGAAAATGAGGAATTCCACAACGGATGAATAAGACGGCATCGACATAAATAGAGAACACTATTTTCCTACAGACCATATACCAGGGTAACATTAGAAATAGAAGTCACCGAATCCAAAAATTTCAAAATCAAGTAATAATGAGTCACTAAGATATTGGACAAAAATAGTATCAGCTGCAGTGGTGTAATTATACTATGGAAAACCGTTCTGGCCACTGAGTTATTAGCATTTAGCAAAGCAGTAATAATGTCTGGACATTGTATTATATATTGCACATGGTAGAAAATGTACATTGTGCAGAAACTGAGCCTGACACACTGGTGTATAATATAACTGCCTGTATGTGGCACATTAATACCAACATACTAAGGTTACATACACCAAAAATGCATCCTGTAAAGCCATCCCCTACTATTAGCCATAACTAACACTAAGGGGAATCTGTCAGCAGGTTTTTGCTATGTAATCTGCAGCATGATGTAGGGGCAGAAAGACAGATTCCAGCAAAGCTTATGGGTGCTGCAGTTATGATAGTTTTCTCTGCTGCAGATCTAAGTTGCCGAGCAGTGTATAACCCCCGTCCACACCACTGATTGACAGCTTCCTATGTACAGCTTTGTATTTCCCCACCCACACCACTGATTGACAGCTTCCTGTGTACAGCTTTGTATTTCCCCACCCACACCACTGATTGGCAGCTTCCTGTGTACAGCTGTGTATAACCCCGTCCACACCACTGATTGACAGCTTCCTGTGTACAGCTGTATATAACCCCACACACACCACTGATTGGCAGCTACTTGTGTACAGCTGTCTATAACTCCGCCCACACCAATAATTGGCAGCTTACTGTGTACAGCTGTGTACAACCCCGCCCACACCAATGATTGACAGCTTCCTGTGTACAGCTGTCTATAACCCTGCCAACACCAATGATTGGCAGCTTCCTGTGTACAGCTGTCTATAACCCCTCCCACACCAGATTGGCAGCTTCCTGTGTACTGATTGGCAGCTTCCTGTGTACAGCTGTATATAACCCTAGCAACACCACTGATTGCCAACTTCCTGTGTACAGCTATGCATAACCCCGCCCACACCAGCAATTGGCATCTTCCTGTATACAACTGTATATAACCACTCCCACACCAATGATTGGCAGCTTCCTGCGTACGGCTGTATTTAACCCCTCCCACACCAGATTGGCAGCTTCCTGTGTACATCTTTGTATAACCCCACCCACACCACTGATTGGCAGCTTCCTATACACAGTGTATAGTGACAGAAATCTGCTAATCATTGGCTGGGGATGTGGTTGGACTAGGAGGCACAAGGCACCTAGTCCTGTAGTGATAATCTGTTACTAATATGACACTGAATGCATTAACACAGAAAAATACAGCCTTGTATGTGAAACATTGGCAGAACCAAGTCTTTGCCCCTACATCATGTTGCTCTCAGATTACATAGCAAAAACCTGCTGACAGATTCCCTTTAATAATTAGCATGGCAATAAACAAACATTAAAACAATCACAAAGTATCCCGTATTATATAATCGTGTAAACGGTGCCTCGGCAAAGCCATTACATACTGGCCAGTCAAAGGCTTCCAGCCATGCATAAAAAGTAAAAATAAAATGCTCTTGATGTGTCCATATTCTTTAATGGCATTGACTTCAGAATGAACAAGAAAATATTCAAAGTTTTGTGACAGCAGTGTCATACCTTATTTTATCTCAAACATGAATTCCTTCCTATTGGGTGTAGCAGCATTGGTTGGCATATTATTTTGTTTATATAGGTATTACTAATGAGCGGGCACTACCATGCTATGGTGCTCAGTACTCGTAACTAGTGATGAGCGGGCACTACCATGCTCAGGTGCTCAGTACTGGTAACTAGTGATGAGCGGACACTACCATGCTCAGGTGCTCAGTACTGGTAACTAGTGATGAGCAGGCACTACCATGCTCGAGTGCTCAGTGCTCGTAACTAGTGATGAGCGGACACTACCATGCTCAGGTGCTCAGTACTGGTAACTAGTGATGAGCGGGCACTACCATGCTCAGGTGCTCAGTACTGGTAACTAGTGATGAGCGGGCACTACCATGCTCGGGTGCTCAGTACTGGTAACTAGTGATGAGTGGACACTACCATGCTCAGGTGCTCAGTACTCATAGCTAGTGATGAGCGGGCACTACCATGCTCGGGTGCTCAGTACTCGTAACTAGTGATGAGTGAGCACTACCATGCTCAGGTGCTCAGTCCTCTTTACCAGTGATGAGCGAGCACTACCATGCTCGGGTGCTCAGTACTCGTAACTAGTGATGAGCGAGCACTACCATGCTCGGGTGCTCTATACTCGTAACTAGTGATGAGCGGGCACTACCATGCTCAGGTGCTCGGTACTCGTAACTAGTGATGAGTGGGTACTACCATGCTCGGGTGCTCTGTACTCGTAACTAGTGATGAGCGAGCACTACCATGCTCGGGTACTCAGTACTTGTAATTAGTGATTAGTGAGCACTACCATGCTCAGGTGTCTGTACTCATAACTAGTGATGAGCGGGCACTACCATGCTCAGGTGCTCAGTACTCGTAACTAGTGATGAGCGGGCACTACCATGCTCAGGTGCTCAGTACTTGTAACTAGTGATGAGCGGGCACTGCCATGCTCAGGTGCTCAGTACTCATAACTAGTGATGAGCAGGCACTACCATGCTCAGGTGCTCAGTACTTGTAACTAGTGATGAGCGGGCACTACCATGCTCGGGTGCTCAGTATTCGTAACTAGTGATGAGCAGGCATTACCATGCTCAGGTGCTCAGTACTTGTAACTAGTGATGAGTGAGCACTACCATGCTCGGGTGATCGGTACTCGTAACTAGTGATGAGTGAGCACTACCATGCTCAGGTGCTCATCACTAGTTACGAGTACTGAGCACCGGAGCATGGTAGTGCCCGCTCATCACTAGTTATGACTACCAAGCACATGTTAGTGCCCATTCATCACTAGTTAAGAGTACCGAGTACCCGAGCATGGTAGTGTTCGGTCATCAATAGTAAGTATGTATTCTTAAACCAACAGAAGGCCAAAAAAATAGAATTTCCAAAACAAGATATACATGCTGAAAAGAAAACTGAGATTTTTATAAATAGTCAATGTTTTATCAAAATTATAAAAAAACATATAAAAACATGAAGGGTGAGGCAGGATAAATACAATAAATGCGGCATAATAAATGTCTATGAATAAGCCAACAGGATGGCAATCATTTCTAAATAAGATCAGTTAAAATATTAAGTTAATTCTTAAATTCAGTGATTATCCAAGTAATCTATCTATAGCATAGAGAATAATAAATTGCCAAGTGTTTGTAGTCTGATCAAACCAGTGTATGTAAAAAATTAATAAATACATTCATATATACACAGCCACTGCTCCCACAGTAGTCCCTTGACGTACGTTTCGCTACAGCTTCTTCATGAGGGGCGTTTATGAAGATGCTGTAGCGAAACGTGCATCAGGGGGCTTCCATTCGCCATTTGAATGAGGCTTTATACATAAAATATATTTATTTCCTATTATAGGTAATACAATTTATATTAACAATACACAATAGTTTTCTATATTTGTTACTTTTTTGAGGAATATTATGTTATTTAATTATGGAAAAGGATCCATAGATATTTCTGTAAGACTTTGCTACCAGTAATACCAGTTAGCATGGGTGTCAACAAAATGACTCATTGATTTATTGGACTTAACCTTATTATACTGGTCTTGTCCTTGATATATTATGTGTTAGGAGTATTTAAAAGCTCGAGGTTCCTCAATGTCTACATTATAACCTAATTGTCACTTGACATATTACTTGCTGTTGTATTTCTAATAACAACACGGCTGCAGACAATGCATCAATCAAATCTGAAGTGTAGACATGTGGAACTTGCTCATCAGTTTACTTTTACGGCTTAATCAAAATAATTGACAGGCAATGCATTAAATCTGCCGGGGACTCATCGTTTTCATTTTAGTGAAAAAAATGATTTTTTGTTTTTGGAAGAAGATTAGTTGTTTCGTTTACAAATAGATAGAATGATTATGATTAGAGATGAGTGAACCCGAGGTTTGGTGTTAGTACCAAACACAGAGTTCGGATTCTTTACGTATGCAAACCACTTGAGTGAGCATCGCTGTGCTCGAGTATGGTCGGTGCTCAGCTCGTTGCAAGCACTGAAGGTAACAACAGCGTGATCGGATGTAGTATGCACCTAACAAAAAAAATAGATAAACTTTGTCCACTCGCCTCCGGAAGTGATCTGTTTATGGCTGGCTGCATGTGGGCGGAGACCCGAGCTGTCCAATTAGTGACTTCCAATTGGGTTCGGGTCAAGTCTGGGTCCCAAACCAAACTTTATCTAAATCCCAGCTGAACCCACTAAACCCGAATTTCTACAGGTATGCTCATCTCTGAATATGGTAACTTAAAAAATTGTCCAGTCTTCACATAGGAGAGGACCTTCTCTGATGACATACTAAAATGTTAGCGGCTCATAGAATGAGACAGTCAGCGATCAGAAAGGTAAGTGTAGATGAGTGAACCGGAGGTTTGGTTTTTGAACTGAACACCAGCTTAAAAAAATCAAGGCTCGGGTTTGGGGTTTAGATGCTTTATGTGCAGACTTTACTCGTGCTATCTTTGCTGTGCTCGGGTACACTTGGTGCTCAGCCGTGTGTGAGCCATTGCAGTGTTTGAACGGCGCATACTGGGGTGTTATGATCTGGAACCATGGAAGATCACAATGTATCATTGGCAAAAAGGTGACAAGAGCATTGGCAACTAATCTGGCCGCCATCCCCTTACTAACCACCAACACTAGAAGTAGCTGAGGAGTGAACTTACATCCTATGCACTGCGAACCCAGCCGGAGAAACTAGCTATCCTAAAGGAAGGAAGGATGAATAACTCTCTGCCTCAGAGTAGACCCCCAAATGTATAGCAAGCCCCCCACATTCAAAGACTTCGGTGATATAGGAAAATACAATACACAGATGGAGGATAGGATTAGCAAAGGTGAGGCCCCAATGACTAAATAGGAAAGGATAGGAAAGAGGCTGATGATGGCCAGAGAAATACCCTACAAAACCCCAAATACCTGATAGTACTAAAAGGTCCTCAGATCACATGATCTGTACTCCGTCCTATATCAGGCGCTCTTGTCAAACCAATGAACAGAAAAATTCAAGAAGAAATAAACACATGGACTTATAGGAGCAAAACTCCAAACATAGCTGCAGGGAGCTTCCCAGCTAAGCAACAAAAGAGGGAAGATTCCTGCATGCAAATAAACTGACAATAACCACAGTAAATCACAAACCCAGATAAGAACAAAAAGAACAAAATAACTAAGAAAGAATCAAGCACTTATCTGGGGTAGATGTGGTCAGAAGCAAGATTAAAAGGCTGGGTGAAGCACAGAACAAATGATAACCAGCCCAGACAGCCAGGAGACCAAGGCTTAAATAGGCAGAGAGTTAGCAATAGAAACGCCCATTGCTCAAGAACACCTGGTCTCTGTCAAAACCATTCCTGGCCACAAGAGGGAGCCTCACAGCAGCAACAGCATAACTGACATTCACAACACTGGGGGTAACATCAGCATGATTACATGTAGTGTGCAACCCAAATTTTTTTTTTAAAAAGCCCGCCCACCTTCCCCCGGAAGTGATCTGCTTATAGCTGGCTGTATGTGCGCAGATACTCAAACTGCCAATCAGTTACTTGCTGCGGGGTTTTTGTCAAGCTTGAGCCAGTGGAACCTCGGCTCGTTTGCTGCCGGAGAACTGAACCTCCATGGAACTGCTCATCTCTAAAGGTAAGGGTGTGGATGGCCACATTCAATGGTTTCAAGGAGCTCAAAATGGACAAATTTATTGGAACTGACAAATGTTTTTGGTCAACTGATGAGAGACAGGCATTATCTGGAGAGAAGTCAGGTGCTCCAAATTTTTGTCCAATTGTGTCTAGTCCATAGTAGATCTTTTTATAGATCTGTCCTTCATCTATAGAGTGTAGAGAAAAATCAAGGAATCTCTGGATACTCATAGGTAGAAGTACAGCCACTTCACTAAGGCCAAGCAATTCCTCATTTGAAGAAGACACCTGTTTTGAGATGAAACGTGTAGCCTTATTAAAATGAGTGTACTTTTACCTAAGAGCCATCATCTTGTCCAGCAGCACACAGGGCTTCGTTATTTTTTCTCTACTCTCTAGTGCACTAAATGCATAACTGGCACAAATGTGAGTCAGCCAGTCCTCTTTACAGACTTTTGGACTGTTATAAGCACGTTTCTTTAAGATGAACAGTCCTGCTTACTCTCACAGACACTTAATTTACTGAAAACTTATACACCACTGAGCACGGATCAATCTGGACTAAAATGTTTTGGCAGAATGATTATTCACCAAACGATTGATTGTCCAATGGTTGTTCAATCATGCTCTGCTTCTGTCTGACTTTTTTGGCCAACTTAACACTAAACCACATACTTATATATATTTGCTGAGCCAATCTGCCAAGATTCAAATTGGACAATTTTGGTCAAATTTGCTTGGGAAATTAGAGTCAATTGCTGTTGTAAAAGCCATTTATCATTCTTGGAGGAGGAGGAAGCATATTAAATGGATGGGCTGGAAAGGGTTAAAAAACAATTTTAAAAAAAAATTTACACTTGCCTAGGCCATCACCTATCCCTGCCACCACATTTCTCCATTGGTCATTTGTTGGCTTCTTAGGCTCGGAACCAGTCTCCTTTCCACTCTGTACTTCCGGAATTGGCTAGACCACTATGTACATTCGGACATCATGATGTCAGAAAGTGTGTTGCCCCATATAGTCATGTAGTACTGTAAATAGCAGAGCACCAAAATGTGAAAACAAGCCTGGTCGGCTTCAGAAGCACTGGTAACCAATGAAGAGCACTGGAGTGGAGCCTAGAGGAAGCCAATGGAGAACTGCGGGGAGCTGTGTTGGCAGGGACATGTGACGGGTTAGGTGAATGTGTTTCTTTAATTATTTTTTAAATCCCTTCACTGCCCATAGGAATCCAATAAAATGTTAGTCAAGTTGGCCACCATTTTGCTGGATTCACACAAATTGAATTCCCCGAATTTCCAATTTGCCAGATCGCACAAATTACAAATGAATTTGATTAGTTTCGAATCTATTAGCTCATCCTTAATTAACAGTTTTAATGAAGTTTGTTGTCTGCAAGAAGCCATTTCTAGTTGGGAAGAGACTGGCAATAATACTAACAGGAAGCTTTGCCTTTGTGATCTCCAATTTATGTCGACTATTGCAGAACGTTTAGAAACAAGTCATCTACGTACCGTATCTACATCTCCATACATACACGCATCTCATTTTATAAACTGTACCTGTAATACACACACACAAATATATATATATATAAATATAAATATATATATATATATATATATATATATGTGTCTTCTGATGTACTGCAGACCGGTATCTATCTTATATGCAGTACAATATGCTGTTACGGCTGAGATTTGATCCATATTCAGTTCTATGGATCAATTTGCATACAATGTTCTTCCAAGAATCCTTCTCTATATGTTAGATGTCACAGATAGCATACAGCTCATCTATCACAACTGATAAATCCCATGCAATCTAGGGCACACATGTTGAGGCTTTCACAGCTCAGGGAATGTGGTGAAATCTCAGTTTAAATTTCATGAAAATTGGAATATTATTAGGGAACGTGGACATCTGCTGCACATTACTGTAACAGGGCTGAGTATGAGATTTTAAGAACGCTCAAGCACATGCTGCTGAGAATATCTACAGAGCAGATACACTAGCAGTATGGATGTTAACATTGATTTAACCCTTTAAATGTAGCTTAACTGGCCCAGTTTTGTAAAGAAATCCACAATGGTATTTACCTTTGCGGATTTTGGTGGACTGCAGCGTGAATGTCCCATGCTTGCTTTTAGTATTTCCATGGAAAGATGCAATGCAGTAAACGCAACCTACATAAGACAGATCCATCTCAAAGTCTGTAGAAGACGAGACACTAGCAGATCACTTCATTTATCATCAAGATATCCCTAGAGAATGGTGCTTGAGTACAAATATCCTTAGTGTCCAAAGAGCTGACCAGACATAACCACAGCCACTCATCACAATGCAGACATTAACATATTCTCCTTCCATTTCCTTAACTCTCGGTCTGGACGTACAATCATATGGATCTTGAACTAGACTTATGTCTTCCCTCGAGTTCCCTTGACAACTAGTGTAAACGTTCAATGAAGATCAGCGTTTCTCTTGAAGAAAGAGACTCCACATTTTTCTAATGGTTTGAAGGTTGGTATGTCCAACACAATGTCAGAGTAAATGGTTGATATTTTGGAAACTAAATCTATTTTTAGACAAGGAGATTAAAGGGAACCTGTCACCAGATTTGGTGACTATAAGCTGCAGCCACCACAAGTGGGTTCTTTATATACAGCATTCTAACATGCTGTATATAAGAGCTCAGATCGCAGTGTAGAACGTAAGTTTCAATTTATAATACTTACCTAAAAGGTCGGTTCAGTGCAGAATGGTCAAATGAGTGTCTTCGTTCTCCGGCTGCGGCGCCTCCTCTTTCGGCCATCTTTGTCCTCTTTCTTCTGAAGCCTGGGTGCATGACTGGTCCTACGTCATGCACATGTGCCGGCATTGAGGTCCTGCGTAGGCGCACTACAATACTTTGATCTGCCCTGCTCAGGGCAGATCAAAGTGTACCTGCGCAGGACCTCAATGCCGGCCTGTGTGGATGACATAGTAAGCGTCATGCATCCATGCTTCAGAAGAAGAAGGACAAAGATGGCTGAAAGAGGAGGCGCCGCACCCGGAGAACGGAGACACACATCCGACCTGTCTGAACTGAACTGACCATTTAGGTGAGTATTATAAAATGTTTTTTTACGTTCTACACAGCGGCCTGGGCTCTTATATACAGCATGTTAGAATGCTGTATATAAGAGCTCACTGGTGGTGGCTGCAGCTTATAGTCACCAAATCTGGTGACAGGTTCCCTTTAATAAATTGCTTTTATATAAAGGGGTATTCCCTTCATATAATGTTATGGCATATGTCTTAATAAACATGATCATAAGGGACCAATATTTAGAACTCTCACCAATCCCTTGATCGAAAGTGAAAAGGCATTTCTTGCACCTTCCTCACACAGTAATGTCCTCTAAACTCACCAGTAAAGTCAACTGAAACATACAGGTAGTGGCTCGAAAATTAGTTGTCAAGGAAAAAAAATGTAACCCTCTTAACGACATGGGATGTACATGTACGTCATATGTTGGGTCTCGTTCTTTGATGAAAATGCAAAAAATGAACTTGCATCATTTCAACACAAGCCATAGGCTGGTCTTCATCTTCAAAAAGGCACCATCATGGCAGGCACGTCGCTCTTGAGCAGACCCCCAGCCATAATGGCAACCCATCAGCCCCCTGTAATTGCATTGAGGGGGGCGAGTGATGGGCACAGATTAAAACCCCGTAAAGGGATTAACAAAGTAAAGAGTAAAAAGTCTTAAAAGATAAAAAAATTAAAACATTTTATATATATATATATATATATATATATATATATATATACAGTATATATATATATATATATATATATATATATATATAATAGAAAATAACAGAATCAAACAGGGGTTCCCTTGCTGTTTTCCTACGCTGGTACTAACCTGAATTCAAACCATACTGGTAGCACCTTTACAATGTGAACAGGTGCGTATCTGGATGGTGTGTAAATATGAGAAAAAATTCCAGCCGCACACTGTGAAAAACCAAAATAAATTCTACCTTATAACATAAATGGAGGTACTTAGAATATTATAATGGCCATTGTAATACCAGCCCAGCGCCCCTTCACGGCAACCTCCTTTGCTGGGTCCTACACTACACTGCATCTTCTCTGGGTTTCAGGGAACCCCTGTTTCATTCTGTTTTTTTCTATTGTATAATGCATATAACAGGGAGTGGTGCTCTGTTTGCTGGATTTGCACCCCAGCTCCTGGCTGCTTCATTAGCCTCCTTTTTGTTCACCAGCTGATATTGTAGTATTTTTTTAAAACCCAGAAAAGATGCAGTGTATTGTGGGACCCAGCAAAGGCGGTTGCCGTGAAGGGGCGCTGGGCTGGTATTGCAATGGCCATTATAATATTCTAAATACCTCCATTTATGTTATAAGGTAGAATTTATTTTGTTCTTTCACAGTGTGTGGCTGGAACTTTTTCTCATATATATATATATCGTCCCCCGACGAAGCATTGTGACGAAACACGTGTTGGGACGTCGGTCCCCACGTGCCCTCCAGGATTCTCGGACGCTTTAACTGTTTGTGGTAAGCCTGTATGCCTTATTAATGATTGACTTACATGATACTGCTTGGGCACTTTTTACCCCTTTTTTTCTGGGAAAATTGGTATTGAGTGACAACAGTGCCTTAGTGGGTTTTTCCGTCCATTGTGCAGCTTTATATATAGGCCCTTTGAGTTATGACCTGATTTAAGGCCATAGGCCCAGGCCATGGGTTCTGGTACTAGCTGCCCAGTGGATGGTTTTGTCCCTACATAGGATTATCCTTATGGTTATCAGGTTGCCACATTAAGTGTTGTAATCATCTGGTTCAGCAGGTCCGACACAACTTTGATATAATTCCTGGGTCACGTGGGGGTCTCCCCTCTTCCTTCACCTACTCAATCTGGTTTTTCATGATTGTTCATCGTCCCCCGACGAAGCATTGTGACGAAACACGTGTTGGGACGTCGGTCCCCACGTGCCCTCCAGGATTCTCGGACGCTTTAACTGTTTGTGGTAAGCCTGTATGCCTTATTAATGATTGACTTACATGATACTGCTTGGGCACTTTTTACCCCTTTTTTTCTGGGAAAATTGGTATTGAGTGACAACAGTGCCTTAGTGGGTTTTTCCGTCCATTGTGCAGCTTTATATATAGGCCCTTTGAGTTATGACCTGATTTAAGGCCATAGGCCCAGGCCATGGGTTCTGGTACTAGCTGCCCAGTGGATGGTTTTGTCCCTACATAGGATTATCCTTATGGTTATCAGGTTGCCACATTAAGTGTTGTAATCATCTGGTTCAGCAGGTCCGACACAACTTTGATATAATTCCTGGGTCACGTGGGGGTCTCCCCTCTTCCTTCACCTACTCAATCTGGTTTTTCATGATTGTTAAATTATATGTATTGTAATACCCTGTGCACTATAAAATAAAATGTTTTATACATTTGTATCACGGTGTCTATGGGGTATTTCTATACTTTGGTAAATTTAAAGACTCTTGCGCCTTGTGTTTAATATATATATATATATATATATATTTATTCAAAATACTCCCCAACTTCAAAGATCTAACATAAATAGTACAAAAATAATATATTTGATCATTAGGTAGCTTTAGGTAATTTTTTTGGTCATTTATGAATGCCATACAAATAATACCCAAAAACCAATTGTGGAATGATGGCTTTTTTTTTTGTCCACTTGGAATTTTCTTCTTGTTTTTCAATGTATTGTATGGTAAAATGACTGGTACAGTTCAAATAACAACTCGTCCTGCAAAAAATAAGCCCACTTACAGCTTGGTGTACAGAGAAATAAAAAAGTTAAGCTTCTTGAAAGGGGAGGAAAAAAAATCACAAGAAACGCCATAATGGAACATCATCTGGTTGGGAAGAGGTTAAACATTGCATAATGATCGATTTATCCATTCAGCGGATTGTCTTTTATTCTGATTTTTGGGATCCCTGAAATCAAATCCCCAATGGTACCATCACTTAGAATTTTGGAAAAAACTCTTTAAAGGAGTAAAACCATTACTTGCAGTTATCCTAAAAGTAACTGGCCGCCCCCCTCGAATTTTATAATTAAATGTGCCAAATTAATTTTTTTCCTAAAATAATCCTATAGTTTTAAATCTAGCTTCTACAAAACATTGGGGAGGTTTAACCTATTCATTTTTGCAGAATTGACCACCGTGCTGCCGCCCGACCACCGTGTGGAGCTGCCGCCCGACCACCGTGCGGAGCTGCCGCCCGACCACCATGCGGAGCTGCCGCCCGACCACCGTGCGGAGCTGCCGCCCGACCACCGTGCGGAGCTGCCGCCCGACCACCGTGCAGAGCTGCCGCCCGACCACCGTGCGGAGCTGCCGCCCAATCTACACCCCACCTACTGTCTCCTTCCCAAAATCCTATAGAATGTAAGCCCGGAAGGACCGGGCCCTCTTCCCTCTGTACTAGTCTGTCTACTGTAACTTGTATATGTATTCTGTATGTAACCCACTTCTCATGTACAGCACCATGGAATCAATGGTGCTCTAGAAATAATTATTATTAATAATAATAATAATAATAATAATAATAATAATTGTATTACTTTTGGATGGCTTTGTTTCTTTTCTTGCTTTCTCCCCGTCATTTCTATTTTGCGGAGACTTCTTTATTATGAAATTACGAATTAAACTGACAATAGCGGAGGTTACAGAGTCCGCAGTCCTTTGGATGCTCTTCTGGAATATATATGGCTTTATGGATAAGGGTACTTTTGACTAGTCAGTCATTTCTGGGATTTTTTTTTTGAGTAACTTTCCATCATTTAGTAACCATGGTTCTTATATTCACAGAAAATTCAAAAACTTATTTTACCACTTGTTTGGAAATTTCTTCTGACTCAACAATGATAAGTAACACAATAATGTTGTCGCTATTTTTATCTGTGATGACTGTGTCCTTCTTAAAGTCACGAACCAAATGCTTCACAAAAAGAATATTATAGAGTAAGAGGTTTGGAAAAAAAGGATATTTGGGGGGTTCTAAATGTTTTTTTTTATTTTTACGATATTACAACACGTACAGGTCAGATTGTGGCAAGGTTTTTGTTTGCAGAGCAGCCTGTAAAACCTGCTATCCAAGCAGTGCGAAATGCTTGTGTTTGGACATTGGATTAAAGGGAACCTGTAACCAGATTTGGCCACTATGAGCTTCAGTATCCACCAGTGGGCTCTTATATACAGCATTCTAACATGCTGTATATAACAGCCCTTTCAGCTGTGAAGAACATATGTCCTCCTTCTTCTGAAGCCTGGGTGCATGACGCGTTCTACGTCATACAACCTCGCCGGCATTGAGGTCCTACGCAGGCGCACTACAATACTTTGATCTGCCCTGCTCAGGGCAGATCAAAGTGCGCCTACGCAGGACCTCAATGCCAGTGAGTGTGGATGAGTATTATAAAGTGATTTTTACGCTCTACACAGCGGCCTAAGCTCTTATATACAGTATGTTAGAATGCTGTATATAACAGCCCACTGGTGGTTGCCGCAGCTTATAGTCACCAAATCTGGTGATAGGTTCCCTTTATGCAGCTTTTGGTTGGCACTAGAGATGAGCGAACCCGAATAGTAAAGTTTGGTGTTCGTATCAAACACTGACTTTACAAAAATTGTGTTTGAGTTCAGAGTTCAGGTGCTTTACGTATGCTAACCACTAAATCAAACACTGGTGTGCTTGGGTATGTGTCACGCTTGACGCCGGGTGAGGAAACCGCGGCGAGCTGAAATGGACCCACTGGACCACAGGGAGACCCTGTGTGTACTTTAACATGGGGTAGAGGACTGGGACTGTAGCAGCTGAACCCCAGGATAGGGGCAGACACAAGAGCAGATGGAGCAGAGTCTCAAGTGCAAACAGGGAACATCAGGGTGTCTCTAGGTAGAAGGCATGGCTGGGCTGGACAGGCACAGTCTCGGGTGTGGCGGGGGCCACCGGGATAACTGAGGCTGGAGGCTTAGCCAGGCTGTGGAGGCACAGTCTTTGGTGTGGTGGGGACCACCGGGATAACTGAGGCTAGAGGTACGGCTGGGGAGGACATGCACAGTCTCTGGTGTGGCATGGGCCACCAGGGTAGATGAGGCTGGAGGCACAGTCGAGATGCACAGACAGGGACACTGGCACCGACAGGACAGGACCAATAGGCAGGGAACCAACAGGACTGAATGGATGGGAAACACAAGGGGACCTGATGACTAGCTAGCCTGAGTGCTGGACACTGACTAGCTAAAGTGTGTTGAACAGGCAACTCCCCTAGTGGGAGATGGTCTTAAATACCCAGTATCTCTCAGCGATTTGCTGAGAGGCACTTTCTGGGAGTGGCGCACTGGCTTTTTAAAAGAGGAGCAGTGGCTTGTGCGCACTCCCTAGGAGCGCTGACAGAGATCCTGTGACACGCGCACAGACTCCGATAGGGGGAAGGAAAATAAACCCAAGTGGAGGAGCAAGCAGGGATGCAGGGTAGCGAGGGAGCTGGCCATGGCGGTGAATCAGAGAGCGTCCCTGTAGGCCGGCAGAGACAGGGATGCAACATTACAGTATGCTTGATACTTGGCCCAGTGCAAGCCACTTCCAATGTCTGAATGGCTCTCATTGGCGGTAAAAACAACATTATTGGATTTAGTGTGTCTTAAAAAAACCAAAACAAAAAAACCCACCCTCCTTATCCCAGAAGTGATCTGTTAATGGCTGGCTATATGTGGGTGAAGAGCCGAACAGTCGAATCATTGACTTCCATTAGGGTTCAGGTCAAGTTTGGGTCTCAAACTGAACTATACTGAGGAGCAAAGAAGGGAAACCGGGCACGGCTGATCCCTCTGATCGATCGCTTCATAGATCAAAAAGACGCTTAGCAAATGGGTGCACATCCAGAAAAACAGTCCATATGTAAATATCCAGAGAGAAAAAAGAATGGCAGCACTCACCAGAGCTTCAGTTGCGGTTATTTTATTTCCAAGTGAAGGACAGGTACATGTGGAGGGGGAGGTGAGGTCTTGTCAAGACCTGTTGAAGCACAAAGTTGTGTGAAACGGCTCGCGTTCATCCTGGCACATAGCCTCTCCTCACCTCTCCCTTCTACATATACCTGTCCTTCAGTTGGAAATAAAATAACTGCAACCGAAGCTCTGGTGAGTGTTGCCATTCTTTCTTTTTCTCTCTGGATATTTATAAACTGAACTTCATCTAAAGTCCGGCTGAACCCAAACTTCAACGGGTCCACTCATCTCTAGTTGACACTATCCTAAAGTTTTGGGCTCTGAGTTACCGAGACACCATACAAAATATAATTTCTCATCGTCCAAGTAAATTACCAATCCTAGAACTCATGAGCTATATCTATTCTTATTTATCATATTAATCGGTAAAATTAAAAATTTGAGTTAGGTAAATCTGAAACACAAGGTACATCCATGAACTTAACAAATTTAACGCGGGCTGGTGTTCTTCCGCCAAAGGCAATGTAAACTTTTACATCCTCACAGATACTGACATCTTGGCACACACTCTCCGTTGCTTGCTTAAAGGCAAAACCGTACCTATTTTCTGTATTTTTAAGCACAGCAGGTTGCTCTCCGGCTGCCAGAAAATATACAAATTATTAAAATAATTTTTCATGGATAATACTGAAAGCTAATTTGGTACCTTGATGGGAAAATTCACGTTCGTTTTCATTTATTATGAAAATCATAAAATACATAGTTAAAATTCATTTGTACCATGATTCATTCCCATATCCCAACTGCTTATTACATATCACTGTATTCCGAGTTAATCAGGCAATTATTGCAAAATTTACATAAACACTTAGGGGGTGATTCATTAAGGGGTGAAGTAATGAGAGTGATTAAATTCTGTACTTGAACTATGCACAAGGCTCGATCTCTCCCACGATTTAGGGCACAAATGCTTGATTCTGGAATAGAGATAAACCTCCACATATAGATCCACTAAACTGCATGATAAATTGCTGTACAATGGGCCTTTTGAACTTCCGTAATGTAGGTACTTTTACCAACGCCCCGTCTACAGACTCATTTGTGATGATCATAACCGTAATCTCTCTATTACTGCTTGGCAGGCGTCAAGTTCTGCTTGGACATTGCCAGGCGTCTACTCGTAGATACTACCAAATAGTACAAGCAGAAGCAATTTTGCTGTGACTGTGATTGCATTTTTGTTAAAAGAAACTGTGTTGGAAAATATGCGTTGAATAAAATGCGGTAAAAAATAAAGGAGACGAAAATGCAAATAAGTGGAAACCTTCGAAATAACTTATTTAAGTGCTCCTCAGTCCGTTTCCTACGTACATGTTCTAGCCATGTTTTTCATGGATAGAATAAAGTAGAAGAGGTTCCTCTGCGCTGCCCGTGTAACCAAATGATGAGTCAGATTAAATTTAACAGGTTTATTAATCTTACGCGTTTTGAGGCAATCTGGCCTCTTCTTCAAAATAAAACCATCTTATGCATTTTGAGGTGATTTGACCTTTTCTTCAGGATAAAACCATCTTATACATTTCTAGGCGATCTGGTCTCTTCTTCAGAAAAAAAACATTTTACGCATTTCGAGGTGATCTGGCCTCTTCTTCAGGATAACACCATCTCATGCGTTTTAAGGCAATCTGGCCTCTTCTTCAGAATAAAACCATTGTACACGTTTCAAGGTGATCTGGCCTCTTCTTTGGGATAAAACCATCTTCTGTGTTTTGGGGCGATCTGGCCTCTTCAGGATAAAACCATCTTACGTGTTTCAAGGTGATCTAGCCTCTTCTTCAGGATAAAACCATCTTATGCATTTCGAGGCAATCTGGCCTCTTCTTCAGTGTAAAACCATCTTATGTGTTTCGAGGCAATCTGGCCTCTTCTTCACGATAAAAGGTTCTTACATGTTTTAAAGCGATCTGGCCTCTTCTTCAGGATAAAACTGTTTTATGCATTTCAAGGCAACCTGGCCTCTTCTTCACGATAAAACCATCTTACGTGTTTCGAGGCAATCTGGCCTCTTCTTCAGAATAAAACCATCTTACATTTTTCGAGGCACTCTGGCCTCTTCTTCAGGGTAAAAACATCTTATGCATTACTAGGTGATCTGGCCTCTTCTTCAGAATAAAACCATCTTACATTTTTTGAGGCACTCTGGCCTCTTCTTCAAGGTAGAAACATCTTACGCATTACTAGGTGATCTGGCTTCTTCTTCAGGATAAAAACCATCTTACGCGTTTCGAGGCGATCTAGCCTCTTCTTCAAAATAAAACAATCTTACATGTTTCGAGGATGAAACCAATCTCTGGGCTTTTCACAGATAGAAAACATACCAATTATTGTTTATGATTGAGTGGATTGATCCGCAGAGGATCGGATTACATGATAGTCTGTCTTACTGTAAAAAAAAAACAGCTTTAAACTGTCTTGGTCAAAGTGGTTGATGAGTTCTGGAGGTAGCAAGGAAGAATAGTGGCTCATAAATGGAGAAAAGCAAAAAGTTCATGGATAAGATATATGGCAAAAAGTTTTTTATATATGCTTGTACTCTTCATTTCGGCAAAATTTGTTTACACAACAGTGTGCATTTAAAACATTCAATACAATGAGTGTTAACAGTCAATATATAGTAAAATCAATAACAGTATAAAAAAAAGAGAAGTATTTTCTTACTATGTGAAGTTGTAAATAGTCTCCCAAACCAGAAGCACTGTCCACTCGAAGTAACACTGCGTCCTTCTGCTGCGTGGTGAAGCCAACTGCAAGTCGATCAGCTCTTGTACTTGGCCGATCATTTGGAGGCCAGGTGTATGTTATCAGTGCTCCCCCTTTTCCAAATATATATGTGGTACCAGCTAAAAGAGAAGAGGAGAGAAGATGAGGGTACGTCCATTAACGAGGAATCATTAATTATCAATGTGCTGGGAAAAGAATACAATGTGTAATATATTCATTAATGACTTCACAAGTCTACAAAATTCACCTATTGAGAGGTAATAACAAGAAACTTATGTACGGATAATGCACATAACCTTAAAGATGGGGATGATTACAATAAAGTGGTAACTGGGAGCAAAATAAAAGACCAGGAGATACATAAACTATAAAACAGAAAATGCTAAAAGAGATTTTGAACTGATAAATGCTCGGTAGGATTCAGGTGATCCAAAGCCAGTGGTTCAATGGTGATGGGTAAGCCATGAGCTCCAGTGTAGGCCACCAAAGGAGGACCATATGTGCTATTCGTACTACAATATCCATTTTTGGCTGTTATACAGGGCCAATTTGGATGGCAAAATACCAGTCTTACATCTTACTCTAAAGTATTGATCTGTAAATATTAGCAATTTCATTTTTGGTTTTCTTCAAGTTGATTGCAGTTCAAAAAGTACAAAAGGTTGGAGACCTCTGATTAGTAAACTCGTGGTCTAAGGCACTGAATTTGTATGTGTACACTAAAGGCCCCGTCACACACAACGAGATCACTAACGAGATCATTGATGAGTCACAGTTTCAGTGACTGCTGAGATTGTTATACAGGTCGCTACTGCGACCTGTATCGTTACTGAGTCGTTGGTAAGGTCTGACTGTGTGACATCACACCAGCGACCTCCCAGCGACTTACCAGCAATCCTTATCAGGTGGAATCGTTGTTGGGATTGCTGGTAAGTCGTTGTGTGTGAATGGGCCTTAGGGTGCCTTCACACTTTAGCGATGCAGCAGCGATCCCACCAGCGATCTGACCTGGTCAGGATCGCTGCTGCATCGCTACATGGTCGCTGGTGAGCTGTCAAACAGGCAGATCTCACCAGCGACCAGTGACCAGCCCCCAGCCAGCAGCGACGTGCAAGCAACGCTGCGCTTGCACGGAGCCGGCGTCTGGAAGCTGCGGACACTGGTAACTAAGGTAAACATCGGGTATGGTTACCCGATGTTTACATTAGTTACCAGCGCACACCGCTTAGCTTAGCGCTGGCTCCTTGCTCTCCTAGCTACAGTACACATCGGGTTAATTAACCCGATGTGTACAGCAGCTACATGTGCAGAGAGCCGGAGCCGGCAGCACAGGCAGCGTGAGAGCTGCGGAGGCTGGTAACTAAGGTAAATATCGGGTAACCACCTTGGTTACCCGATGTTTATCTTGGTTACAGCTTACCGCAGCTGCCAGATGCCGGCGCTCTCTCGCTGTCACACAAAGCGATCTGTGTGTCACAGTGGGAGAGCGCCTTTGAAGAAAACGAACCAGGGCTGTGTGTAACGAGCAGCGATCTCGCAGCAGGGGCCAGATCGCTGCTCAGTGTCACACACAGCGACATCGCTAATGAGGTCACTGCTGCGTCACAAAAAGCGTGACTCAGCAGCGATCTCGGCAGCGATCTCGCTGTGTGTGAAGCACCCCTTAAGACAAAAGGTATCCACATCACTTGATAAGGTTGGATAATGCCTTCTTAAAGATGTATGTAGAGATGAGTAATTCTACACATACAGTCCTGGATCAGCATCCAGTCCAGTCCTCTATGGCAGTCGGTCTTCTCTTCTGCATTTAGGACCCTCACCCTGGCATCCTATTGCTTTCCAAGTGACTAGACCTCATGCAACATCGTAATAATGGATGCTAATAAGTGACAGAGGTACCCAAGATGCCGAGGTAAGGATGTCATACGCAGATGAGAAGATTGCCTATCAAGGAGGACTGGACACTACACCAGGGCAGCATGACTCAAATTGTTTGTCTCTAGATGTTACCTTATAGGCATTTTCATATTGACCTATCATTGGGATGTGATATCAATTTGGTGGAGATGTGACACCCCTGAGGTTCGGCTAATTTGAAAGAACTGCAAAGATGAATACATCCTGTAGGGACTATATATGGTCCTCCAGCTTTTTCACATTCAAATGGATGACCCATGACCACAACCCAATGAATTGCTCCATCTTCCTGGCAGCAGATAGTTGGGTATGTCAGAAGTAAGACCTCACCACTGATCTGATAATGATGTACTATTATACGGATGGGTTTTTGCTAGAGTTGATGCAATTCTTTTTAGAAGACTCAGACCATTGGCTACAAGAGTGGTTTGTGGTCGCTGGACGATAGCACTGAGAACTACATCCTACCTGACAATACCCAAGTCTCTTCATTTGATTAGACGGCCTGGCGTCACATGTGTGTCATGTCACAAAGATGATGTGCTAGGACAGGTAATCAAAAAAAGAGCCACAGATACCAGGAGGTAGGAGGGCTTAGGGCTCCTGTCTTAAGGCCCTGTCACACACAGAGATAAATCTTTGGCAGATCTGTGGTTGCAGTGAAATCATGGACATATTGTTCCATTTGTACACAGCCACAAACCTGGCACTGATTGTCCACAATTTCACTGCAACCACAGATCTGCCGAAGATTTATCTCTGTGTGTGACAGGGCCTTTAGTGTTATCACGATTCTGATGTGCAGAAAATTCTGTAGCGTTCTGCTATGCTCTCTTGCAGAGTTGGTATATGTTGCCTATGGTGCAGAGCGTTTTGCAGAATGAATGCTCTGCTAGTTGTTTCACAAGCACTGGGCTTCATGCTGGTCCTGGGAGGTGCTCTCACAGATGCTTCTCGTTCCCGGTAATTGCTCTGCTTCCTTAGGGAGCATGTTAGCTCAGGACGCCGCCAGTTGTACTTCCTGTTTACAGTTGTGCTGTTGGCTCCCATGGTGCTCAGTGTTCAGATCTTGGTCTCTCGACTCCGGACTGCTGCTAGTGCTTACCCGTCTCTGCCTGTTTTCCCTTGTTTCTGTTGTGACTTCCCGGCTTCTGACCTCGGACTTCCTCCTGACCACGTCACTGCCTGCTCCCTGTATTTTATATGTACTCTCCTGGAACCCTGACCTTTGGCTTGCATCTTGACCTCATCTCTTTCTGCACCTGCCCCCAGTGTACTGTCGTGCACTCCTGGTTTATGATCTTGGCCTGTCTGACTACCTCTCTATTTACTGCATACAAAGAGTATCTAGCAACACCTTGTGACAGTCATCACAAGGGCGTTCATAGGGCTCCCACCTTAGGGCGTCTTAGGGCTCCCGTACAGTGACCACAGATTACTAATGTGGCTGCTTGACCAAGTCCTGCGGATCGATGCACACCAACTCTAATTATCACTATTAAAGCCTGGAAAATCCCTTTAAATGAGCCTTTACAGCTACAAAGGTGCATAAATAGGAATTTGACCATTCAATACTGCATATGTGGTTTTCCTTTCTTAAGTAAACTTATCATTCTTTCTTGCACTGCTTTCCTCCAAAGCCGGGAATCACATTGCCTTTTGTATAAACTTCACAGATGCATGCTGTTCCAGTCTGAATATTATACTATTACCCACTCAACCTAAATGCCTTCAAAAAGTGACACAGCGATACGGGGTTGCCTTTTATTCTTAATTTGTGATTTTTTTTTTTTACAATGGTTGATCTTAAACGTTGAATGACTGGAACAATTATAAGGAGCATTCATGAGTCATAACAGGAGAGTAACTATCACATTTCAAGATTTCCTATGTCGGCCTCTATAAAGTAAAACAAATTACAATAAGTCACAATTGGCCAATAATGAACAACAATACGAGGGTGATAATAGGACAAGTCACAGGTTGTGCTTTCTGCTGTTCCTGTTTATATAGAACAGCGGCCAACTCTGCTAGGGACAAGTGTCGCATACTCCTTTATACTACATCGCTTTACTGTAGTCCGTGAGGAATAGTGCTAGTGATATCTTCAATCAGAGACATCTCGAAGCCATGCAGGGTGTTTATCAAGAAGTACAAAGCCATCTTGCCTAGACAGGGTTCAATAGAGGCTGTTATATGACCCATGGTGGAAAAGACACGAATCAGGTTGCCCTTTGTTTTTCTACAGGGATCTTCACATTTGCAAAAAGAAGAAGAGACCTCATTAGCTCCAGGTTTAATTTTTTTGGAGAAAAAACAAGCTCCTTATTGTTCTGTTAAGAGGATGTGTCGCGGGCGGGGAGGAGGGGGTCAACACTGCGCTCACCCCTCTGCTCGGGTCCGGCTGCTGCTGCTCAGTGGTGGCTCGAGCGGTGGGCCGGATCCCGGGGGTCTCGAGCGGCGCTCCTCGCCCGTGAGTGAAAGGGGTGTTTGGGAGTGGGGATTGTTTATTGTCCGTGACGCCACCCACGGTTGTGGTGATTTGTTGACACCACCGCTGCTCTGTATGGGGATCCCGGGAGTGATGGTATGGAGCAGCCAGATGTTAGTCCTCCCCTCCGTGGGTAGAGGGGTTGGTTGTCCCGGGGCCCAGTGATGAGGTGGGAGATGCAGGGCTTGGTGGGCGCAGGGACGCGGGGGCAGCGCTGTGCCTTGCGGCACTGTGGTACTCACTCAGCCTGAGACGATGACACAGTTCTCGGTAAAACACACGGCTGGAAAGACGGTTCCCACGGACGGCTGCACTTGCTTTTCCCCAGTAGTTGACGGTGACGGTCCCTTTTCCTGCACCTAAGATGATGATGGTTGTGTCGCGGGCGGAGAGGAGGGTGTCAGCACACTACGCTCACCCCCTACTGCTCGGGTCCGGCTGCTGCTGCTCAGTAGTGGCTCGAGCGGTGGGCCGGATCCCGGGGGTTTCTCGAGCAGCACTCCTCGCCCGTGAGTGAAAAGGGGGTTTTGTTGGGTGTGGGGATAGTTTATTGTCCGTGACGCCACCCACGGTTGTGGTGATTTCACCACCGCTGCTCTATATGGGGATCCCGGGGATGGTGATGCGGAGCAGCCAGGTGTTGTGTTGCCCCTCCGTGGGTAGGGGTTGGTGATCCCAGGGCCCGGTGATGGCTTGGGAGGTGCAGGGCCTGGTGGGCGCAGGGACGCGGGGGCAGCGCTGTGCCTTGCGGCACTGTGGTACTCACTCAGCCTGAGACGTTGACACAGTTTTTACGGTAAACCAAACGGCTGGTAAGACGGTCCCACGGACGGCTGCACTTGCTCTCCCAGTAGGTGACGGTGATGTCCCTCTTCCTTGCACCTTTGTTTACTTGTTGCTTGCGATGGGTCCCCACCGGTAACCCGCTCCCCGGCTTCAAGCTGGACCGGGGGAGTTCTACTCTTTGCCCGCAGGCGCTGGCCCTGAGAAACTGGTGCCTTGGCGGTGGCGGTGCCTCTCCTGTAATGGTTGAGCTGTTGCCTTCAATCGGGACTTGGTTGTTGGGGGATCTACGTCCCCTTCACTGACGGATTTGGCAAATTCTGGCGACTCCTAGCCTTGCCGGGGTCCAAGAGGCCCCTGCCCTGGTGCTGACTGTCCTTCGGAACACTGCTCCAGACCGCCGGGCCACTACCCGTCCGCGGTCCTTCCAGGAACTTCCAAACAGTCCCACTCCAGACAGTCACCGCCGTTGCTGACCTTGCTGACCTGTCCTGCACACAGCTGGACTACTTCAGGCTTTCTCTCTGTCACCACTCTTGCTTTCCTCCTTTACCACTTTACTTCCTTCTCTCTCACTTAGTTGCTTTCTCAAGCCCTGCCTGGGCTAATCTCTGTTGTTTACTCCTTCATGTCCCTCACTGGACTGCCTGGTTTCCTCCCGCCTCCAGAGCTGTGTCCTCCTCGGTGGGCGGAGCCAACCGCCTGGCCCACCCCCTGGTGTGAACATCAGCCTCTGGAGGAAGGCAACAAGGATTTTTGGTTAGCTTTGGTGTTCCTAACTGGGATGTAGGGTGTGGTGGTGTGTGACCTGTGTCCCCTGGCTTGCCCAGGGCGACACATTCCCCCTTAGCAAAATGCAGACCGTCCGCGGGCTGCCGTCCAACACCGGTTTTATTTTTCTGCAAAAGATAACATGGTAAAATAATAACATATGTACATTGTTAATAACTCTTCCCTTAACGGGAGGCACATTTCTTTAACGTTGCATAACGGTTTACGGTTACGGTTTCCGCTCTCTCCCACCCAAGCAACCTGGCCCTGATGCTGCCCCTAAAGCCCAGGCAGCACCCCTTGACCCACAGTCCAGCACACGGTACCCGAGCGGGATCTGTCCTTCCCTCCAGAGGGTAGCCACCGGTTCCTTTGGTGGCTGGGCCCCAGCCTGCTCTGCTGAGGGCCCTCCCTCCAACCTGCCTCTCCGGAGGCGGCATTGCGGAAATGGTAACGGCAAACAACATATTTACAAGCCACTTAACGTTTGTGGTTGCCCTGCAAGTTCACGGGCTTGTCCATGGAAAGTCCTCCATGCAAAACTTTTAAACGGTCCCCACGGGGACAACGGTGCCGGCTCCGGCCGGTTCAATCACAAAGACAAATCAGGTAATGTACTCGGTATCATTTTCATCATTTTTCAAACTTTCCAACTTTTAAACAAACAAACAAAGTGGTGGTCCCAACGGGGACTGGACAACGGTGCTCCGCTGCCCTACTCCAGGCCTTCAGCTTCATCCGAGGGAGGGGGTGCCGAGCCCACTCTGCTCTCCTGGCTGCCCCGTAGTTTCACATCCAGGGCAAACCACCCCCTCTCTCCGCAGTGTCGGGTGTACCGAACAAGGTCTCCCGGCATTAGGTTGCGGCCAGGATGCTCCTCGGGCAAGTGGGCATTCACATCCCGCCGGGCTACAAACACTTCGGCCTCCAGGCCCGGCTCGTAGATGAACCCGTAGCCCCGGCGGACATCAAACCGCCTCACCTGCCCCTCGTACAGCGGTCCCCGGACACGGAACGTGGCCTGGCGGAGATTTTCTTTTTCTCGGATAGCTCGGGCCACCAGCTCGGCCTTCTTCCGTTCCCTCTCAGCGATCTCCAGGCCCAGCGGTACCGGCTCCCTATCCCAATACGGCGCTGCTGCCAGCGCCGGCGCACGGGTCGGGCCCCGCGGGACATTCTGGACGTTGCCCACTGTCAGGAATCTGGGCGGCATGTCCCGCGGTGTCTTGGCCTTGGGCGCTGCCTTGCAGCAACAACCCGGCGCTACCTCAGCCGAGGTGTGGGGGATGGGCATAGGGGCTTTCCGCTGTTGGGCCTTCGGTTCGGAGCGGGTCATCGGCTCCGGCTCGGGGAACTTCTCAAGAGATGCCTCCGGTTCAACCTTCGGAATCTTCCACGGCAACACCTCCGGTTTACTACGGGCTCCGGCTACAGGTTGGCCCGCCTGGGCGGGGACGTTGGGTACTGCTACCGGTTGCGGTGGTAGCAGGCCTAGTGGTGGGGTCACGGCCTCCGGGACGGGTGGCGAGGGAGGCGACGGGGGGAGAGGGCTTGGACCGGGCCCCACAGCCGCGATGACCGGCCCTTCAAGGGCATCGGGACGTGGGTCACTCACCCTCCCTTTCTCCGCCTCCTCCTCGCGTCTCCGCACGGTGGCTACAACGTCCGCCATGTCGGCCTCCCACTCCTCCATGAGGAGCTGCATCTTCACCTGCAGCCGTTGGTAGAGCTGCGCGGTCCGGATTTCCACCCACGCCGCGGTTCCAGGCGCGGGGGCTACGGTGTCGCGGGACGGCATCCACATGATGGCTTCTTCTTCCAGGAACGGTATATCTGCAGAGTCCTGGCGTCCCTGCTTTTATATCTGCAGCTACATGCGTCCAGCCGCCATCGCGTCCCCCTTAGCTCTTTCCGGCCCCTCCTTTCTCGGGGCGGGGTTTTGGCCTTCGCGCCTCTACTACTCGAGAAGACGCTCGAGCGGGAACTTTTCGCGCCAAAGATGGCGGCTTCTGAAATTTTCCTGCCGGATACCTCCGGCGGTAACAATGCGCACCTCTACCAGACGGCAGAGCGGTAAGATCCTGTTCGTGACGCCAAGTTGTCGCGGGCGGGGAGGAGGGTGTCAGCACACTACGCTCACCCCCTACTGCTCGGGTCCGGCTGCTGCTGCTCAGTGGTGGCTCGAGCGGTGGGCCGGATCCCGGGGGTTTCTCGAGCGGCACTCCTCGCCCGTGAGTGAAAAGGGGGTTTTGTTGGGTGTGGGGATAGTTTATTGTCCGTGACGCCACCCACGGTTGTGGTGATTTCACCACCGCTGCTCTATATGGGGATCCCGGGGATGGTGATGCGGAGCAGCCAGGTGTTGTGTTGCCCCTCCGTGGGTAGGGGTTGGTGATCCCGGGGCCCGGTGATGGCTTGGGAGGTGCAGGGCCTGGTGGGCGCAGGGACGCGGGGGCAGCGCTGTGCCTTGCGGCACTGTGGTACTCACTCAGCCTGAGACGTTGACACAGTTTTTACGGTAAACCAAACGGCTGGTAAGACGGTCCCACGGACGGCTGCACTTGCTCTCCCAGTAGGTGACGGTGATGTCCCTCTTCCTTGCATCTTTGTTTACTTGTTGCTTGCGATGGGTCCCCACCGGTAACCCGCTCCCCGGCTTCAAGCTGGACCGGGGGAGCTCTACTCTTTACCCGCAGGCGCTGGCCCTGAGAAACTGGTGCCTTGGCGGTGGCGGTGCCTCTCCTGTAATGGTTGAGCTGTTGCCTTCAATCGGGACTTGGTTGTTGGGGGATCTACGTCCCCTTCACTGACGGATTTGGCAAATTCTGGCGACTCCTAGCCTTGCCGGGGTCCGAGAGGCCCCTGCCCTGGTGCTGACTGTCCTTCGGAACACTGCTCCAGACCGCCGGGCCACTACCCGTCCGCGGTCCTTCCAGGAACTTCCAAACGGTCCCACTCCAGACAGTCACCACCGTTGCTGACCTTGCTGACCTGTCCTGCACACAGCTGGACTACTTCAGGCTTTCTCTCTGTCACCACTCTTGCTTTCCTCCTTTACCACTTTACTTCCTTCTCTCTCACTTAGTTGCTTTCTCAAGCCCTGCCTGGGCTAACCTCTGTTGTTTACTCCTTCATGTCCCTCACTGGACTGCCTGGTTTCCTCCCGCCTCCAGAGCTGTGTCCTCCTCGGTGGGCGGAGCCAACCGCCTGGCCCACCCCCTGGTGTGAACATCAGCCTCTGGAGGAAGGCAACAAGGATTTTTGGTTAGCTTTGGTGTTCCTAACTGGGATGTAGGGTGTGGTGGTGTGTGACCTGTGTCCCCTGGCTTGCCCAGGGCGACACAGTTGCGATGGGTTCCCACCGGTAACCCGCTCCCCGGCTTGGATATAGGCCGGAGGAGCCCTACTTTGCCCGCAGGCGCTGGCCCTGAGAAACTGGTGCCCTGGCGGTGGCGGTGTCTCTCCGTTACGGTTGGACTGTTGCCTTCAATCGGGACTTGGTTGTTGGGAGACAGTCGTCCCCTTCACTGACGGATTTGGCAAATTATGGCGATTCCTAGCCTTGCCGGGATCCGAAAAGCCCCTGCCATGGTGCTGACTGTTCCTTGTATACTGCTCCAGACCGCCGGGTCACCACCCGTCCGCGGTCCTTCCAGCAACCTCCGAGCAGTCCCCCTGCAGACTATCACCGCCATCTGCTGACCTTGCTGTCACTGTCCGGGGCACACACCCGGACCAACTTCAGGCTTTACAAACTGTCACTACTTCCACTTTCCTCCTTTACCACTTCACTTCCTTCTACTTAACTCCACTGTTTACTCCTTCACTTCCCTAGCTTATCTCCCTGGTTTTCCCGCCTCCAGAGCTGTGAACTCCTCGGTGGGCAGAGCCAACCGCCTGGCCCACCCCCTGGTGTGAACACCAGCCCCTGGAGGAAGGCAACAAGGATTTTTGGTTAGCCTTGATGTTCCTAACTGGGGTGTAGGGTGTGGTGGTGTTATGACCTGTGACCCCTGGCTTGCCCAGGGCGTCACATTCCCCCTTAGCAAAATGCAGACCGTCCGCGGGCTGCCCGTCCAACACCGGTTTTATTTTCTGAAAATATATAAATAGATAACACACACACAACTTATGACATCATCCCACATCGGGAGGTTCAGTCCTTAAACGTTGCAAACGGTTTACGGTTACGGTCTCCGCTCTCTCCCACCCAAGTAACCTGGCCCTGATGCTGCCCCTAAAACCCAGGCAGCACCCCTTGACCCAAGTCCAGCACAAGTTACCCGAGCGGGATCTGTCCTTCCCCTCCAGAGGGTAGCCACCGGTTCCTGTGGTGGCTGGGCCCCAGCCGGCTCTACTGCGGGCCCTCCCTCCAACCTGCCTCTCCGGAGGCGGCACTGCGGAAACGGTAACGGTAAAACAACTTATTTACATTCCACTAACGTTTGTGGTTGCCCTGCAAGTTCACGGGCTTGTCCATGGAAAGTTCTCCATGCAACTTTTTAAACGGTCCCCACGGGGAGAACGGTGCCGGCAACGGCCGGTTTTCTCAATCACGGTAAATCAGGTGAACTTTTCGGTAATCATCATTTTACTTATCATCTTTGCAAACAAAAACTCAGTGGTGGTCCCAACGGGGACTGGACAACGGTGCTCCGCTGCCATTACTCCTGGTAGTCGGCTTCGGCTTCATCTGAGGGAGGGGGTGCAGAACTCACACGGCTCTCCTGGCTGCCCCTCAGTTTTGCATCTAGGGCGAACCACCCCCTCTCTCCACAGTGTCGAGTATACTGTACGATGTCACCCGGCATCAGGTTACGGCCGGGATGCCCCTCAGGCAGGTGGGCATTCACATCCCGCCGGGCTACAAACACTTCGGCCTCCAGGCCCGGTTCATATATAAACCCATAGCCCCGGCGGACATCAAACCGCCTCACCTGCCCTTCCTACAGCGGGCCCCAAACACGGAACGTCGCCTGGCGGAGATTCTCCTTCTCTCGGATTGCCCGTGCCACCAATTCTGCTTTCCTCTTTTCCCTCTTACCGATCTCCGGGCCCAGCAGTACCGGCTCTCTGTCCCAATATGGCGCTGCTGCGAGCTCCGGCGCACGGGTCGGGCCCCGCGGGACATTCTGGACGCTGCCCACTGTCAGGGATCTGGGCGGCGGGTCCCGCGGTGTCTTGGCCTTGGGCGCTGCCTTGCAGCACAAACCCGGCGCCACCTCAGCCAAGGTGTGGGGGATGGGCACAGGGGCTTTCCGCGTCTGGGCCTTCGGCTCGGAACGGGTCACCAGCTCCGGCTCGGGGGACTTCTCGGGGGATGCCTCCGGTGCAGACTTCGGGGCCTTCAATGGCAACACCTCCGGTCGACTACGGGCTCCGGCTGCAGGTCGGCCCGCCTGGGCGGGGATGCTGGGTATTGCTACCGGTTGCGGTGGTAGCGGGCCTAGTGGCGGGGTCACAGCCTCCGAGACGGGTGGCGAGGGAGGCAGCGGGGGGGGAGAGGGCTTGGACCGGGTCCCGCAGCCGCGATGACCGGCCCTTCAAGGGCATCAGGGCGTGGGTCACTCACCCTCCCTCCGCTTCCTCCTCGCGTCTCCGCACGGCTGCTATAACGTCCGCCATGTCGGTCTCCCACTCCTCCATGAGGAGCTGCATCCTGACCTGCAGCCGTTGGTAGAGCTGCGCGGTCCGGATCTCCACCCACGCCGCGGTTCCAGGCGCGGGGGCTACGGTGTCGCGGGACGGCATCCACATGGTGACTTCTTCCAGGAACAGGGTGACTGCAGAGTCCTGGCGTCCCTGCTTTTATAGCTGCGCTCACATGCAGCCAGCCGCCATCGCGTCCCCCTTAGCTTCTTTCCGGCCCCTCCTCTATTGGGGCGGGGTTTTGGCCTTCGCGCCTTTGCTACTCGAGAAGACGCTCGAGCGGGAACTCTTCGCGCCAAAGATCGCGGCTTCTGAAATTTTTCGGCCGGACACCTCCGGCGGTAACAAGGCGCACCTCTACCTGACGGCAGAGCGGTAAGATCCTGTTCGTGACGCCAAGTTGTCGCGGGCGGGGAGGAGGGTGTCAACACTGCGCTCACCCCTCTGCTCGGGTCCGGCTGCTGCTGCTCAGTGGTGGCTCGAGCGGTGGGCCGGATCCCGGGGGTCTCAAGCGGCGCTCCTCGCCCGTGAGTGAAAGGGGTGTTTAGGAGTGGGGATTGTTTATTGTCCGTGACGCCACCCACGGTTGTGGTGATTTGTTGACACCACCGCTGCTCTGTATGGGGATCCCGGGAGTGATGGTATGGAGCAGCCAGATGTTAGTCCTCCCCTCCGTGGGTTTAGGGGTTGGTTGCCCGGGGGCCCAGTGATGAGGTGGGAGATGCAGGGCTTGGTGGGCGCAGGGACGCGGGGGCAGCGCTGTGCCTTGTGGCACTGTGGTACTCACTCAGCCTGAGACGATGACACAGTTCTCGGTAAAACACACGGCTGGAAACACGGTTCCCACGGACGGCTGCACTTGCTTTTCCCCAGTAGTTGACGGTGACGGTCCCTTTTCCTGCACCTAAGATGATGATGGTTGCGATGGGTTCCCACCGGTAACCTGCTCCCCAGCTTGGATATAGGCTGGAGGAGCCCTACTTTGCCCGCAGGCGCTGGCCCTGAGAAACTGGTGCCCTGGCGGTGGCGGTGTCTCTCCGTTACGGTTGGACTGTTGCCTTCAATCGGGACTTGGTTGTTGGGAGACTGTCGTCCCCTTCACTGATGGATTTGGCAAATTATGGCAACTCCTAGCCTTGCCGGGATCCGAAAAGCCCCTGCCCTGGTGCTGACTGTTCCTTGTATACTGCTCCAGACCGCCGTGTCACCACCCGTCCGCGGTCCTTCCAGCAACCTCCGAGCAGTCCCCCTGCAGACTATCACCGCCGTCTGCTGACCTTGCTGTCACTGTCCGGGGCACACACCCGGCCCAACTTCAGGCTTTTCAAACTGTCACTACTTCCACTTTCCTCCTTTACCACTTCACTTCCTTCTACTTAACTCCACTGTTTACTCCTTCACTTCCCTAGCTTATCTCCCTGGTTTTCCCGCCTCCAGAGCTGTGAACTCCTCGGTGGGCGGAGCCAACTGCCTGGCCCACCCCCTGGTGTGAACACCAGCCCCTGGAGGAAGGCAACAAGGATTTTTGGTTAGCCTTGATGTTCCTAACTGGGGTGTAGGGTGTGGTGGTGTTATGACCTGTGACCCCTGGCTTGCCCAGGGCGTCACAGATGGATGGACCATAAACCAATACCAGGAATGGTTCCCATGTGGCACTCTATGTCCACCTCAGTGGAGGTGCAATGTGATTATTCCCAATGAATTTAGGGGGCAACCACAAAGCTCAGCTGAATTTTGGCACTTTGCTAGGCAAGGTATACATTCTATACAGGAAGACAAGGCAGCTACTAGGTGTCACAACGTGGACTTGGGGAGAGTATGGCAAGCCAAGACACCAGCAAGAGGGGATAAACAATGACAAACAAGGGGTACACCGGGGACACTTTAACAACCGAGGGCCCTAGGACTAGTGAGAGAGAAGATGGACACCTCCTCCACTTACCTGCCGCTGTACCCTGCACTCCTAGCCAGTCTCTACACAGGTTCCTCATCTGTCATCGAGCAGCAATACCTGAAGCCCTGAGAGACCCTACAATAGTCCCTGGCTAGAGAGTGACAGATGCTAGCCCCACCAATGCACTGAAACAACAGTAAAGGAAGACAAATGGGGGAACACAACAACAGACCACTGTAGTCAGAACCGAGGCTGCAGCCGCACCAGCAACTTCAACAGAGGGTTTCAACAGCTCCTTCCACCTCCTGGCTCAGCATTCAAATGGCAAAGAAAATAACCTGCACCCTCTGCTGGTAGCAGGGGGAATATATAGGGAGTGGGAGTGGTCCCAAACTGTAAACACCTGAGCTGTGTAATTAGCTTGCTTGCTGGCAAGGAATACTGACATTAACCATACAAGTGCCAAATGAAAAGAAAACACATTTACTGTTGAGTGTCAAGAATGGAAAATTACTCTAGTCCTGAATATGTCACTAATCTCATATGCAAAGAGACAGCCGTGACACTATGGGACCTGTGACAAACTAGCCCAAATAAGGTTGCCCCATAATTTTCCACATGGACCTTTTTATTTGGAAACTAGAAAAAGAGGATTGTAGCTTCAGGGTCAGAAATCTGTCTTGTTGGAGAGTCAACAAGCACACAACTGCTTTGTTAATGAGTTGGATAATGATGATAACTATTACCAAAAAGGTTCCCATTTTGCATCTGCTGTGGTGCACACTCTATTATATATTTGCCCCGGTGGAGGCAAGTTTGACTATCCCCAATATATTTAAGGGGCTTTCACAATACTCAATTAAACAATGGTTTTTGCCTTGCTGAAGGGACAACGACAGGGACGGACATATTATTGGTGCAACCTGGTCCAAGTGGTAAGGGAGGCCATGTCCACCTCCAAAGCAGATGGAATTGTGTTTTCCGATAAGTTATAGACCGTAATGGATCCATATACTGTTGTTGTAAAGACGCCCATACTATCTGTTTCCACCAGTGGACAAACATGTATATACCATAGAGATAGAAAAGATGGCTGCTTAGCGCATATGATGAAAGGGATTAAAACTAGGTTGCCCCATAATTCATTTGGAAATAAGAAAATAAAAAATGTAACCCTTAGAGCCACGAGTCCCTCCTGTTGGATTTGCAGTAAGCACCCTACTGCTCTGTTAATAGGATGGATAATGATGAGATGATCAACATTGCCAAGATTCGATTTTGCCAAATTGTACGGATTTTACATGAAAATTCAATTTGTGATGAACCTATTCTATGCAAATTGAATGTTCCTTATTACGGTCTGTGGATTTTTCAGACCACTGGTGGACACAGACAAAAGAACAATATGTGGGCCCCTTGTAGCTCAAGACGTTTTCATAATTCCCAAATTCACCTGCTTTGGAGGTAGTAATAGACCCCCTTGTGTCTTGGGCCCCTGTACAGCAGCACAGGTTGCCCCAATGATATGTCACACCCAAGAGCATAATAAATATAAGAGGAAAAAAAAATTACAATCACTTCACCCAACAGCCGCGCAGCCCCTTATCCAGTCCTCTGCACCTCTTCCTTTCCCCATTGTACACATCCTATTTGGCCTCTACAAAACAGACCCTGGGTTTAGGCTTGACTAGACCGTTGACATCCCTTCATGCCATGCCATCACTCGAGTGATGTTAACATCGTGACATCACGGCAGATGTCAGAGACCTGGTTGACCCGAAAACTGGTGTGAAGAGGATGTGTGTGATGGAGAAGGAGAAAAGAAGTATTATTTTTTTAACCTCTTCCTTTCCCCATCGCACACATCCTATTTGGCCTCTACAAAACAGACCCTGGCTTTAGGCTTGACTAGCCCGTTGACGTCACTTCATGCCATGCCATCATTCGGGTGATGTTAACACCATGGCATCATGGCAGATATCAGAGACCTAGTTGAACCGGGAGCCGGTGAAGAGGATGCCTATTATGGGAAAGAAGAAAAGAGGTATTGTCTGTCCCTCTACCTTACTAGCCGCAATTTTGCTGAATTTGCACATAGAAAATTGCATAATGGTTCTTGCCTAGGTGAGGATTAAAGGTGTAGATATCATAGAGACAGAAGATGGCTGCCATGAGGACTATGAAGAAAGGGCATTCACATTTGGAAATAAGAAAAAAGATATGTAACCAAAGGGCTGTAAGCTATTTTGTTAGCATATCAACAGATGGATATTGACATGAACCGGTACCAGGAATGGTTCACAGTTTACACATGCTATGGGGCCCAGTCCCATCCATGTTCAACCCAATGGAGGTGCAGTATGATTATGCCCAGGGAATTTAGCCGAGCAACCACAAAGCTCTACTGAATAATGGCCTGGTTATACTCATCTTGGAACATCTTGTTACCACTTTTCCTGAAAACGCTCGTTTTGCTTCTATACGCAGATACAAACCTTCATGACACTATATTCACTTAATTCATCTAAATCCTTAATCCTACTAAAATGTAAGTCTTAGCAACCACCAGCAGAGACAAAATAAGGAAATAAAGCATGATGGCCCTATCGTTTGACAAACATTCAGTTTGCAGCAAATCTAATTATGAACTCTCCAGTGTCTACTACTCTTCCTCCCGACATGAATATCTGGCATCAGGAGAAGTCATATTTTAATATTAGGATATAAATATTTATGTTCTATGCTGAAATAGACACATTTTACTACATTAGTACATTTCTGTTTGCAGTAAAATTAAAAATTAATTAAAATATATTAATATCACAAGTATAATTTGAGCGGGGGTCTGGCCGATACACAACAACAGATATTGGGTCATTGTTCTACATTGGCCAACTTTAAGGAATTAGCATCTGGGAGGTAACTGTCTGTGGGGTCTAAAAACATTTTGTCCCCCCTTTTTTTCAGACCAATTTTTCTCCTTTACACTATTCATTATCTGTTACGAACGTCATGTACAAGAAACCTTATACAAATTTTAGTTGTGCCAGGAAGATCTGATTCCTCGAAGGCGGTTTTAGCTGTGCTTGGAAGAGTTCCCAACTTCTCCGATAGTCTGGGAGAATTCCCCTTTTATTGTGGGAACCTTGTGGATGTTCTAGAGAAGACTGGAAGAAAGGACTATACCCAGATGACATAAAATTATTTTTAAAGGAGTTGTCTACCAAGATTTTCAACTTGACTTCTTATTTTTTCTGAACAGGTTATCAAAAAATCATGGACAAACACTATTTCTTATGGCAAACCATAAGAGATCATTGGGATTATTAGTGACCCATGTCAACAGACCATAATTCTGATGTGAAGACATCAGCTGCATTCACTGTATACTGTAAACTGGTGACAATTACAGTCAAAGTAATCTTTATAAGCTTCTTCAGCTTCAGAAAAATCATGGACACCTTACATTTTTTTTTATGCACTGTCCTGGAATTTTTGGATGATTGGAAACCCTATTGCCCACTATAATATTTTAATTTACAAATGGGTCAATGTTGGCCATAAAATAAAAAAAAACACAGATACTGACCTACTGGACCCCACTTTCCCACCACATTATTATCTACGACTCTCACCAGTCTATTACATTTCTTTCCTGGTAAGGAATGCCATGTGACTGGTTGGACTGCAGTGACATTTCGACAAAGTGGGTCACCTAGCTTTCTTTTATGGCTTTGATGGAACATGACCACTGCAGTCAAGCAGAGGCTGCAGTTGTCCCCTAAAGTAAGTGGAAATCATTGACAAAAAGAGCATAGCAAAAAGAATGGTGGTCTATTAGGTGAGTATATGACTTTCTTTAGACCCCAATGGTTCCATTTGTTCGATACAATATAGTAGCGGGTAGTCAAGTTACATTGCTTCATCTTCAGAGGCCATCATACTAAAGCAGGTAGGAAGCAAGTTATTGTTTGATTTGTATACCTTCTTTACACGATTCTTATATATAGAATTCATTCATAGATACTGAGATATAATGAGTAGAGATGAGAGGAACCGTGGAAGTTCAATTCGGCGGGTTTAGACGGACTTTTGAAAAAGTTCGGTTTTGGACCCGGACTTGACCTGAACCCCAATGGAAGTCACTAATTGAGCAGTTCAGCTCTCTGCCCACAGACAGCCAGCCATAAACAGATCACTTCCAGGGAAGGGTAGGCGGGGTTTTTCCATTTTTTTGGGTGCACACTACATCCGATCATGCTGTTGTTATCCCCAGTGCGAGCCGATCAAACACTGCAAGTGGCTCGCATTGGGCTGAGCACCAAGCGTACCCGAGCTCAGCGATGGTCACGCGAGTGGTTTGAATACATAAAGCACCCGATCTCTAGTTTTTTGGAAAGTCTGTTGGGTTCACTCATCTTTACCGGTCATGTCATCAGGTAGGAGACATTTTTACTGGGATCCTGTACTGCAGTCACAAATTACTAACCGCTTCCTATGAATCAATTCGCACCATCTCTACTGTTGCACTAAAAGGATCTAGTCTTAATATAATTTCTAATGATGAGTAAACTGGTATATTATTACAGTCCTAATCCCCCGAAAAAAATAAGCCTAGGGGGCAGTATTAGAGGTTTACTAAAAATTGGAGGACCCGTAGAAGTGCATTTAGCGCAAAACAGCTTTCGTCCCCTTGAGTGCCTGCACCCGGCTTCTCTCCCGCATGTTCTCAATAAAGTGGACTTTTATGCAAGGCGTTGGTTAGTGCCGCTTTCTTCATCTACTCTTGGATTTACTAAAAATTGGAGGACCCATAGAAGTGCATGAAGCGCAAAACACCCTTCATCCCCTGGAGTGCCTGCACCCGGCTTCTCTCCCGCATGTTCTCAATAAAGTGAACTTTTATGCAAGGCGTTGGTTAGTGCCGCTTTCTTCCTCTACTCCTGGATTTAATAAAAATTGGAGGACCGGTAGAAGTGCATGTAGCGCAAAATGGCCTTCATCGCCTGGAGTGCCTGCACCCGGCTTCTCTCCTGCATGTTTTCAGTAAAGTGGACTTTTATGTAAGACGTTGGTTAGTGCCGCTTTCTTCCTCTATTCCTGGATTTACTAAAAATCACCAGTAGCTCGCGAGGACAGGGTCCACACTTTGCTTATAGTATTGATTCCTGTTAAGCAATCGCAAATAAATCTCCGCGTCACACCCTTCCCCCACCCAACTACTTGAAGCCTGCACATTTACATGGCCCCCACAGCAAGCATCATGGGGTTTTGCCTCCACCCACGCATCCACTGCTCCATCCAGCTGTGGGAATCGCTGTAAACAGCTGTTACAAAGCCCCATAGAGATTATGCGTTGAAAGTGAGTGGGTGAATACAAATTAACATTGCATTTCCTACAGAAGTGGAGGCACTGCGCGACGAATGTACATGGTATAATACATTACTGGGTGAGTCTGCAGTCAGGCGGATATTATCATTCCACGATCATACACGACAATGTCCTGCAGTCCCACTTCTGCAGTGCCGTGTGATGCCAGACGTTACAATAAGGCATTATGTTAGCATACGGCTTCCGGCTTATGTTTGTTTACAATAATTAAGAGATTGGTTTTACCGCTTTTTGTAGTGTCTTAATAAGGGAGGCTGACAAGGTTAGATGAATGTGTTCTATGTTTATCACCTAAACAGCAGTATGAGCTTTAAGAGCTCGATTTACCAAAACTAAGACTATCGGGCTGGGACAGATTAATGGAACGCGAGAATACAGCCATAGATCAATAACCACAGTTGCTATAGTAATGCCATTTATGTTCTATCTACATCCGTGCACTATAGTCATACACATTGCTGATTTATAAAAACCAGCCGGTCCATTCTAAAAACGTTTATCTTAAACCCACAAAGTTGTATTCATCTACACAAAGCCGGCGGAATTGTTACTTCTTTTCCCGTTTCGGCATAATAGTTTTTGCTAACCTCCCTACCTAATAGAATTCTCCCCAGTTAATTAGTGGCCCCCGTTGTGAGCACAGTGATGTAGGAAAGAGAGGGAAGAGAAGCTCGCCTTTAATTAAAAAATGATAACGAGCTCTAATTTTGCATGGAGTAAAAAAAAAAAAGGTGGGGGGGAGGTGATGGGGAAGAGAAAATCAGGGAAAGAAAATGCAAAAAAAAAGAAAGAAAGAAAAATAAAGGAAAGCAGCTAGACAAGAAAGGCGGAAGAATACATGATTGAACTTAAGAGTTAATGACCTCTAATACAAGAATGAAATCAGAGAGAGGGCGGAATAAAGAGGCATGGACGGAGGGGCTCGGGAAGAGAACATTACATTGGATAATGTCCTCTAAAGTAGAGCTTTAATGAAGTGTAGAGATGAAGAAAATAGGAAAATAAGTTATTAAATAGGACATGGGAATGACCAAGGACAATTGCTCACTCCTCCCGAATTTCATGTGCGGCCGGGAGGCCAAGACTAACACAAATGATAGTGCTACTGACGAAGGGCTAAACTGGTAATTCTTGTGGCTTACGATTAAGCCGGTCTTTGGACAACTTGGGAAAGCACAAGATATATAGAGACAGTAAGAGACTGTCAAATAAAAGGCATTGCATAGATCGGAATTAAGGGATATATTGAATAAAGACAACAAAATAGAGTCGAGGAAACAAGGTTCTTAGCCTTTTAGGCTGAGGATCAATGTAGGCATAATCAACTTTAGGCATAGGAGTAAGAAAGATCATTTTTCCACCATTTTGCATGTGGAGTAAATGTGCATTTATTATCAATATATCATTTTAATTTTTCAGATACTGTATATACTGTCATGCTACTCTAGAGGGGGCCCTGAAGATAGCTAGAGAGGAAGCTCCAATATGCAGTAAGTAGACAAACCCACTAGAGAGCGATAGCATACAATAGAGTAGTCAGCAAGCCAAGTCAGTATCAGGATGTCTCCTCACTACCAAGGAAAAAGTAAGTCGTGGTGGTGGAAGGCAGGGGTCAAATACCAGGAAGTCTAGTAAATGACAGAAGAGAGAAACGGAGCCGTAGTCAGGAATAATTACAGGAGCCGGAAGGTCAAAACTACATGGAGGAGTGGACAAGTTACAAGACAGGACCGGGGTCAGACGGACAGGATACAATCGGGGAGTCAGGGCAATGCGGTGGACGAGCAATAATCGGAGGACACAGGTCAGGTCAAGGTAGCTGAGAGGAAGGACAGATCAGAGTACACTCACGGAAGCCAGACACGCATGCTGCAGAGCAGGACAATTACTGGCGGCATTCTGGAGGTAGCAGCACCAAGATAAGGCAGCATGACCTCCGGGATGAGGCAGAATGGAACAAGCCCTTTGCATGAAACCAGTACCCCTGGAGAGAGGAAACATGCTACGGCTCAGGAGCAACTGGGCCAAGCATAGATAATGACATATATATAATACTGTAGAATTGGCAGTGCTTAGTTTTGGGTGACTCTTCACCAAATTACCGACTGATCAAAGTAGAAAAATTCAAAGTCAGAATTATTCATCCGAAGTGTTCTTTATTAATTCTATAAGGATGGTGCAGATATTTAATTCACCTTTGCATTTGTGCGGCATGCAAGACTAGCAGATTTGGCAGCTCTTCCTTCTCTGAAGTTTTACTGAGTGGTGGGACTGGAGGAGCTGAAGATAAAACTGCTACCTTCACTGCCAGACACAGGTGAGGGATGTGTCTGTCCTTTCAGCCATGCTCATCAAAATTCCTCAATGTATAGCCATCACCTCTACCCTCCCTGAAAGGCTGATGGACAGCAGCTTCCTGTGATCTAGAACAGTAGCCATCAGAGAGACGCGAGTACTGTGGGAAGACTGCACATTGGAAGATGGGTGTATACAGTGCAGGACTGCTGCCTGCTATATACAGTATAGTACACCAGACAGCTGTAGAGATTGCTGTTTGCTTATCCATATACATAGAGGAGCTTAGAAGTGTACTGGATATAGCAGATCCTGTACACAGTCCTGTATTTTGATATATAGGATACATGTAAATACTATAGAGCTCCTCTATATACTTGTTTCCTATGTATTACACAGTACCTGCCTTATGGTAATATATAAGACACAGGTATCTAGATAAGTTGATATACGATGCATGTATATACTATAGTGGCACTGTGCAGTGTATCATGAGCCAAGGTCCCCTAGATACATCTCCCATATATTAGCACAAAATGGTCTGTATATAGTATGTGGGGTTTGTGCTAGCATATAAGATCCATGTATCCATTACATTTGCCACTAAAAAGGATATTTTTGCATCACAATAGATGTAATTCTCATCCTTGCCTTTATGATTGCACAAACGTGAGCAAATCCCGATGATAGTTGTGTTACTGGGCCTTTAAAGGAGTTTTTGTGGCTTTAGAATATCAATATCCCAATGTTAGGACAGAGCATCAAAACCAGATTGTTGGATTAGTGAAGGTCCGGCTCTCGGCACGCTGCCGATCAGCTGTATGTTGGAATCTGCGCGGCTTGTCAGAAGGGTTTGCAGGGTCAGCGAGCGTGCTATTTTCATTGTGCCATCTACCTGCTCGCTGTTTACTCAGTAGCGGTAGGGCAGGTTGCATTACACAGTTCAATACCCCACAATACCGTGCCGAGCTGCTAGTACATAGACAGAATAGAGGTATAGGACACATTGAAGAATTGAAGAATCCGGAGCACTCGCACAAGAACTGCGGACCCTTCAAACAGCTGATGAGCGGGAGTGCCAAGAGTTGGACCACTAGTGATAAAATATTGATGACCTAGCCTGAGGATAGTCAATCAGCATTCTGATCCTAGAAAACCCCTTTAATGGGGGGGGCACATTCAGGCTTAGTTGCTTGGACAACTTCTGCTGCAAATACAGCCCTTTCCAAGGTGGAACATGGTTCGGTATTTGGAAAGCTTAGATTTATATATTTGTTGGAAAAAATGGGAATAAAAGGGAACCTGTCACCAGATTATGGCCTTCAAAACTAAAACTAGCACCTTAAGCATCGCCTGTGCTGCATTCTGTAAAGGTGCACGTTACCTCCTGACCCATGTAGACATCACAAATACCTTTATAAAATCTCCCGTCCTGAATGTAAATTGCCCGTTCTAGATCGGTTGGCGTACTAATCTGTGCCTTCTGTCCCTCCATTCACCATCCTCCCGTGCTCATTGATGTGGATGACGCCTCCAACACCATCCACGTAGGCGGGCAAATTCTCGTACCTGGACAAACAAATTACCGGCTTGCGCAGGCGTACTGCGCTCTACCCTATTGCGGACAGAGCCGAAAACATAGGTGCACCAACGCGAATCAGCGAGTTCTCTGCAGAGGCATGACATTTTGTCCGGGGATGTGGATGACGTCACCCGCTTCTTGCACATTACAGGGCAAAATCTCACGCCTGTGCAGAGAACTTGCTGGTTCGCGCAGGCACACCTATGTTTTCAGCTCTGCACGCAATAAGGTAGCGTGAAGTATGCCTGCGTGAGCCAGGAGTGTGTCTGCACATGCGCATTATTTTGTCCGCCTACGTGGATGGCTCCTGAGGCATTATCCAGATCAATCAGCTCAGTAGGATGGCGAAAGGAGGGACAGGTGGCGCAGATTAGGACGCCAACTGGACCAGACCAGGTAATTTACATACATGGTGGGAGATATTATAAAAGTATACGTGGGGTCTACATCAGGGCTCAGGAGTAACATGCACCTTTATAGATTGCAGCACAGGAGCTGCTTAAAGTGTTAGTTTTAGTTTAGAAGACCAAAATCTGGTGACAGGTTCCCTTTTATAGACGATTAATGAACCCAACACTGTCATGATCTAAGATCGGCACGGTTGTTCCAGTGGCAGATCTGCTTTAACCGCAGAAAATATGGAGTTCTTGAACATTTCCGCATAGTCTTCCGATGTCTTCAGTTATATTGTATCTGCTCATTGAACTGCATCAGCTGTAGAATTTACCCGCCTACAGATCCTCTAAGGATTGCATAGGTACACCCAAACCAATTAGTCAGAGTAGATCCAACATGTTACATTTACCGGTCCCTTGGAAACGCCGTAATATATACTGAGCATTGCATATTACTTCTTTCACAGTCAAGGTACCCAGAGGTATCTGCAATCCCCGTAATGGCGATATAAGAAAAGCACAGGCGAAATAACTAAGACTACCAATCTTCTGTATTACGACGATGCGGCATACGGTAAACTATATATACATAGATCTAAATTTTGAACCTTTTGTGTTGATTATCTAGGTTAGAATATATGTGAATGATAATCAGAGTGGTGAATAAAGGTCTGTTAATAAATTATGTTCCTAGCTGTAAAAGATGCGAAAAAAGCCAATGTGTAAAAAAAATCAGTTCCATTTGCTGCGAAACTGTGCCAAAAACGGACCCGCTTGCCGCACCTCTTTACTATGTGTCTTAGATACTTTTTTTGCCTTTTCAAAAGTGTCTACGAAAGAGAAGCAATAAAATGTGCCAACCTTATTAAATCTGTGCCCCCAGTTTTTTGGCTCAAAATACTGGTCAAAAGTATTCCACCCAAGAGGTGGCGTAAGGAAAGTGTCTAATATGCACCACAATAGGCTAAAGGCCCCGTTACACGCTACGATTTTCTGACGACGATCTCTAAAACGATGTGACACGCCCAGATCGTAGTTACGATTTGACGAGATCGCACATAGGTCGTTTAGTAGCGGTCACACGTACACATCTCACAAACCTCACTACATCGTTCAGCGATATATTGTTTGCCCAAGGCGGTCGTGTGGATGTTGTTCGTCGTTGGCAGGGTGTCAAACGTAGCAATATGTCTGCTGCGTTCCAAACGACAAATAATATTTTGAAACTGAACGACGTGTCAACGATCAACGATTTTCATCCTATTTGTGATCGTTCAGAGTTGCACGTAGGTGTCACACGCAACGACTTCGCTAACGATGCCGGATGTGCGTCACGGAATCCGTGACCCCAACGACATATCGTCAGATAAATCTTAGCTTGTAACGCCGCCTTTAGTCTACCACCAAAGGTGTACCACTGGACAGGATTAGTAAATCTGCCCCAATGTATGGGCTTTTCCTCTACAAGTACAAAAGTTTCAAGATGGGTTCCCAAGCAAGAGTAGTTTCAATGTCTGGTAAAATCAAGGTAAAGGCAAAACAGATGACTTAAGTCAACTCAAAATGGATCTCATCATTAAGTTTTGTCAGCCACCTATTATTTGGCGATATGGCAGTGGTGCCACCATATTTTCTCCCAAAAATATAACGGTGCTCAAAATGCTATGATTAGGGATGAGCAGAACCATAGATGTTTGGGTTCACCGGGTTCAGCCAGACTTTAGTTAAGAGTTTGGTTTGATTCTTGAACGTGACCACGGACCTCGAAAAGCTTGGTTCTCGAACCTGACCCCAGATCCTGAACTTCATACAAATCAATGGAAATTCGAACTTCTGTGGTGTAAAATGGTCATAGTAAGGGCTTGGGGGCTGAAAAAAGGAAGGAAAATAAGGCAGGGGGGGCAGGAAAATTGCCCTGCAAACAAATGTGGATAGGTGACTCAAATGGGTTCTGTCATCATAGCAATCTTTTTTTTTTTTTTAAATTCTTTATTTAACATTTTAGAATACAACATAGCAATCTTGGTTATATAAGAAGTAAGTGTACAAATGAAAACAAAATTAAGCATGCGCCACAGAGACTGATTTCAGAGTTCTCCCACAGAGCAACAATTTAAAAAGGCCCCTACAGAGACTGTTTTCCCAGTTGACCCACACAGCCAAAATTGGAAGAGTTTCCCCACAGAGCAACAATTTAAAAAAATGCACAAGGCTGGATTAGGCCTGTATGGACCAGGCTGTAAAGGGCTGGATCTATGCGGCTGGAATAGGCCTGTATAGACCAGACTTTATAGGGCTGGATCTACAAGGCTGGATTAGACCTGTTTGGACAAGGCTATATAGGGCTGTATCCTCGAGGCTGGAATAGGCCTGTATTGACCAGGCTGTATAGGGCTATATGCTCGAGGCTGGATTAGGCCTGTTTGGACCAGGCTGTATAGGGCTGAATCCTCGAGGCTGGAATAGGCCTGTATGGACCAGGCTGTATAGGGCTGGATCCACTAGGCTGGAATAGGCCTGTATAGACCAGGCTTTATAGGGCTGGATCTACAAGGCTGGATTAGACCTGTTTGGACAAGGCTGTATAGGGCTGTATCCTCGAGGCTGGAATAGGCCTGTATTGACCAGGCTGTATAGGGCTATATGCTCGAGGCTGGATTAGGCCTGTTTGGACCAGGCTGTATAGGGCTGAATCCTCGAGGCTGGAATAGGCCTGTATGGACCAGGCTGTATAGGGCTGGATCCACTAGGCTGGAATAGGCCTGTATGGACCAGGCTGTATTAGGGCTGGATCTATGAGGCTGGATTAGGCCTGTATGGACCAGGCTGTATAGGGTTGGATCCACAAGGTTGGAATAGGCCTGCATGGACCAGGCTGCATAGGGCTGGATCCACTAGGCTGGAATAGGCCTGTATGGACCAGGCTGTATTAGGGCTGGATCCATGAGGCTGGATTAGGCCTGTATGGACCAGGCTGTATATGGCTGGATCCACGAGGCTAGAATAGGCCTGTATGGACCAGGCTGTATAGGGCTGGATCCTCGAGGCTGAAATAGGCCTATAAGGACCAGGCTGTATAGGGCTAGATGCACAAGGTTGGATCGAGGCAGTCGGCACCAGGCTGTAAGCATGAAACTGTATTAGGTCTGTATGCACCAGGCTGTATTAGAGCAGAATGCATGAGGCTAGCTCAAGGAAGCTGGCACCAAGCTGTGTGCACAAGGCTGTATTAGGGCTGGATGCACCACACTGTACTAGAGCTGTCTGCACCAGACTCTGAAGTTCTCAAAATGGCGGCATAACCCATGTTCTGGACTTTATACAGGCTGGATCACATGGCTTGGCTGTGATAGGTCCGGAAGTGCTCACAGCCAAAGAGCTTGTTGATTGGCTGTGCTGCAGCCTTTCAACAAACTTTATTCGGCTGATGAACACAAACAGTAACATGGACTTCCGCTTAGATGACCGTGTTTAGAGTTCGGCACCGGACACTGGGTGTTCAATACAAACCTCGAACTTTACCGGTTGTATGATTTACTTGATCCATGGATCACATTTCCACTTTATGAATAAAATGAGTTTGTTTTATGATAATTTTATTATTATATCTGTTTAAGTTACTAATATTTTAACATTTCATATTTTATAGAGATGAAGGAAGAATGATCCATTGGTCCTTCTGGGACAAATACAGTAACTCTGCATACTGTGTGTTTGTAGGTGGATTTGGTTTTTTTTGCTTTGGCTTGATAATGGCCATTTGAGGCTGTAACATTGCTATTCTTTTGCGCTTGATATGTGGCGTGTTCAATGAAGATCACTTTTAAGGGATAATACTCTTGCCTTGGACATTTTTATTACGATTAATGGGCGGTTTGGTGGAGAGCAGCCTCAAGCAAAGCATGGAGCAGTAAGAGTGGTGCATGGATATTGTGCCATATATCAGTACATAATGACTATTCGAACTTTGCACAAATGCTTGGTACACCGTTGGGGTGGTCTGGCTGTTCACTACACTTTACAATCTACTTAGTTTGCATCCATTTCCACCCTTCTGTAGGTCCTGTAATGTCAAAGGTGTCAATCAAGGAAGAAGGAGGTGAAGATAGGTGCACAATAAAAAGAGGGAAGGGGTTCTGAGCTACTCAGCCATGCTAAGGATGCACAGAGTGCCTCTGCTTGGTTTAAACAGTCCTTTTTGGCTGACAGTCTCCTATAAACCAGGAAAATGAGGTTTCAGAGAAAGATGTTAATTTTCTATAATATTTCTGGACACTTTTCTGATAAATATGGTTTACATTATACATCAACTTCTAACCTTCTAGTGTAGACAGAGCCGTTAGCCCCCCGCAGAAGCCTCAGAGGGAAGTCACAGACAAGTGGCTCTGACTATATATGTTCCCTGTGGTTCTGTATGCCACTATTTGATGACTTTCGTCTAATTTGGATAATTACATCCTATTTTGCAGTATCCATACACCGAACCGCACATTAAAGGATCCAAACAAATTATTAAAGCTCCTTCAAGACCAGAAGTGCGCGATCGTGTATTTAAGGGATGCAGTTTCAGAAAACTTCTTTTATATAAAACGTGCTGTACATTTTCTGCTTGTGTCATCAAAGGTAGCAATTAGGACACCTGCATTTCAGTTATTAGCAGAAATGGAGGGGCGGGGGTTTGGATACGTGGGTGTTTGGTTGATACATTGGTAGACACATTGCTTGTCACTAACAGAAAGTATATATAAATGAAAGTGAAGAAATTGCATAAATATGGTAATATGGAAACATAAAATATTACATTTTAAGCATTGGGTCTACTCAGACATTGACATCGGCAAAATGTGCACTTAGTTACATCATCCAAATGTGAAAATCAATTAACAGCTAGATATCAATGAGAGCAAGATGAGCAAATCCACAAGCTTTTTAAGGGATTTACTGGTAATTATCCACGCGCCAATCCATACTAGTTAAACATATAGTCCTATATAGAGTCCCATATAGAGTCCTGTATATTCCTCAAAGGGAATCTGTCAGCAGGATCTTGCTATATAAGCTGAAGACAGCATGCTGCAAGGGTTAACACAGAGAATTCAGGGATGCTTGTATTGCTACAGTCCTATCTGTTTATTTGCTGTGCTTGTTTAACCAGCAGGACTTCTCATTGGTCACAGGCCCAGCAGGCCGGCACGCCTCCTCCTCTGATGACACCTCTTTGTCTAAGTACACTCTCTATAGAGAGCCTGGTGTGGGCGGGGTCAGCTCTCTCAGCTCTGCTGCATTGCTAAATCTAAAAATTGTGATTGTGTCAAAACGGCTGCACCCAGTGATCTAAGTGATACATCATTGGATTCAGGATGTCTTGGTCTACATTATGCTGCTCTCAGATGAAAAAGCAAAAATCTGCTGACAGATTCCTTTTAAAGAACAAGGCAGCTACATCATAATTTTTCAGTACTATGGAAAAAGCATTTAAATGAAAACTTCCAAAACAGTTGCCACATGGAGATGACATCATGGATTAGTCATAGTCAGTACAGAGGACCCCAAAGATGCCAAGTACCAGAAACATCGAAGACGACTTGGTGAAGAACCTATTGAAGGACCAGAGTGGAGCTACACGGTGGTACAGTGGAGGGTTGAGTTAAGGGTGCTTTACACGCTGCGATATCGGTAACTATATATCGTCGGGGTCACGTCGTTAGTGACGCACATCCGGCGCCGTTACCGACATCGCAGCGCGTGACACCAATGAGCGACGATCAACGAGCACAAAAACTTGGAAAATCGTTGCTCGTTGACACGTCGCTCATTTCCTTAATATCGTTGCTGCTGCCGTTACAATGTTGTTCGTCGTTCCTGTGGCATCACACATCGCTGTGTGTGACACCGCAGGAGCGACGAACATCTGCTTACCTGCGTCCACCGGCTATGCGGAAGGAAGGAGGTGGGCGGGATGTTACGTCCCACTCATCTCCGCCCCTTCGCTTCTATTGGACGCCTGCCGTGTGACGTCGCTGTGACGCCGCACGAACCGCCCCCATAGAAAGGACGCGGTTCGCTGGCCAGAGCGACGTCGCAGGGCAGGTAAGTCCGTGTGACAGGGACTAACGAGGTTGGCAGCGATTTGCCCGTGCCGCACAACCGACGGAGGTGGGTACGCACGCTTGCGATCTCGCTATCGAGATCGCAGCGTGTAAAGTACCCTTTAGTATAATTATTTTTCCTTTTTTGTAATTATGCTCTTGGTTACGGAAAGTATAATGTACAATAATACATATTTGATTCATATGGAATAAATGTATAGCAAATTAAATTTCATAGCCAAATTCAAGAGGAACTGCCAGGCGCCGGACAAAACAAAACAAAAAATGGCTTTGTGATGACTGCACCAGTGGTGGGACTGATGAGACAGGAGTGGGGCTGTGCAAAGGGATAAGGGAGGGATGGGCAAGTGCAATTATTGTTCTTTTTACATATATTTATCATGCTCTGGGTTTTTGTAATGCCTGCCTGGAACTACAGACTCAGACGGGCTGTAATGGACAGGCTAGAGGAAAGCCGCTCTCAAAGCAGGACCCCCAGAACTCTGAAACCCTTTAACCACCTATACAGGGATTTGGAATTACACAGGGCCCCGGAGATCACTACCTGTGGAAAGCTGCAGTCCAATGAGAGTAGTAGTCAGGGAGGGTCAAATTAGGAGATGCAGAACAGGGACAAAATTGGCAGACAAGGACATAATCAGGAAACCAAGCAGAGGTCAAATCCGGATTGGGTAGCGAGGTACAGGAAGGTAGTTAGAGAACAGGCAGAGGTCAAAACACAGAAATAACTACTAAGAACAGAGCGGGAACCAGGCAGTAGGAATTCAGAATTCTCTGACAGTAAGCAGCAGACAGGAGGGGGAATACGAAGGGTGTGGTGTCTTCCCATTGGCTGTAGCTGAATGGTGGTAACTTCAGCTGGAAAAGACACGCCACCTACTGTCAGCCAGTGGTACTGCAGGTCCCAGAGAAACCCAACTTAGTGGATGAGCGAAGCCTGCACCCACCAGAGCCACTGGCATCGACTCCTCTCCTATCACCAGCACTATCCACGGTGGGAGCACGGTGTCATCTGGTGATCAAAGCAGAAGTCGCAGGAGCGGACTCTGGTGAGGACGTGACAGTTTTAGAGATAATGTACAATAATGTACAATTTGCAACCTTTCATAAATTTTTCTCTGCCTTTCACATCCAGGAAGATTAGTTACAGTGCCATGGGTTCTACATTTCTTGATTATGTCATGCACCATGGACAAAGAGACACCAAGATCTCTGGAGATGGACTTGCATCCTTGAGATTGTTGATATTTTTCAACAATTGTGGTTCCCATGTCCTCGAACAGTTCTCTTCTCTTTCTCTTCTCCATGCTTAGTGTGGCACACTCAAACACACAATGCAAAGACTGAGTCAACTTCTCCTCTTTTTATCTGTTTTCAGGTGTGATTTTCATATTGCCCACACCTGTTGCTTGCTACAGGTGAGTTTCAATGAGCATCACATGCTTGAAACAAAGTTGTATACCCAAAATTCGGCCCATTTTGGGGGTTTGTGTGAAATTATCTCCAATTTGCCTTTTGTTCTTTGTTTTTTTTGTGTGTTGTTCCAGTACACACAAAGGAAATAAACGTGTATGACAAAACATGTGCAATTGCAATAATTTTCTAGGAGACATACTTCATTCTGGAACAATTTCAAGGGTACCAACACTTTTCACCATGACTCTCTCTCTATATATTAGTTAATGAATGAATGAATTAATTAATTCATTAATTCATTCATTCATTCATTTCTACTTATGTTCAGAAGGCTCTGGAGTCCGGAAATGATAATGTACAGTTTGTTCATATGGAATAAATTCAAAGCTATTCGAAATTCCTTCCTAAATTTGAGCAAATTGCTAAATTTTAATTTCAGTACATTTGCTCATCAATGATCACTAATATCATTATATTACACGATTAACTTCCAAAATAATGCAAGTAAATCCTATGTACATTACTTGATTGGTCTCTCCCCCCAAATATGTCACCACTCGCCACTTTTCTGCCGCGAGATGTCCGAGATTGAGTCTTAATTTAACGGGTTTCAGACTGTTTATTCCTATACTGGGCTGTACGTTCCAGCATCACTCCTACTCCTTCCTGTCAGTGTTCCCAGCCGTTACGAGCAGCAGGCAGAAGGAAGAGCCGAGCCGGAGAAAGAATCCTCTGCTCAGCACTAAATACAAGTAAACAAGAGTCATTCCGAGTCTCTATAGAGCTGCCCCCATCCTACATGTCATTGCTCGCAGCATTCCTTCTGGCTACAGAGTGTAATGGTGTCCTCAATGTAAACTGAGCTGGATGTCAACAATGCCGGAAAAAAAAAAATAAAAACTAAAAAAATTCCTCACTTGTCATACATCACTGCAAATTTCTGCTATGTAAGAGCTATTCCAAGAAGAGCATACGTATAGACTCAGGATTGTCATTAATGTTCATGTAATGCCATTTCTGTCTTCTGGGCATTTTTTTCCACCATTTAGAACCTCTAGTTCTTCCCAAATTTCCAATTTTCTCTTGCATTTGAAAACAAGTTGACTTTAAAGGGAACAAGTCACCAGATTTGGCGACTATAAGCTGTGGCCACCACCATTGGATCTTATATACAGCATTCTAGAGTACTGTATATTAGAGCCCAGGCCTCTGTGCAGAACATAAAAAAGACATTTATTATACTCACCTAGGGGGCGGTTCAGTCCAATGGGTGTCGCTGCTCTCCGGTCTGGGGCCTCCTCTCTGTGGCGATCGCCGTCCTACTTCTACCCAGCCCAGTTTTGATGAAATTTCCTACATCATCGACACAGGCTGGCATTGCGGTCCTGTGCAGGCGCACTTTGAGTTGCCCTGCAGGATGGAAGTGGTTCAATGGGTGACACTGCTCTCCGGTTCGACGCCTCCGCCGTCTTCCTTGTACCCAGCCCAGTATGGATAACGTGTCCTACATCATCGACACAGGCCAGCATTGCGGTCCTGTGCAGGTGCACTTTGAGTTGCCCTGCAGGACGGAAGTGCTTCAATGGGTTACACTGCTCTCCGGTCTGACGCCTCCGCCGTCTTCCTTCTACCCAGCCCAGTATGGATGACATGTCCTACATCATCGACACAGGCTGGCATTGCGGTCCTGTGCAGGCACACTTTGAGTTGCCCTGCAGGATGGAAGTGGTTCAATGGGTGACACTGCTCTCCGGTTCGACGCCTTCGCCGTCTTCCTTCTACCCAGCCCAGTATGGATAACGTGTCCTACATCTTTGACACAGGCCTGCATTGCAGTCCTGTGCAGGTACACTTTGAGTTGCCCTGCAGGACGGAAGTGCTTCAATGGGTGACACTGCTCTCCAATCTGACGCCTCTGCTGTCTTCTTTCTACCCAGCCCAGTATGAATGACGTGTCCTACGTCATCCACACAGGCCGGCACTGTACTGTGGTGCGCATGCATGGGTGGTCTTTGACCTTTACTCATGCCTGCGCACTAGATTACCTTGATCTGCCCTCAGCAGGACAGATCAAAGTGCGGCTGCACGAGACCACAATGCCGGCCTATGTGGATGATGTAGGATGAGTCATGCACACTGGGCTGGGTAGAAGAAGGACAGCAATCCCCACAGATAGGAGGTGCCGGACTGTAGAGAACTGACACCCATTGGACCGGACCACCCTGCAGAGAAAATCTGCCCTTCGCATGGCAAATCAAAATGCGCCTGTGCAAGACCTCAATACCAGCCTGTGTGGATGACGTATTACACGTCAAGCATACTGGGCTGTGTAGAAGGAGGACGGCGATCACTGCATACAGGAGGCTCAGGACCGTAGAGCTCTGACACCCATTGGACCGGACCACCCTGCAGGTGAGTATAGTAAAAGTGTTTTTAAGGTTCTACACAGAGGCCTGGGCTCTTATATACAGTATGTTAGAACGCTGTATATAAGGGCTCACTGGTGGTGGCAGCAGTTTATAGTCGCCAAATTTCGTGACAGGTTCCCTTTAAGGTAACAGCCACAAGGGACATACTTTGCGTGGATAAAATCTGTGACAATTCCACTGTAGAATCCACTTGTGTTATATCCGAATTTGTCACGGAATTTGTCTTGTGGCGTTGACAAGGATATCGCCCTATTGGGAGGATTAAATGCAACGCAAGTCAATTTCCTTGCAAATTTTTACAAAGCATGTGGATGATACTTGGTAAAATTTCAGGCACTTTTCTGGTTCCTGTCAAACCCTGCACATTTTTTGATGAAAAAAATGAGCAGCATGTCTATCCCGGTTCAATATACCCAAAGGATAAATCCTTAATCTGGAAGTCCTAGTCTGCAAATATTGGGTATTCATTTGTAAGATTGCATTTTCTGACTGAACGCTACATATCCTTGCATGTTCATTGGATTCCGCACAATATCGTGTTACACTTACCATTTACCTTGCCTTTGAATTATTTGTAATGCAGTTTGCCATTTGTATTACATGAATCCATTTACCTTGCCATTGTGATACTTACATTGCACAACCTACTTCCTACATTGTTATATTATTATAGTTGGAATATATGATTTTTTTTTCGCTCTCAGTAAAAAAAAACAAAATAATATTCTTAATGTTATTTTTGTCAATATTTTTACTTGGTGTTAGTGCCGCCGTTCTCCTGAATCCGGCATCATTTTTCTTTTTTTCCTGCGCCTTTCTGTTCCTGAGATATGGCACTCTGAAAAATCTAGTATGTTAGACAACTGGGTGTGATTCTCAAGAGGATGCACACAGAACAGTTGATGACCACGCCCACTTGGTTATAAAGACTAGCTTTATATACTGGGAAGAGATGGGCCGTATCTCAGGAAAGGAGAGGCTCAGAAACGAAAGAAAAACATCGTTGGATTCAGGAGAACAGCGGGAATAATGTGGGTTATAAAAAAATTACATATTTGTGGCAAGAGGCAAATCCTCTTTAAGGGATGATAATATTAATTCATGTTTTTATAATTTAGTTTCTCCTACTGAGAGCAATAAAACTACATTCATCTTGGTTAACAGGGTACTAAAGCCTTTTTCCTTAAGATAGAATATATGTTATATGAAATAGGATAAGATATCAGCACAGAAACTATTGATCAGCAAATCTGATATTGATTGTTTGGAAGCTTTTTTCAAGGAGAAAGAAAATGTCTCTTAAACCACTTCCCAAATTCCCCCCAGTGCTTCTCCAGCTGACCACATCCTATCACTTCTGCCTTTTGTATCAAGTCATAGAAGCAGCTGAAAGTATAGTAAGAGTGGCTTATGTCTGTGCTTGTGGTCGGAGAAAAAGATATCCTCTACATATTTAGAGCATTAAGACTAAGCTCATATATACAATATATATCGTAGAGATCTGCTTGTCTCCGGTCTGCTCTAGTTGTTTTCTTATTATTTTTATTGCTACTAGTAAGAATTATATTGAGCATTCTTAAATTTGTCATTTTGTGGAATGACCTTCATCAGTCACAGTGTCACGGGGTATGTATTGATGGAACGGGGGCTCCTAGGCTGGCCCACAGACTTGAGACCCTGCGCTGTCCCTTATCTCGTAGGTAGGTTTGATGGTAGCTAGGTCCGAGCTCCCAGTGTGACCCTAACTCCTGGGTGCGCCCCGATCTTACTCCCCCCACCCTGGGAGAGGGCCAGAAACCCAATAACAAAACCCCCCAGAAATGACACGGACAAGGGAGAACAAAAACTTGTACACAAAGGAGAGACAATTTGTGTACAGGGAAACAAAGGAAAGGGTAGGAAGCAAATGCACAACAGGGGAATTTTCATACCACGCAGAATAGCAAGTGTAGATCACCATGAGCTGGACAACCACTGAGACTGGTATCGCTGAAGCTATATTCAGCAGAATCCTAACACACTCCCCAGCCTTAAATAGGAAGAGACCAGCTGTGGATGGTAATCAGCAACCTGACTCTCAGAAGAGATGCATACTGCTCCAAGAAGGGTTAACTCCTGCATGGCTGGGAGCAGTAAGACAACTCAGCCGATGCCCAGCAGAGCTGAGCACTAAAGAGAGACCAAGTGTCGGCCTCTGCAATGTGAACAGAATCCGACACTGTAGCTGTAATCCGTGAGTGCAGATCCGGACAGCACATGACACACAGGATTCCATGCAGAGAACGTGGCAGACATCTCTGTTGTGGAGGTGATGATGTCAGTAATGGCTGGTGAAAATGATTGGTGCATCACATACTTAGTATGTATAATAATAAGATGTCAAAATTCCTAAAAAAAAATAAAAAAATCCAGTTTACTATATAGTCAGGATTACCTCTGTTTCTGTGCTTTTTGCTTTTTTCATATTTTTTATGTTGTTTTCAAATACTATAAATTCCATTTTAATATGTAAATTAGATGGATGGGTTGTAATTTGGTAGATCAGTTTTATTGCTAAAGGCTAAGGTTGGTGCCAAGTTAGAGAAGAAAACATATGTCCTCTCTCTGATGCTGCAATTTCTCATGACTCAGTTTAGTGACCTGTCAAGAGTTTCTGTGCAGCAATTTTGGAAAACTTAAAATTCATCTCTGCATCTCTCTTGATTGGCCAAGCAAGTGACCCACTATAAGGGTCGGAATCCACTGTAATCAGAAGCTGCAGGCTCTCATGCCCTCCCAATGAAGATTGACAACTTTTTCCTTAATACCGTGCATAGGGAAGGATCTGTCAATCAGCCAAGAGAGGTTGGGTTAAGTGCGCAGCTGATGAATACAGCAGACACTTGTCCTAAAAGCAGACTCTCCTATATGTTGGCCATATACTTTACAAAGACACATGGGAACAGGATGATATTACTTTAAAAGTGTACTTGTAATTTCAGAATAAGCCATCATGAGTGTACGGGAGAAATACCAACATTTCCGGCCATTTTTTTTTTTTACTTGTAACCTACATTTTTCTATAGTTTTCACCTCTGGAAGCCAAATCTATCACTTTAATTTGTCTATGTGTAAGGAGGTGGACGGGCTGTCACGTCCCCCCCCCTGAAGACACCAATCATAATTATGTAATGTGGAATGTAATGTGTTTCTGTATAATGTGTGCTGAAATAGAGTTATGTGTAGCAGACTTACAGTAATGTATAATGTAAGGTACAGTTATTTATAAGATGTATTAGTGTTGATAGTGTGCTAATATGTATAGTAAACTATGATAATGTCTGCATAAAACTGCGTGAATGATTAAGTTTGTCCAGCAACAGACTGCAGGGTCAGAGACAGTTAACAGTTGGGATAAGCCCACAGTGGGAGGGGCTAGAGTACAGGGAAAGAGACTGTTTTTCTAATTAGTGAGTATGTTGTGGGAGACCTTGAGCGAAACACACGGGCAAGTGGGTGAAACCTGGTAAAGAGTGACTTGGTAGGGGAGGCCAGTGTCGGCCAGTCATGAGGGGACCTTTCAGAGGAAGAGGATCGGCCCAGTTGGGGACACGTGAAGCAGCTCTAAGATTGGCCCTTGTAAAAGATCACAGCCAGTAGTCTGGGTGCAAAGTTAACGGCGTAACACATTGACCCATGTGGTCCTCTACTGGGAAGATAGAGGTTCACTCACCTATTCAGCCTATATACTGTACACAGGTAAGGTGCCATCATCTGTAACCCCAATGAACATGCCTCTATATTATATAGAAGTGTCCTTGAAGTACAATGTCTGCGGCCCTGTGTACTCGAGTTTATTTCCAAGTAAAGAAAACTCTGTTTTTACCAACTATCTGATTTCCTCAACCTGGAGACAAAGGGGTTGGATGCCGGACAGAGCATGGCATGACCAAAGGTGAAGGTGTCCACAGTAATAACACCAGGCACACACACACACAGGATCCCCTTATGTCTATATTGTTTTCCGAGCCCCTCACCCATGGCTACTGCCCCGTGGCACGTTACATGTGAACTAGTAGTTGAAGAATGATGATGTTTCCTGTACACAGAACACAGACATGAGGGATTCCTGCTCTATTGTCTCTATGCAGCACATGGTTAGTAGCATTGAGGATATTGTATAGTACTGATCGTAGCTGTGAATCTTGCCCTTGGGTGGGAAAACCCTATTTAGAAAGCACCAGTACTCTTTTTTGTGTGTGTCTACCTCTCGTTCTCTGTAGATCCTCCCATTTTTATAGCCTTCAATAACCAGCTGTAGTTTATATTGAGCAACAAAGATTTTAGCAGCATATCTCAAGGAATGATCAGCTCAGGAAACAAGAGAAGTGGCTCAAAAGTGGAGAAAGAAGCGTATTTCATTGATAAGCTATATTACAAACATTTTTAGATTTGCCTGTACTCTTGAAATATGCAGTTTGCTACAATGACAGTGATACTACCCTTAATTACATGTGCTCCAATGATTACGTGCACTAGGAGGATTGCTTAGTTCACGCAATACTATTCTATATACAATTGGTTTAGAGAATAGGTGACAGACACATCTGAACGGAATCCATGCAAAATGAGTTTCTTATTAATATTCAAGCCCACTTAGCCATCCTAATGTGAAGTCTCTGATGTATAGTCGGTTACATATCTGTTCATTATGTACTAAATATGTGTCCTATTTACAGTGCCACTGATACACCGCAAACTCTATTAATGACACCGGGCATGATCAACGCACAATGCTCTACATTTACTATGTCTGCCTGCTTTACTTTATAATAAATCTTCCTTATTTTCTGTAATCTGCATGGAGAATTGTGCATCACGTCATTTAGGCATGTACTTGAAGAAATCAATGAACGCCTTACTTTATTACCGGCACAATAAAGACAGAAGGGTATGCAGCGCTCCTAACACATTTATTTCACAGTAATTTGGTTTGAATCTATAGATAAACTCATTTTTTTCCCCTTGTAATGGCTCCTTTATATGGATTCCTAAGTCCTGTAGACACAAAGGCAGAAGAATCAGAGGATATAGTTCAAAGTGTACGACCAATTTACACTCAGAAAGTCATTATTCAATAATCATTGTGACATTCAAAGGTTTGCAGCTACATTATATACATTTAGGTATGTCTACTGCCGCAGCGGAACACTAGAGCATGGGATAATGTAGAATGAATACTGTTGGCAGCAATTAACTACTGAAGACTCTTGGATCTATGGAGATATTAAAGGGGTTATCTAATTTTCAAAGCCCATTTTTGAATATGCCATTATGAAGTTATGGATTTATACATACAGGTACATAGTTTAGAACCCAAATCTATTTAACAGAGAAGAGCAGAAGCGTCTGTTGTCCTGGCGTGTTCACCCATTAAGCCATTAAAATTGGCTCCGTGGTATGTTTTATTTCCTCATCTTGTGTTATTTTCCCTATAGTATTTTTCCCTCTTGTGATGTCATTTCCCTTGTGATGTCATTTCCTATGTGATACAGGTTCCTCTATGATGTTATTTACCCTATGATATCAGTTGTTGTCTGTTCCTCAAAGAAGTGAGAAATGGTGTTATCCCTGGTTCCACCACCAAATTAAAATAATGCTGAGTTGTTCATGTACCTTGCCTTGGATGCAATCGTATCCAAAAATTGGTCTGAAGAACATAGGCAACAATATGTTTGGTCTTATCCTCTGTGAATGTCATTTCCATTGTGATATCATTCCCCTTTCAGGTCATTTGCCCTGTGATGCATTTTCCCCTGTCATGCCTTTTTCATCTATGATGTCATTTCCAAATTTGATTTCATTTCCCCTGTGAAGTAATTCCCCCTGTTAAGCAATTACCTTTGTGATGACTTTTCCCCATATGATGTCATTTCCCCTGTGATGTAATTGTCCCTGTGATGTCATTTCCCATGTGAAGTCATTCCCCCTGTACAGCCATTTTCCCTGTGATGCCTTTATCCCCTATGATGTCATTTCTCCTGTAATGTAATTTCCTCTGTGATGTAATTTCCCCTGTGAAGTCATTCCCCTGTGATATCATTGCCTCTGTGATATCTCCCAAGTGAAGTTATTCCCCCTGTGCAGCCATTTTCCGTATGAAGCCTTTATCCCCTTTCATGTTATTTCCCCTGTAATGTAATTTCCTCTGTGATGTCATTTCCCCTGTAAAGCCATTCCCCTTCTGATGTCATTGCGTCTGTGATGTAATTTCTTATTTGATTTAATTTCCACTGTGATGCCATTTCCCCTGTGAAGTCATTCCCCTTGTTAAGCAATTTCCCTTGTGATGACTTTTCCCCAAATGATGTCATTTCCCCTGTGATGTAATTGTCTCTGTGATGTCATTTCCCATGTGATGTAATTGTCTCTGTGATGTCATTTCCCCTGTGATGTAATTGTCTCTGTGATGTCATTTCCCCTGTGATGTAATTGTCTCTGTGATGTCATTTCCCCTGTGATGTAATTGTCTCTGTGATGTCATTTCCCCTGTGATGTAATTGTCTCTGTGATGTCATTTCCCCTGTGATGTAATTGTCTCTGTGATGTCATTTCCCCTGTGATGTAATTGTCTCTGTGATGTCATTTCCCATGTGATGTAAATGTCTCTGTGATGTCATTTCCCATGTGAAGTTAATCCCCCTGTGCAGCCATTTTCCCAGGGATGCTTTTATCCCCTATGATGTTATTTCCCCTGTAATGTAATTTCCTCTGTGATATAATTTCCCCTGTAAAGTCATTCCCCCTGTAAAGCCATTTCCCCTGTGATGTCATTTCCCCTGTGATGTCATTTCCCCTGTGAAGTCATGCCCCCTATAAAGCCATTTCCCCTGTGATGTTATTTCCCCTGTGATGTCATTTCCCCTGTGAAGTCATGCCCCTATAAAGCCATTTCCCCTGTGATGTCATTTCCCCTGTGAAGTTATGCCCCCTGTAAAGCCATTTTCCCTGTGATGCCTTTTTGCCCTATGATGTCATTTTCTCTTTGATTACATTTCCCCATTGCCGAGAGGACACAACTACACACAGGGTAAAGACAAAAGCGGGGTCAGAAGTCAGACCGAGGTCCACTAACCAGGAGAGCACATAAGGGTCAAAAGGGACAGGCAAGGACATAGTCAGGAGGAGGTCAGAGGTCAAGAGCCAGACGGTACGGAGTGTCAGAGGGTAAGACAGAACAGAGTGAGAAAACAATCCAGAGTCGAGTACCAAGATCAATCCATCAAACATCCAGGAGCCAGGCACTTATTTTCACTAACCAGGTAATATGAGTGGCGATGATCTGGGCAACAATGCTTCCTAATGAAGCCCAGCAATTTTTTCAGAATACAGAGGAGAGCAAACCTCTCCCACTAACCAGAAAGCAACCCGGAGTAGGGAAACCACCGATCCCAGTGTCACAGAAGAGATATCGGAAACACTGGCCGGATGCTCAATGCGGCACATAGGTAGACACCAGGTCCACAGGAAGGTGAAACAGAAAACCGCAATAGGGGCACTGCACCACCTGTCAGGTCTGTGACAAGAAGGACTGGCATGATTTTTACATATGAAGGCCCCTTTGTGTTGTTGCCCATGTGGTCTCTAGTCTAATTTTTGGATATGACTGCATCCAAGACCAGGTACATGAACAACTCAGCATTATATTCATTGGTTTTGGAACTAGTCATGCTCAAAACATGTTCCAGGAGCTGGTTTTCAACATTATTATTATTTATTATTATTTATTATTATTGCACAATTTATTCCATGGCACTTTACATGTGAAAGGGGTGTACATAATAAGAACAAGTACAATGATCATAAACAATACAAGGCAGACTGGTGCAGGAGGAGAGAGGTCCCTGCCCGTAAGGGCTCACAGTCTACAAGGGATGGGTGAGGATACAGTAGGTGAGTGTAGAGATGTTCGTGCGACGCCCCCGAAAAAAATGTGTAGGAAGAAGAGGGTTGTCTCATATCCCGAATGCTCCTGACTCTGTCTGGAGGGGTGGCAGTGGAGGAGTGGCTCACAGGAGGCAGGAACCAGTGGCGGGGCTAACAGTGTGCCCGCTAATAATGAAAATGAATATTCACTGCTCCTGACTCCCACAATCTCATCCACCTCTAGGTACAGAAATGGCATCAAAGGGTGGGCGGAACCATGGGCGTGGGGAGCAGTAACCACTCATTCTCTTTAATAGCGGGCACACCTGATCCCCCAGTCGCCAACTTAATGCTGCAGCTATGGTAATAATCACAAGTGTCCAACATTCAACTCATGCTAATGTGAGAAGTCTGAGTGGCCTAGACGTGCTACCATGGTCTGCAGCATCTCCAGACTTGTCTCCCATTGAGCACATCTGGGACATCATTGCTCAGATAAACAAGAAAAAATAAGGATTCAACTCACCCATTACAAGTCCATCTTCAGTGGTCAGTGCATGGGCAGAAGGCAGGCCAGCTCTTGGATGAAAATTCTATATGATTCAATGGGTTTTTGTCCAGCACCGTCCAATATATTTCTTTAATCCACAAAAACTTTCTTAGATAACATTATATTTTTTATTGTGCATATTTAAAAAATATTTTATCCTTTAAAAACACATGTCTATCCGTCCTTACGCGTTTCGAGCTCCTAGGAGCTCTTACTCATAGCCTGAGTAAGAGCTCCTTGGAGCTCGAAACGCATAAGGAGGGATAGACATGTGTTTTTAAAGGATAAAATATTTTTTAAATATGCACAATAAAAAATCTAATTTTATCTAATAAGCTGAAAAATAAGGAGTGCTGATAGTGTAATACCAACAGATCAGTGAGGTAGATCAGGAAAAATACACTCACCTGAAATGGTTGTGATAGTCACAACCACTGATAGAGCATAGGATGATGGCGTCTGCTGCAGCCCCACGTGGATGTGCATACAAATCAGAGTGAAAAGGGGGTTAATGCCGCGCATCAGCCAAAATGAAGATGTAGCACGTTGATGTTATAAACGTATTCTTTTATTCCATCGGTCTACGCGTTTCGAGGATATACCTCTTCTTCAGGACCAGTGCATCAACATAGTATCTATGTTAATGCACTGGTCCTGAAGAAGAGGTATATCCTCGAAACGCGTAGACCGATGGAATAAAAGAATACGTTTATAACATCAACGTGCTACATCTTCATTTTGGCTGATGCGCGGCATTAACCCCCTTTTCACTCTGATTTGTATGCATAATTTTATCTAAGAAAGTTTTTGTGGATTAAAGAAATATATTGAACGGTGCTGGACAAAAACCCATTGAATCGTATAGAAACATCATTGCTCAGCCATTGCAAAAGCAGCTGCCACCAGCGGATCTTGATGATTTGCCTAAATGCACATCCAATTGTAGAACCTTCCTCAAACGACCATTAAGAACCTCACTGAGAGCAGTTAAGACTGTTAATTTGAGAGTTTCTGAGCGTAGCCCTCAGATTCGATACTGAATAAATCAAAATGGATTGAAAATATTGTTTCTATTTTTGCATCTCATATGATTTCCATAACGTCATGATTTTTCCTTCTTGGTGATTCAATACGGTATGGGTGCAAGCCTCAAAATCCTCAACCACTGGACCATAAAAAATAAAGACATGCCAAAAAAATAAGGCAGCAGTTCCATCTGTTTGTAGATGAAAAAAAGTGGATTATATTCCATGCCTGAAAGGTTCCATGTGGAATTGAAGCATTGCTGCTTGCACAGACATGGAATAAAATCCAACCTTTTTTTCTTTTTTTTTTTTACCTGAAAACAGATGGATGTGCAGTTTTTTCAGTATGTCTTGATAGATAGATAATAGTCAGGAAAATAGATTTATATATGTATTTATACAATAATAAAGCTGCTGGTGATTTACGGTATACACAGTAGAATACGGAGACATTTTTTCTATCTATTACCATTCATTTGTCAATGGCTGATTACCTTTATGTGACATTATTAGAGCAGAAAGAGAGGTGAAAAGGACAAAAAAAAAGAAAGGAGGGTGTGCGGGGGTGTGCAAGGAAAAAAGGAAGAGGCATTTTTATTGTAAGATGATCTCTAGCTCAGCTGCCGACTGAACTAGATGGTGGGATTTACATTTCCTATTTTTTTTCCGTTAACCTATGTATGTATCAGATTTTTGTTTGCTGTAGGCTTCACTTTATTAGAAGGTGCTGGTCAGAAACCAAGTCTGACCAGCACCCAACTCTTCCTGATGAATGCGGCAAATGTTAACAGGTGCAAGCTGCTATATCTGCATTATATACAAGCCAAAGAGTGCAGCAGACTGTATGCACCCATATATTTGCAATAAATATTGAATATTGGGAGAAATGTCTGCAAAAAAAGGTTGGGATCCCATAAAAGAACGGTTACCTTGGCGTGGCTACTGGGCACACAGAGATTGGTCAAATATAAAATGTAGGTTAATTGGCCAATTATAGACTCTTTCTAGCTCAAATTCGCATGAATGCCTACATTATGTTCTACCAGTAGCTTTGACGTCTAAGTGATTGTGATGCTCCTGCCACTAGATGACCGCTCATTCACAAGGTTCAGACATGCCTGACAAAATTCATTACCTGTAAAATACTAAGTCATTACCAATGACAATTCTGTAGATACGCACTATCAATATAGACTATACTAGATGTTATATAGAAGATATTCAATACATAATAGTTTTAAGTGTATCATTGGGTTGTACATTGTACATGTTGTCTTCACCCTCTTCTTTAGTGAATATGTACAGTCCCTACTTCCTATCTCTCCCTTCATTACAAACTTGTCCTTTTTCCTGGGAAAAGTCCCAAGAACAGGAGATGGGGCAGAGCTAAAAAAAACTCCACACCCTAAAGTAGAGGTTTTCTAAATCTATAGGGTGGGGCATAAATGTATGACTTGCCTACTTTGGATACATCATACGAAGAGAGCAATCACTGGAGAAGAACATCATGGTCAGAAGAATAGAAGGAACAAAGCGAAGAGGAAGACGAGCAACTCAATGTCTTAATACTATCAAGATAGTGGCAAATAAGACCCTGGTGGACATATCTAGGAGGAGAAGACCCTGGTGGACCTACCTTTGAAGAGAAGACCCTGGTGGATCTATCTAGGAGGAGAAGAGCCTGGTGGACCTATCTAGGAGGAGAAGACCTTGGTTCACTTATCTAGGAGGACAAGACACTGGTGGACTTATCTAGGAGGAGATCACATTGGACCTATCTAGGAGGACAAGACCCTGGTGGACCTGTCTAAGCAGAGAAGACCCTGGTGCACTTATCTAAGCGGAGAAGACCCTGATGCACCTGTTTAGGCTGCACAAGATCGATCGTCCTACAGAGCATTCACCCATCAAGTCACCATGGCTCAAGATCAAGCTGAAGGCCCTTAAGAGAAAACACACACACACACATACACACACACACACACACACACACACGCACACACACACACACACATTCATCTGTCTATCTATCTATATACACACACACACGACACACGTATATACATATTTATATATTTCTCTATATATTTTTGGGTTCATAAAATGAAAATCCAAAAATGTCTTCAATACCAGATAATAATATACTTTATATTAAAAATCCCTTTTTACTTTGCACCTCATGTGTATTTTGCTATGGTGACCATACCTGTATTATTTCCCCTCTTTTTTTCCATTTTTACAGGTACAGATTTTACTCAGACATTTTAGGGATGCATTATGCACCTCCACTTATTATCTTTTCTTCTATTCTCTCCTTGGTTAATGTGTGAAGACTTTAGATTTTAATGAGGCATCATGAGATCCTCAAACCTCACACTACATTGAAGATGTTAAAGCTTTTAATGGTGACACCATTGTCATCACTAACTTGGGTTACAGTATTTAGTTATTTATAGGATAAAACCTAGCTGTGGCGAGCACCCTAGGTAGTTTTGCTTCAATGTGGAAAATTCTGGAAAAATTTGAAGGTTTTAGGCCAAATTTAGAGTACCTTCAATCTTGATGATAACTTCTTTTTTGTAATACTATGATCCAACTATCAGCTGGTATTAATGTGTTCCTCCACTGATCAGCTGTAAAGATCAAGGGTAGCACCTAAACAGTATATGGCACAACAATGTCTTACTGAGACAACCCATTGAAGACTGACTTTAAAGGGCTGTGTCTAAATTGGCAACTCATCCTCTATCTACCAGATTGGGCTCAACTTGCTAATGGAGGGAGGTTTGATCCTTAGAAGCTCCACCAATGTTGAGAACACGGCTCTGAGATGTCTTGTTGGATTAGAGTGGTGGTGGTGTATTCGCATCATTGCTCCATCCATTGTTCATGGAACTGTCAGATATAGGCAAGCAGATACAACAATTGGAGTAATGCATATACACAGTCCCATTTTTGGGTTCCAAACAATGTGATGGAAGAGTGATTTCTTGTAGAGTTCCTGTCAGTTTTATCGATTCGACTCCCCATTATTGAGACCAGTGAAATAATTCTGTTACCTACATATGAATGTTTTGGATTCTTCATGTTTCTTTCTAAGGAAAGTGTGACGCTTACCACCAGGTGGCGCAGTTACACTAGAATGATGTCAAGCACCAAGGTGTAGTGAGGCACAATGTGTCACTAACCATTAGGTCGCACAGGTACACTAGAATGAAGTCAAGCACTAAGGTGTAGTGAAGCGCAAGCCCACTGAGGGTCACTGGTACCCTAGAGGGGATGGTCTGCAGAGTTGACGATCAAGCCGAGAGACAGAAGCCAGGAGGTCACATCAGTACATAGGAGCAAGAGAAGCTGAGGTCACGTACAAGCTAGTGGTCGGTAAGCCAAGAAGTAGCGTCAGGTACAGATGGGTAGCAGAGCTGTAGTCAGATTACAAGCCGGGATCGGGAGCCGAGAGCACACATAAGTACAGAGGAGCAAGTGGAGTCGGGGTCGGAAAACAAGCTGGAGGTCAGGGAGGCAGGGAGTAGAGAAAAGGCATGGGAACAAGACCAGGGAATGGAAAACTAGATAACAGGACAAGATCAGAACAACTCATGGGAATCAGGAACGTACACTGCAGACCAGGAACTATCACTGGCGGTGTACTGGGTTAAACAGCTCTAAGATAAGGCAGAGCGATCCCCCAGAACAAGGCACGACCGAATAGGCCCCTCCCACCAGGCACAAACCCGTAGAATACAGACAACGAGAAAACACACAGAACACACTGGCTCTGCAGAGATCAGAGCCGCAAGAGAATCATGACAGAAAGTAGATTCTACTTCTTTACCCTGATATAGGATATTGATGTTTTTAAAGAAATTTAACTAAATGAATCCAAATAGTCAAAGAAATTAGGAAAGAAATGTTAGAAATATTTGTGCTACTCCAAGCCGGAAACAAAAATTTGAGGTAATCCAATTAAGATGTATGAAAAATTTATGAAAAATCAATGGACAGATCTGGTATCACTAAAGAAAATGCCATATAAAACACAATCTTTATGTTATTAATGGATTAAATAGCAATTAATACAAACGAGATAAGACGAAAACAGTGAAATTTATAGGATTGTGCTACAAAGGTAGACAGAAATTCTTACCGATACATTACCAAATTGGTACCGTAACAAATTAGCAGCTCTTTAAAGTTCTTTTTAGCAATCACCCTCACCTTCTAGAAGTCTCTACAGACAAACTCAGAAGCATGAAGACTAAAATAATTCCCTACGCCTCTCGGTCTAACCACCAGACCACATGCATCTGTCTAATCCTGGCTATTAGGCACTTTTTCCCTTGATGATTCCTCACCACGAAAGGGCAACTTCTATAAGAAATGAGAATGAGAATTATTTTGTAGCACAAAAATATATATTTCTTCTGTCTTCCATCATTTTTACCTCATTTCTTTTTTTATTCTTTTAACTATTTTATTGGAAGATCAGCATTTAGTAATTATCATATTGTGGCGCCCAACCATTTGGTTCTTCTTGGTCCTTGTTCCGTGAAGGACTGAAACGTTAACCGTCACAAACAATATGGATATTTACTAAATACTGATCTTCCAATAAAATATTTCTATAAATTGCAAATTGAGTGCCGTGGTTCCCCATTATCTACTTTACGGATCTAGACCCCAAGATGGTGCCGACCATAAACCATTCCTTTAATATCTATTTTATGCTTTAGAAGAATCTAAAAGTTGTTTTAGGTAGCAATTTTTGGGCAGCGGTATTTTTTAAGAAGTTAGTGTTGCGGAGAAACTGTCATCATTGTAACATTGAGAGACCTAAGCTTAGCGGAAAAAAAGGAAGGTGGACATCTTATCTTTAGTTTTTCAGAGTAGTAAAGCCTTAGGCTTTGGGTGTATTTCTTTTAAAGATGGCAATTATATTTTTTTCTTTTTTAGATGGGTCATTTTATTTTCTTCTTTTATTTTAAAATAAAAAAATGACTTTTATTTTAAAAAGGTATTCCGAAACGCAAATTAATTTTCTTCCAAAATCCCAATTAATGCAATAACCTAAATTTACTTTCCAATATATTGTGATTTAAAAGTGTCTATCTCTCCTTCACTATATTTACAGGTTTATTTTTTTATTTTACCACTTCCATTTCTGATGATGCTTCGTGTGAGAATCCCAGTGCATTCTGGGATACTCAAATGAAGCGTCATCAGGGGGCATTGGCTGTGGTTATCAATTCTGACGGATTCTCAGTAGATTCTTTTCACTGTGTAATGTCCCACCAAGGACAACATCTGCAAGGAGTTTGTATGTTCTCCCCATGTTTGAGTGGGTTTCCCCGGGGTACTCCGGTTTCCTCCCAAAAACTAAAAACATACAGATAGGGAATTTAGATTGCGAGCCCCAATGGAGACAGTGTTCCTGATGTATGTAAAGCGCTATGGAATTAATAGCACTATATAAATGAATAAATATTATAATTATTATAATATGCACAGTGACAGTGTACACTCTTGCTGGTTTGGATTAGAAGTAACAAGTCAGCGAAAGAGTGCACTGTCAGTGTGCATTGTAACAATACCTGGCATGCAGAGATCAGCGGTGCCCCACCAAGTGATTTCTCATCTGGGTGCGGCACTGGTTTCTGCATGTTTGGTATTCTAAGGCTATGTGTCCACGGTAGAATGTTGCTGCGGATTTTTCAGCATGAAAATCCGCGGCTTTCCCGCAAAATCCGCACCTTTTCAAAGGTGCGGATTTACCGCGGATTTTGGTGCGGATTTTTTTTTTTTTCTCCCAATTCTAAAGCCAAAATCCGGATCAAAATCCACAACAATAATTGACATGTTGCAGATTTTTCCGGATCAAAATCCGCACCAAATCTGCCGCGGAAAAATCCGCAGCGTGGGCACAGCATTTCCAAAAAGCCATAGAAATGGCTGGGAAGTGCCGCTGCTGCAGATTTTCGGGAAATCCGCGGCTTTTCCGCAGCGTGGGCACATAGCCTTACAATGCACACTGACAGTGCACTCTCTTGTTGGCTCATTACTTCTGATTAGAGCCTTTGAGAACGTGTATTGTGCACAGCAACAATAATCTATTGCAAGTGACAACTGATGCACGCTAAGTAGAGTAGGGACTAAATTTAAATGACTAATAAAGGGTAACTGAGTGTAGGGTTTTTTAAGGGTGAGCCATCATTGAGCGGGGGCGCCACATCATATGTTTTAGGGTGCCAATTTGATTCAAGGAATTTGGCTGACTGTCCTTGTGGAATCAGAAAATTACCTACAAATCAAAAGTGACCACATTTGCCTACGGGGTTTCGGGTTTGTTTTCTCTAGAAAGACTGGACCTAATAGACATGTGTCTTCATCATTCTATGTAACCTATAGAATTTAGAGTTACATTTATATATCCTTCATAGCTATTTTTTTTTTTAATAATACGTTACAATATTAATAACTGAAGTCTCTGATTAACATTTGTAATTCTTGACCCAAAACATTCTAAAGACATATTCTTTACATTTTAAAATATCTCTTTGCTTTGATCAAATCCTACATTTTTAGAAAAGTCCCTTAATAATTAGCTGGTAACGATGTGTCACTCAGCTGTAAAGTGGGAGGAAACCTATTAGTAAGTGGAGATTTTTTCTACAGTGCCCCCGCAGGACAAATGAGGTATTACACAATGCCTAGTCAAATCATTGAGTTAATGACATGAACATATATTTCACCGGAAAAAAAAACCCATTAAGATTAATGACCAATCACCCATCTCTCAATTTACTATTGCTCTAAGTAAGGGTTATTTTTTTTCTACAGTGCCCCCGTAGGGTAAATTAGGTATTACACAATGCCTAGTCAAATCAAAGAGTTAATGACTTGAATATATATTTCACCGCAATTAAAAAAATAAAAATCATTAGGATTAATGAACAATCACCCCATCTCTCCATTTACTATTGCTCTCCGTAAGTGTTCTTTTTTTCTACAGTGCCCCCGCAGGAGAAATTAAGTATTACACAATGTCTGCTCAAATCATTGAATTAATGACAGATACTGCAGACATGAATATATATTTCACTGCAAAAAAAAAAAAAATCATTAATATTAATGAACAATCACCCCGTTTTTCCATGTATTATTGCTCTCAGTAAGTGTTCTTTTTTTCTACAGTGCCCCCGCAGGAGAAATTAGGAATTACACAATGCTTAGCCAAATCAATGAGTTAATGACATGAATATATATTTCTCCAGAAATAAAAAAAACTAAATCATTAAGATTAATGAACAATCACCCATCTTTCCATTTACTATTAATCGTAGTAAGTGTTCTTTTTTTTCTACAGTGCCCCCGCAGGATAAATTAGGTATTACACAATGTCTACTCAAATCATTGAATTAATGACAGATACTGCAGACATGAATAAAATTTCATAGCAAATTAAAAAAAAATAATTGAGATTAATGAACAATCACCCCATCTCTCCATTTATTATTGCTTTAAGTAAGTGTTCTATTTTTCTACAGTGCCCACGCAGGAGGAATTAGTAATTACACAATGCCCAGTCAAATCAATGAGTTAATGACATAAATATATATATTTCATTGCAAAAAAAAAATGAATAAGATTAATGAACAATCACCCCATCTCTCCATTTACTATTGCTCTCCGTAAGTGTTCCTTTTTTCTACAGTGCCCCCGCAGGAGAAATTAGGTATTACACAATGTCTACTCAAATCATTGAATTAATGACAGATACTGCAGACATGAAAATATATTTCACAGCAAAAATAATAAAAAATCGATAAGATTAATGAACAATTACCCATCTCTCCATTTATTCTACAGTGCTCCCACAGGACAATGCCTAATCCAATCAATGAGTTTATGACAGGTCCTGCAGACATGAATATATTTTTCCCAGCAAAAAAAATAAACAACAAATCATTAAGATTATTTAACAATCACCCCATCTCTTCATTTACTATTGATCTCAGTAAGTGTTCTTTTTTTCTACAGTGCCTCCGCAGGATAAATGAGGTACTACGCAATCCTTAGTCAAATCAATGAGTTAATGACATGAATATATATTTCACCGCATAAAAAACTGAAAAATCATTAAGATTACGGAACAATCCTGTTATCTCTTTATTTACTAGTGATCTCAGTAAGTGTTTTTTAAGTGTTCTTTTTTTTCTACAGTGCCCCCGCAGGATAAATTAGGAATTACACAATCTCTAGTCAAATCAATAAGTTAATGACTTGAATATATATTTTACTGCAAAAAAAATAATAATAATAATTAAGATTACCCCATCTCTCAATTTATTAGTTTTCCTTTTTTTTCTACAGTGCCCCCGCAGGAGAAATTAGGTATTACACAATGCCTATCAAAATCAATGAGTTAATGACAGACCCTGCAGACATGAATATATATTTCACAGCAAATAATAAAAATAAATTATTAATATTAATGAACAATCACCCCAGCTTTCCATTTACTATTGTTCTCAGTAAGTGTTCTTTTTTTCTACAGTGCCCCCGCAGGAGAAATTAGGAATTACACAATTCCTAGTCAAATCAATGAGTTAATGACTTGAATATATATTTCACCGCAAATAATAAAAATAAATTTTAAATATTAATTAACAATCACCCCATCTTTCCATTTACTATTGCTCTCAGTAAGTGTTCTTTTTTTCTACAGTGCCTCCGCAGGAGAAATTAGGAATTACAGAATTCCTAGTCAAATCAATGAGTTAATAACATGAATATATATTTCATTGCAAATAGAAAAAAAAAAAATAAAATCATTAAGATTAATGAACCATCGCCCATCTCTCCATTTTTATTGCTCTTTTTGTCTCTAAATGCTTATTTTTTTTTTATGTTAATTCCATTTAAGCGTTCAGGCACTCCATGTCATTTTCTCAAGCCTTCATTTTCTCTTTCTCCTTTCTCCGTCCTGGTTTTTATCAGCGTGGGAAGCTGAAAATGTGTCTGTACTAATTTTATCTGCAGCAACAGAGACAAAAAAAAATCCAGGAATAGAGAAAGGGAAAGACAATGCAATGCAGAGAGCGGAGGAGAGAGAGAAAGGGAGGAGAGGACGATACCTGCGCACTCACCGTCCTGCGTATTCACAAGCTGATATATTTTATTAATAATTGAGTTGGTGTATCATAAGACCATCTATTACATTGGCTTTGTCGGTTTTAAATTTATGAGCCCGTGTATTACAATAGGAGCATTGGAGTGAAAATAATAAGTCTGTAGACTGCAGTATGAATAGAAGAACGCACATTATTAAGGCATTTATTAAAGAGAACCTGGCCACTAATTCATGCCGCCCGGACCAGGGGCAGGATTAATCAGAGAAAGGTTATTAGAAATTAGCGGATTTGACAAAATTCAAAATTTGCTAGATAACGTGGATTTTCCTAGAAAATCGATTTGCAGTGACAGTTATTTTCCATGAATTGAATGTCCCTTATTGACTCCAAAGCATAACTGTAACGCTCGCAGCTAGTGTAGGGGCAGCAAGCGAGATTAGTGGACCCACTAGACCAAAAGGGGGAACATGGATTACCATTTAGTAGGAGGGGCTTAACTAAGCACCCAACACGAGGTGGACGCCAGGTACCACTCCCAGTGCAGTGATCGGGACTGTGGTAGTTGACCCCCTGGGCAGGTGACGGACTAAGGGGTACTTTACACGTTGCAACATCGGTAACGATATATCATTGGAGTCATGTCGTTAGTAACGCACATCCGGCACTGTTACCGACATCGCAGCATGTAAACCCTTGGAGCGACGATGACCGATCGCAAAAACGTGAAAAATCGTCGATCGGTGACACGTCGCTCCATTCCATAATGTCGTTACTGCTGCCGGTACGATGTTGTTTGTCGTTCATGTAGCACCACACATCGCTGTGTATGAAGCCGCAGGAACGACGAACATCTCCTTACCTGCGTCCACCGGCAATGCGGAAGGAAGGAGGTGTGCGGGATGTTATGTCCTACTCATCTCCACCCCTCCACTTCTATTGGCTGGCCGCTTAGTGACGTCGCGGTGACGCCGAACACACCTCCCCCTTGAGTGAGGGATTGTTCGGCAGTCACCGCGACGTCGCCAACCAGGTAAGTGCGTGTAAAGCTGCCGTAGCGATAATGTTTGCTACGACAGCTATCACCGCATATCGCATGTGCGACGGGGGAGGTTGCTATCGCGCTCGACATCGCTAGCCAATGCTAGCAATGTCGCAACGTGTAAAGTACCCCTAAGGAATAGACTAGTACAGGTGCGGTGCCTTAGACAGGCTGGACAGGCGGTTATGGACAGAAATGGTGGGCATGACAGGGGCACACAGGTATGGGAAGGCAGGTACTGGAGACGAGCAGAGGAAAAACAGGACAGGAGGTCAGGATCTGACAACTAACTAGGTAGCAGACTGAAACACTGACTAACTAGGAGTGTTGTGCAGACACCTCCCCTAATGGGAGGGTGCCTTAAATAGATAGTGCTTCTCAGCCAGAAGCTGAGAGGCATTTCCTGTAAATAGCATGTCGACCCTGTAAGAGAAGGGCCGCTGTGCGTAAATCTTAGGTACACTCTTGGGAACCCTGTGTGGCATGTACAGGGCCCAGGAGGGGAGGAAGGCAAGAAAACACTTGGGAGGCCACGCAGCAGCAGGGGAGAACAAGACCCGGCTGGGGTGGTAAGATGCTGGCGCTACAATAATAAACATATCTTAAAAAAAAGAAAAAAACACATACTCACATTACCATTCTGCAATCTGGCCCCTTCAAGCCTCGCCATCTGCTCCTTGTCACATCTTCTTATCACCAACCACAAGTGCTGAACTACTGGCATCTTCTTGTAAGGCAGGAGTTTGTCTCTGATATGGCCTAGAATGTTTCTGTGCACAGATGCGTAAGGTCACGGCGCATGTTGTGATATTGTGACTTTGTATGAGCATGCGCAGAACCATCCTGGCCCTCAGCAGAGCCAAAAGTCTCAGCCTAGCGTGAAGATGACCAGAATTTTCACGCCTACGACGACACTACGATGTGATGAAAAACGGCTTAGGGAAGGTGAATAGCGGAGAGACTGGCGAGGTGAGTGGTAGGGGGAGTATAAGTATTCTTATTTTTTGTAACTTTTTAATGGCTCTTTACAGTTTGGCTAAGCAGCTGCCATTTTGTTGAATCCGCGAATGAGCAAATTAGAAACAAATTTGGGGATAAATGCAGATTTTTGTCAAATTTGAGTACAATTCAATTGTGCCCTAATAAACTCTCTCATCTCTACCGGCTACTGTCGTGGAGTTTACAAGAGAGACATAATTGAAAACATGGTTGGGGATGAGGGGACTAGACCAAAAGGCAGGTGCTCGCAGACTTCTCCCTGCCCGCTCAGCTACACAGACAGCAGGGAGAAGCCAGCGGGGACCTGCCTCTTGGACTAGCCATCTCATCCCTGGTCAGATTTCAAAGATTTATTTGTAACGCGGCAGCATTACAGAATAAAACACACTCTCGGATACATGCCACCATGGTTCGGGAAGGATTAATCATGTGACAGGTTCCCTATAAAATAAAATTACAAGACGACATGTTCTAACATCATTTTTTCCTAATGAGTATTGGACAATACATTGTAAGAAAATATATTCCGCCTTCCCGTGCATATTTTACTATCCATATGGGAATGCGCAAAATAACACAATAATAACGTAGGGCTAAAGCGGGCTTTACACGCAACGACATCGCTAACGAGATGTCGTTGGGGTCACGGAATTCGTGACGCACATCCAGCCTTGTTAGCGACGTCGTTGCGTGTGACACCGCAGGAAAGACTGTTAACGATCAAAAATACTCACCATAACGTTGATCGTTGTCCAGTCGTTCCTATCCCGATTATCGTTGCTGCTGTAGGTGCGATGTTGTTCATCGTTCCTGCGGCAACACACATCGCTATGTGTGACACCACAGGAACGAGGAACAACATCGTACCTGCGGCCGCACGCAATGCGGAAGGACGGAGGTGGGCGGGATGTTATGTCCCGCTCATCTCCGCCCCTCCGCTTCTATTGGGCGGCCGCTTAGTGACGCCGCACTAACCGCCCCCTTAGAAATGAGGCGGTTTGCCGGCCACAGCAACATCGCTAGGCAGGTAAGTATGTGTGATGGGTGTTAGCGATGTTGTGCGCCACGGGCAGCGATTTGCCCGTGATGCACAACCGACGGGGGCGGGTACGCTCGCTGGCGATATCGCTGCGTGTAAAGCCCGCTTAAGGTACATATCATAGTACCATATCATACCATAAAGTACCCGGAGAGGAGGAGCGCAGCATGAACCTCTAAGCTTACATGCCCTGCAATTACTGGGTGACTTGCGAATGTGGATGTAGCAATTTAAAATCTAATGGATGTGGCACTCTTTGCCATTTTCGTAGTACACCTAAGCTGTCTGCACAGTTGAAGCATCCAATTACTAGAAGTAAAAGCCAATTTTTGCAAATAGCCAAACTAAATAGTGCGCCATTCAGAGGCATACCACCCATAGTGGTAGACCATGTCGCCACTTTGGGTAGGCCCGATGTCTCCTGCCTGTCATCGCAATTTTAAGAGCGGACATCGAGGGAACATTAAAAGTTAAGTAATTTGAAATTTTTCGATTTTTATTGTCAGTACTTGTGGGGGACATCATAGTGTGAGTGTTGAGGAGGGGTCAGGGGTTTGGTTGCACGGCTCTCAAACTGTTTGTGTGTTGTCCACATACTGGGTTGGGAACTGTGGGGGCCTTACACTGAATGGAGGACTGGAAGGGCACTCATATTGTGTGTGGGTTCCCTTATACTGTGTGGTGGCCCTCAAACAGCATGTTAATGTTGTAGGGGATATTCATATTGTGTGTTGGGCCCATCTTAATGTGTGTGGGGGTCCTTAAACTGCATGTTGATGTTGTAGGGGATATTCATATTGTGTGTGGGGCTTTGGTTAACATTTTGTGTGTGAGGGCTTTCAAGTTGCCTGTGGGATCTGTGGGGGACATTATATTGTGTATAAGGACCCCAGAACTACATAGAGGGTTGTTGGGGGCTATCCCACTGAAAGTTGAAGCTGTAGGGGGCATCATATTGTGTGTGTCAGCCCTCATACTTTGTGGGGGGCTGTAGGTGACATTATACTGTGTGTGGGGGATGTTGGGTCCCTCATACTGATTACAGGGAGCTGTGGGGCCTCCATGTTATACACATGAGAGCTAAGGGGTAATCATACTGTGTAGGGGGAACTTTAGGGGCAATATGTCATACTGTGTAGGGGGAACTTTAGAGGCATTATGTCATACTGTGTCGGGGGAACTTTAGGGGCATTATGTCATACTGTGTAGGGGGAACTTTAGGGGCAATATGTCATACTGTGTAGGGGGAACTTTAGAGGCATTATGTCATACTGTGTAGGGGGAACTTTAGGGGCATTATGTCATACTGTGTAGGGGGAACGTTCGAGGCATTATGTCATACTATGTAGGGGGAACTTTAGGGGCATTATGTCATACTGTGTAGGGGGAACGTTCGGGGCATTATGTCATACTATGTAGGGGGAACTTTAGGGGCATTATGTCATACTGTGTAGGGGGAACTTTAGGGGCATTATGTCATACTGTGTAGGGGGAACTTTAGGGGCATTATGTCATACTGTGTAGGGGGAATATTAGGGACATTATGTCATACTGTGTAGGGGGGACTTTAGGGGCATTATGTCATACTGTGTAGGGGGAACTTTAGGGGCATTATGTCATACTGTGTAGGGGAAACTTTAGGGGCATTATGTCATACTGTGTAGGGGGAACTTTAGGGGCATTATGTCATACTGTGTACGGGGAACATTAGGGGCATTATGTCATACTGTGTAGGGGGAACCTTAGGGGCATTATGTCATACTGTGTAGGGGGAACTTTAGGGGCACTATGTCATTCTGTGTAGGGGGAACTTTAGGGGCATTATGTCATACTGTGTAGGGGAACTTTAGGGGCACTATGTCATACTGTGTAAGGGGGGCTTTAGGGGCATTATGTTGTGGAGGAATTATACAGTGTTGGGGTTACTGTGGCGGCACCATACATTGCTGGTGGCAATTATAATATGCATGAGGGGGAACTGTGGGGGGAATTCACTGTAGGGGTATCATGCACTATAAGGGTATTTTTGGGGCATATACTCTATAAGGAACTTGAAATAAGAATAGTAGGGGCCGGGGGTGAGAACATTAAGGGGCTTCAGTATTGGCATAATTACTGTATACCTGCCATAATCAGGTCCCTCTCCATTATTTTAAAAGCTGCAAGGTATGACCACACCTACTTCACCATTTTTTTTATTGGGGGGACTTTATAGAGAGGGGGGACTCAATTAGGACTTGTGCTATAGACGTCATGATTTCTAAGTGGCGCCACCTTTACACCTTTATTATAAGAAATGCTGTAGATAAAGGAAAACCAAAAAGGAAAATAATAAAAAACTAATGTCAGATCTAGAAAGTGAAGTAGGCGGCAACATGATCAGGAAATATTTACAGATACCCAATCTCCATCGCTTAGCGCAGTCTTCAGTTGACCTCTATGACTCTCCCTCCGGGACGAAGCCTTCCTTGCCATATGTCATTCCCCCTCCTTGCCTTTCTGTGTACTTTCTCCTTCTCTCTCCATTAGACTGTGTCTCACACATTCTTGCATCACGTACTGTGTGTCCTTCAAGGTTTTCTTCTATTCGAGCCTTAGATTTTATGACTCTTTACTACCAAATCCATTGTATCTGATGGTATCACTATTCTAATTGTTTACGATTCTCGATTTCTCATTTTTTTTGCTCATTTTTCAGCCGTGTTCCCTTCCCTCCCCCATCTCTCATCTAATTTTCTGGTCTTACAGAATTACAGGATCCATCCCATTCTGACAATGTAACACCACAACCCTCCAGGGAGTGCCATAGGCGTACGCTATAACATGGGGGTAAACGTTGCAATGACATATGATGTACGACCTTTAGGAAGCGCGGACAATCCGATAGATTAGTGCATCCCGATAGGGTGTGTATGGATCCCATCTGCCTTCTCCAAAGCTCACGTCCTACAGACTACATAAAATAGAATAGTCACTAAAATACCCAAGGCCATAGCGTCACTGATGTAATGTACGACCTTTGGGAAGCGCGGACACTCCGATAGATTAGTGCATCCCGATAGGGTGTGTATGGATCCCATCTGCCGTCTCCAAAGCTCACGTCCTACAGACTTCATAAAATAGCATAGTCACTAATATACCTAAGGCCATAGCGTCACTGATGGTTGTCTCATAATTCAGTGTTGATGTATTAAGGAATATTTGCAAAAGAAAACTGGGAAATTAGCGCAAATGAGAACACTAAAGAGAGATAATATGTCCCTTGTAAATATTAGGAATGAGATTAATGAAGTGCTACACATGCAGGATGAATTGAATATTGTATCTCACATATTCACCGTGTTCCATCATCATTATTTATTGCCATAGTAACAGATATATCCTACGTCATACATCACAAATGATTTTCCTGCTCGGAGACTCTTTGCTGCATGTGCAGTTTCCATTTTAAAGGGAACTGGTTCAACCGAACAACAATTGGTAGTATTTTTTTATTCTACATGTTTTCCTTGGATATCCTATACAGTAAAGAACTTAAAGTGGAACCTGTCATCAGGTCAGAAGTAGCCATGTTTTGTTCTTATTTTATTCTTGCTTCTCTCCTGATTATTACGTTGTTGTTTTTTTTTAAATCCACCTTATGGTTCCAGAATTATGGACTTTTTCATTTCGCCCTAATTTTGATCTTCTTTTCTAAGAGGGCGTGTCTCACTGGATTCTCTGAGGGCATGGCTTTAGGCTGGTTTGCCTTTTGAGCCACACCCCTTTAGTGGAGGCCATAAAAACTAGCACAGCACAAAATAAAAAGGCCTATATCTCTGGAACCGTATGATTAATTTAAAAAATACAAGAGATGGAAATCTCAGGGGAATAGCGGGAATAAGATAAGAGGAAAAACTGGACATTTTTTATTTTGTGACAGCTCCTCTTTAAGGGGGTATTCTTACAAAAAAAACGGAGCCCAGTCTACTGGATGTGTGATAATTGTTAGATCGTGAGTCAAGATACTGCTTGGGACTCTTACAAACTGCTAGAATGTGGGAAAGTGTCCTCCATTCTCTCTTCTTTATTCTATTTTACCAGAGAGCCTTGTTGTTGTTCATCTGCCCTGCCACATTATTATATGGCACTGACAGATATAATCAAGCTTAAATCTGCACTCAACTGTTGGCCAAATGAGTATGTATTATGTCTTATGGCTATATTAGGTCTGTTGGATGAAGAAAGCTATATCTCCCAATACACTGATGAGCAAAAAGGTAACAATGTTTTGAACTTTTGACTTTCAGGCTCATATCTCACCATCCACTACAGCTTTGAGCGTGAGACGACCTTCATTTTATAGACAATCATCTTGGCTATCTCATACATAAATTTGACTTGCAACTATTTAGCATTTGATTAGTTATACAGATTCTTGTCATGTCACTGCATTGTTACAGTTTTGCTCCTAGTGGTCGAAAAATCCTTTCTTTCTTTTATACTACAAATTACAACCTGTTCTCACATTCCCTAATATCTCAGTGTGTTATTAGGTTGATTTCACAGCAAAAGGTCACTGGTTCGATTTGAGGAACAGCCATGAAAAAGATTACACAAGAAAAGAGGATAAGATAAGATAAGAGGATCCAGCTCATTGATAGCAATCTCTCGGCCAATAAAATTGCCAAACTGCATCATGTTAATGAGATGATGGTTGGAAGGATATGAAATGAAGTCCGTCCATCCATTCGAAAGCCAAGAACTGGATGTCCGAACAAAACATTAGCGTTAACAAATCGGCTCATCACAAGGGCTATACGTTTTAGTGCAACAAATACGGCAGTGGAGACAGCTCAGATGCTTCATGATAGTGAGATCACAGATGTCCATACAAGCACTGTGTGATGCATTTTACACAAGTCTGTAATGGTGACTCAAAAAAAGGTGAAGAAGCCTTGACTTCAAATTGTCATAAGAAGCTTTGAGTTTTCAAAAATTGCGAAAAATGGATAGTAGAAGATGGGAGCGATGAGACAAAAGCCAATAGATGGCTCTGATGGGTGCACATGGGTCTGTAAGAATCAAGGGGGAAAAGGGGGCAAACTGATTGATAAATTGAAGGAACTGTCAAGTTAGGAGGAGGAAGCCTGATGATATGGGGGTGTTTCACAGCTAAAGACGTAAGATACTTGGCCAGGGTCGATGATGGTCTTCATGCTGAGCTATATGTGAGGATCCTACAAGACGAGTTACTTTGTACACTCGAGTACTATGGGTGTGAAAAGGACGACATAGTGCTCCAGTAGGACAATGATCACAAGCATACGTCATGGTTGGTAATTAAATTGTTTAATGACAATGAAGTAGAGGAGCTGGATTGTCCCCACTGTCCTCAGACCTCAACCCAATCGAACACTTGTGGTTAGAGTTGGAGAAAAATTTGTTTACATCCACAAGTGAGCCGACCACTATATACCAATGTTGGGAACGTGTAGAAGAGATCTGAGATCAAATTTTGGTAGAGACATACTTGAATCTGATTGAGAGCCCAGAAGGACTCAGGCCGTGCTGAAAGCCAAAGGTCGATTTACAAAAAGCTAACAAAATAATAAGAATTAAAATTTAGATTTTTAGGAGCAAAAGAGTAACAATTCAGTGACATGACAAGAATCTGCAAAACTAATCATATGATAAATAGTTGCAAGTCCAATTTATTTATGAGATAGCCAAGAAGATTGTCTATAACATAAAGTTAGTATCACGCTCAAAGCAGTAGTGGATGGTGAGATACGGAGCCTGAAAGTTAAAAGTTCAAAACATTGTTACCCTTTGGCTCATCAGTCTATATTTGGCTGAGAAAGTCACTTCCATATCTCCCATAGAATAAAAGACTCAAAAACGTCGATCAGGGAAGAATCGTGGGACATTAGATGGTCATCCAATCCCACCAATATTAGCAGATCTGGTTGTCTTCATTCTAAAGGTCCCCATACATGTTGCAGTAGAGAAGCAGAGCACATGTGTGATGAACAAAACCAATCAACTCTTCCTAGCCACGGCAATTTGTGGGCATACCAGCTTTGGGCCCCCCCACTGATCTAACAACGATGAAGTGAATAGATGATAATTTATCTCAACACAAATACTCATACTCTTTAAGAAAAGTAAAACGACTAAAACAGTTTCATGAAATTGACAAATGTTAATGAGCTGCAGATGGGTGATCATTACTTGATGGTCAAAGATAGTTACAGAGAGACACACCGCAGTGACAGAGGATAAATTAGCTCCTAATTAGTTATTATCCCATGATACAAGGAGTATTATGGAGCAAATGACTATAATTCCTGCAATTCTTAGTGCTACAAACCTGTTATCTCCCTAAACAGACCAGACATGTCACGGGGTGTGTACTGACGGACCAAGGGTTCCTAAACTGGCCCTCAGATTAGAGACCCTGTTCTGGCCCTTATCTCGGAGGTAAGCTTGATGGTAGCCAGGTCCGAGCCCCCAGCCTGACCCTAACTCCTGTCCGAGCCCTGATCTTACTCCCTCCACCCTGGGAGTGGGCCGTAAACCCAGTAACCAAACTCCACATAAAAGACAAGTACAAGGGAGCCTGAAACCTCGTACACACTGAACTCAAACACAAAGGAGAAACTATATGTGTACAGGGGAATAAAGAAAAGGGTAGGGAATAAACTCCCAACAGGGGAATGTTCACACCACGCAGAAAAACAACTATAGTTCACCATGCACTGGACAACCACTGAGACCGGGATCGGTGAATCTTCAGCGGTCTCCTACCCCACTCCCCAGCCATAAATAGGAGGAGACCAGCTGTGGATAGTAATCAGAAACCTAGATCCAAAAAGCCTGGCTCTTGTTGCACACTTCTCCAAAAAGGATTAACTCTTCCACGGCTGAGAGCAGTGAAACAACTCAGCCGATGCCCAACTGAGCTGAGCACTTAAGCGAGACCAAGTTACCTTTCAGCAATATGAACAGAATCTGACGCCGTAGTAGTAATCCGCGTGTAGGGATCCAGACAGCCCTTGACAAGATGAGGCTTAATACATATAATAACTGCTCCCCCCCTGTGAGGTAAATCCGGAGATATGACGATAAATCATGATATTCAAGTTATGTCAGGAAGCCCTCTCCTGGTGTCACCCCCCCTTTCCTTCACACAACTCCTTCAATCAGAAAATTTACCACAGGGATAAACGGTTTGTTTAGCAGATAGGTGTCAAAGGAACTGGTCTGTGTTCCACTTACACCTCCATGGCCATCTCCTGTGATATGGAGATTAGATGATGTGGGAACAATGGACACAGGATGACTCCCTGCCGTGACCCTGTGGTAGGGGCTGCTATCTAATTAGCAAGCTTGGAAGTATCCAGACAGAACGACTCCAGGAAAATATGGTTCATATCTCGCAAGCCATATTTCCGATAAATATGGCAACCATAAAAATGGTGTCTCTGCATGCGGACGATGCTGGCACACCTTTTTTATGGGAGTAGGACATTGGGAAGTACCCCAGGCGTGATATCAGCCAATGGGGAACTAGTAGACAAGTCATGAGTCCTCTCGTTCTGTAGCTAAATTCATAACTGTCACAATGAGAGCGTTGGCGTCCGCCTACGACGCTCCCAGGCAAAGTTATGGCCCATATTCCATGTTGTGGATATTGTCCATAACTCCAGCCAGGGGTGGAGCAGTGCTCCCTCTGAGGTCACTAAGGTAGGAGGGGACCTGGATTTGCCCAGGTTGATAACCCTACTTCGGCCATTTTCCAGGGTTCTTTCGCTGGGGGTCACGTGTAGGAAACATCTGTGGGAAGGATCCTAGAAACCTGGTCTACAGCGCCCCCCTGTGGCCAGACGCACAAGGTAACTGCTGGAACTGTGTATGCCTGTTTGTAACCCATGCTTTGATTGTAACTGTACTCTGACATATGTATATTCTGTAGATCTCCTATTGTATATATTGTAGTTTCTAGTGTGCTTTAGGCTGATTAAATTATATAATTAATCTTGGGCTGTTCTGTTATCTCGATCTTGAATCCCACGTCTGTGTGTTCGGCTAATAGTTACCGTGAAGCGGTTGGTGGCAGCGAGTTGTGCCAAGGATTATTGTGGGGAGGCCAGTGAGATTCGGGGAGGTTTTATATATTCCGCCCGCGGAGGTCGGGGGAATATATACCCTACTCTCACCGGGGACCCTTCAATAATCGGCATAAGTAGTATAGCGGCCTCCTTGCTTATTGTCGGGCAATTCCATAATTGGCCTGACTATAAGAGGGGCGCTAGAGAGCGCGTCACGTGCTCTGTCTGTCGGTCGGGAGGTATAAAGGAGGGGTGACTCCTGCTGGTTACCCCCCGATCGTGACGTACTGGTAGCCAGCGCGGGGGATTTCTGAGTGACCCCCCCGGTGGTTCGTGACATATTGGTGGCAAGCGGTGGGATCGAGATAATAGTGTGTGTGAGTGTGAGACCCATACTCCCAGACACTAAAGACTGCCAGCAGCAGCTGTGGCTGCTGGGGTCTTCAGACTAGCTCAACACTAGAGTGTCAGAGTGCAGATACTGTAAGGTGTGTGGGTGCATCAGGTGTCAGTTCTGTGTCAGTGACCAAAGTCTGCAAGAATGGCTGATGGCACCAGGAGCAGAGCTATGCAACTGGCCAATGCTAAGGCAGGAGCCGAAGAGAGGGAGGACGGTGCTGTGGACAGCAATGAGGAGGTTGACCACGAGTCCTCCAGGAGCCCGACGCCAGAGAACCGTTCTGCAGAGGACAGCGCACAACCTGGCAATTATGGACAAGATGAGGAGCAGCTCACCCAAGGGTCCTCAACGAGCCAGATGCCAGTCCTCCGCTCTGAAATGGACAGTGAATCACCAGGCTCCGCAACGGGCCGCAGATCACCACGTGCCATTCCACCGAGCCTGGGAGGCTCGGATAGCCTTCTTCGAATGGCTATGGCCCTACTCCAGGCTGGAGACCGGGAGGGCTACAAGGAACTCCTGGCAGAGCGCAGGGCAGAGCGGCAGGCAGCGCGTGAAGAGAGAGAGCGAGAGCGACAGGCAGACCGTGACCACCAGCTGCATCTAGCCAAGCTCCAGCCCTCATCAGCCACACGTGACCTTCAAGACACCAAACTTCCAAAGGTCCGTGTTGAGGACTTCCCAGTGCTGGAGAAGGATGGAGACTTGGACTCTTTCTTGACTGCTTTTGAACGGACTTGCTTGCAGCACCATCTGGACAAGGACCAGTGGGCCAAATACCTGACCCCCCGTTTAAGGGGTAAGGCCCTGGATATCCTTGGGGACTTGCCTGCTGAGGCAGATCAGGGCTACGACACCATAAAGCGGGCCCTGATCCAACAGTACAACCTCACTCCGGAGTCCTACCGCAAGAAGTTCCGGACCCTGCAAAAGGGACCAAAGGACTCCTGGGCTGACCACCGGCGGGCACTTGCCCGAGCTGCCGACCACTGGACCCAAGGCCTGCAGCTTTCCACCGGACCGGAGATCCTGGACTTGTTCATCACGGAGCAACTCTTGTGGAACTGCCCTGAGGATCTCCGCCAGTTCATCCGAGACCAGAAGCCAAAGGGGTCCACGGCTACAGCTGCCCTGGCCGATGACTACACCAACAATCGGGCTCCTGAGGCCAGGAGAGCAGCCACCAGCAGCACCTGGAGAGGGGGTAAGATGAATTCTACGACTGCCCCACCTGCCCCTAGACTGCAGGGGGTGTCCCCCTCAACTCCCCTCTCCAGGCCCGTGGCAGAGCCAAGACGGTGCCACCAGTGCAACCTACCTGGACACTTCAAGGCCATGTGCCCTCAGCGTCCCAAGGCCCCGGCTCCGTCCCCGTCCCAAGGGCCGCCCAAGGTGTATTGTGTGGGTGGGGGTTGTGGTAGGTTCCTGGACAGCTTCCAACCTGTCACCGTCGGCCGGTCTGTGACCATAGGACTGCGAGACAGCGCCTCGGAGGTGACTCTGGTGCGGCCTGAGATGGTGTCCCCCCAAGACTTGATACCTGGAAAAACCCTCGCTGTCTCCGGGATTGGAGGCATTGACCCGGCGCTGCCTGTTGCTGGCATTTATGTGGACTGGGGCGCAGGGCGAGGGGTGAGAGAGGTGGGGGTAACTGATCGGATCCCCGCAAACGTGCTACTTGGGACAGATTTGGGGCAGATAACCTCCCAGTTTGGGCCCCCCCAAGGGCTGAACCTTCAGCCAGTACTGACGTGCCTCCGGACAATGTTAATGTGTTATCTATGAATGATGTAAGGGAGGAGGGAGTGAACTCTGATTTTTCTGCTTGCATAGACACCATAGACACACACTCAGCTGCAGCTGTGACAGGGGAGGGGGTCAGAGAAAGGTGTGACAATGCCTCTACAAGTGATCAGCCAGCGAGCTGGGATCTGTTGCCCTCTGCAGGGATAAGCAGAGAGCAGGGTGCTGCAGGGGGAGGACCAGTGTGTGGGGTGGGGGCTACCACAGCAAATGTGGGGTCCCCAGAGATTTCACAGCGGGGTTCTGTTGCTGCAGGGGGGGAACAGGCAGGTGAGATTGGGGCCGGTCCCGGAGCGGAAGTGCTCCCAGGTAAGATCTCGGTGCAGGGTTCCCCCACAACCGGGGTGTCAGGAAGCCAGGTAGGTCTGCCTGAACCGGCGACTTGGTCAGGAACGGAGGAGGAGCAGGCACGACCCACGGTCGCAGCAGCTGTGGCCGCTGTCACCCGCAGTGGGAGTGCTGGAAGCCAAGGGGCCTCCCGGAGGTCCGATAGCTCTTCCCCTTCTGACCAAGTGGCAGCCGAGTCAGGTGGAGGCCAGGACACAGGTCCCGGGGTACTGACTGAAGATGTGACAGTCTCTTCGATTCTGGCCACATCTAGTCAGGGGTTTCAGGCAGCGTTAGAAGCTGACGCCAGCCTGAAAGCTCTTAAGGAACAGGCGGCACAGCCTCCCTCGGACTCAGACCCGGAGCGAGTGGTCTGGGACCAAGGACGGCTGTACCGGGTCACGGTCCAGCAGGGTTCACCGGAGGCGTGGCCCAGGGACCGACAGTTGGTGGTACCCTATCCGTTCCGGACGGAGTTGTTGCGGATCGCACATGAGATTCCGATGGCCGGACACGTAGGGATCGCTAAGACCAAGGCCAGGTTAAACCAGCATTTCTACTGGCCAAAAATGGGGGCTGATGTGGCTGCCTACTGCCGTTCGTGTGAAACCTGTCAGAGAGTGGGGAAGGCGGGGCCACACCCCAAAGCCCCACTGGTATCTCTGCCCATCATCGATGAGCCTTTCAGGAGGGTGGCTGTGGATCTGGTCGGCCCGCTGGCCATCCCCAGTAGCTCCGGGAAACGCTTCATACTGACGGTAGTGGACTATGCCACCCGGTACCCAGAAGCAGTGGCCTTGTCGTCCATTCGGGCTGACAAGGTGGCCACCGCATTGCTGGAGATTTTCTCCCGAGTGGGTTTTCCCCAGGAAATGCTCACTGACCGGGGAACCCAATTCATGTCCCAGCTGATGGAGGCCCTCTGTAAGCAAGTCCAGGTGCGACATCTGGTGGCCAGCCCGTACCATCCACAGACTAATGGCCTGTGCGAGCGGTTCAATGGCACCTTAAAGCAGATGCTTAAGATGTTGGTCGACTCCCATGGGCGTGACTGGGAGCGGTATCTCCCACACCTGTTATTTGCTTACCGGGAGGTTCCACAGGCCTCAACAGGATTCTCACCGTTTGAGCTCCTGTACGGGCGACGTGTGCGGGGCCCCCTGGCTCTGGTGAAAGAGGCTTGGGAAGGGGATTTGGCCACCCCTGGAGTGTCGGTTATCGAGTATGTCATGCGCTTCCGGGACAAAATGCAGGCCGTGACGCAACTGGTACACGACAACATGGCTCAAGCCCAGGCCGATCAGAAGCGTTGGTACGACCAGAACGCTTGTGAGAGGACCTACCAAGTGGGTCAAAAGGTGTGGGTACTGGTCCCCGTACCACAGGACAAGCTTCAGGCAGCCTGGGAAGGCCCATACCTCGTGTACCAGCAGCTCAACCCTGTGACGTACCTGGTCACCCTGGACCCTGCCCGTGGAAGGCGGAAGCCCTTCCATGTGAACATGATGAAGGCACATCATGAGCGGGAGGCATGTGCACTCCCGGTGTGCAACCTGCCCGAGGAGGGAGAAGCGGAAACCCTCTTGGATATGCTAGCCCAGGTTAGGGCAGGCGGATCCATTGAGGATGTGGAGGTTGGCCACCAGCTCTTGGAGGACCAACGGTCCCAGCTGTGGGCCACCCTACACCCCTTCCGGGGGTTGTTTACCAACCAGCCCGGAAGGACTGACTTGGCTGTCCATCACGTGGACACTGGGGATCATCCCCCGATCCGGCGTTCAGCATATCGGGTCTCCCTGGAGGTGCAGCAACACATGCGCCAGGAGATTGACGAGATGCTGAAGCTGGGGGTGATCCAGGCATCCAACAGCGCTTGGGCCTCGCCTGTAGTCCTCGTCCCTAAGAAGGACCGAACCACTCGGTTCTGCGTGGACTACAGGGGGCTCAATGCTGTCACGGTCGCCGATGCGTACCCAATGCCACGCATCGATGACCTGCTCGATCAGTTGGCCGGGGCTCAGTACCTGACCATCATGGATCTGAGCCGGGGATATTGGCAGATCCCCCTGACTCGCAAGGCCAGGGAACGCTCTGCCTTTATTACCCCATTTGGACTGTACGAGTCCACGGTGATGCCATTCGGGATGAGGAATGCCCCTGCCACCTTCCAGCGGATGGTCAACACCCTGCTCAAGGGACTTGAAGGGTACGCGGCCGCGTACCTGGATGACATTGCCGTCTTCAGTCCCACCTGGGAAGATCACCTAGAGCATCTAGCACAGGTGCTCAGGCGGATCCACCAGGCAGGTTTGACCATCAAGCCGGGAAAGTGTCAGCTGGCCATGAGCGAGGTCCAGTACCTCGGTCACCGGGTAGGCGGGAGAACACTGAAGCCCGAGCCTGAGAAAGTGGAAGCCATCGCATCCTGGCCCACCCCCAGGACCAAGAAGCAGGTGATGTCCTTCTTGGGGACCGCTGGGTACTATAGGAGGTTTGTTCCATGCTATAGTAGCCTGGCAAAGCCCTTGACGGACCTCACCAAGAAGAAGCTGCCCTCTGCAGTCGATTGGACAATGGACTGCGAGACAGCCTTCCGGGCCCTAAAGGACGCCCTGTCCAGCCCGCCCGTGCTACAGGCAGCCGACTTCACGCGGCCGTTTGTAGTACAGACCGACGCCAGTGACTTCGGCCTCGGTGCGGTGCTCAGCCAGGTGGACTCTGCGAGCCAAGAGCACCCAGTCTTGTACCTGAGCAGGAAGCTGTTACCAAGGGAAGTGGCCTATTCCACGATGGAAAAGGAGTGCCTGGCCATAGTGTGGGCCCTGCAGCGTCTGCAACCCTATCTATACGGGCGCCACTTCATCGTGGAGACGGACCACAATCCCCTCAGCTGGTTACACACTGTCTCCGGGACGAATGGCAGGTTGTTGCGATGGAGCCTGGCGCTCCAGCAATACAACTTCACCATTCGACACAAAAGGGGCCGTGACCACGGTAACGCAGACGGGCTGTCCCGACAAGGAGAGGTCGCGGACGGGCGCACGGGGGAACACCGGAGTGTGCTGCCCCCTAGCGCCCTCAAAAGGGGGGAGGTGTGAGGTAAATCCGGAGATATGACGATAAATCATGATATTCAAGTTATGTCAGGAAGCCCTCTCCTGGTGTCACCCCCCCTTTCCTTCACACAACTCCTTCAATCAGAAAATTTACCACAGGGATAAACGGTTTGTTTAGCAGATAGGTGTCAAAGGAACTGGTCTGTGTTCCACTTACACCTCCATGGCCATCTCCTGTGATATGGAGATTAGATGATGTGGGAACAATGGACACAGGATGACTCCCTGCCGTGACCCTGTGGTAGGGGCTGCTATCTAATTAGCAAGCTTGGAAGTATCCAGACAGAACGACTCCAGGAAAATATGGTTCATATCTCGCAAGCCATATTTCCGATAAATATGGCAACCATAAAAATGGTGTCTCTGCATGCGGACGATGCTGGCACACCTTTTTTATGGGAGTAGGACATTGGGAAGTACCCCAGGCGTGATATCAGCCAATGGGGAACTAGTAGACAAGTCATGAGTCCTCTCGTTCTGTAGCTAAATTCATAACTGTCACAATGAGAGCGTTGGCGTCCGCCTACGACGCTCCCAGGCAAAGTTATGGCCCATATTCCATGTTGTGGATATTGTCCATAACTCCAGCCAGGGGTGGAGCAGTGCTCCCTCTGAGGTCACTAAGGTAGGAGGGGACCTGGATTTGCCCAGGTTGATAACCCTACTTCGGCCATTTTCCAGGGTTCTTTCGCTGGGGGTCACGTGTAGGAAACATCTGTGGGAAGGATCCTAGAAACCTGGTCTACAGCGCCCCCCTGTGGCCAGACGCACAAGGTAACTGCTGGAACTGTGTATGCCTGTTTGTAACCCATGCTTTGATTGTAACTGTACTCTGACATATGTATATTCTGTAGATCTCCTATTGTATATATTGTAGTTTCTAGTGTGCTTTAGGCTGATTAAATTATATAATTAATCTTGGGCTGTTCTGTTATCTCGATCTTGAATCCCACGTCTGTGTGTTCGGCTAATAGTTACCGTGAAGCGGTTGGTGGCAGCGAGTTGTGCCAAGGATTATTGTGGGGAGGCCAGTGAGATTCGGGGAGGTTTTATATATTCCGCCCGCGGAGGTCGGGGGAATATATACCCTACTCTCACCGGGGACCCTTCAATAATCGGCATAAGTAGTATAGCGGCCTCCTTGCTTATTGTCGGGCAATTCCATAATTGGCCTGACTATAAGAGGGGCGCTAGAGAGCGCGTCACGTGCTCTGTCTGTCGGTCGGGAGGTATAAAGGAGGGGTGACTCCTGCTGGTTACCCCCCGATCGTGACGTACTGGTAGCCAGCGCGGGGGATTTCTGAGTGACCCCCCCGGTGGTTCGTGACACCCCCAAACCCACAGGATTACAGTATACCTAAAAATATTCAGAAAGCACATCAGGTCTAGTTGGTTTCGTGACGGTCTTTGTGTTTGGTTATTTCCATGTTTAGGTCTTTATTTCCCACTATAAGTTGGAAATTGTGCCGATCTGCCCTATAAACTGCCATGGACAATCCTAGTCCCCAGCATGGCGTAAGGTTCTGTGCGTTGACTGGTTGAATGATTTGATTTTAATATGGCCTGTCTGCCCAATGACATCTCAAGAATTCATGTTACTTTATTGATTTCATCCTTTTGCTAAGTAGCATTCCCCTGTAATTTATCGATGGCAACAATCAGTGGTGGCAGTGATTTATATGTCCTCCTTCTCTAGGTACTTGGCAGAACACAACCCATTAGATTGTAGAACAACATTACAGATTCTTCTTAGTATCATGTATCCTAGTCTATTTTTGTCAATTATTACCCTTCTGTATATTCACATGTGCACAAAAAGATATGGCTGGTCTCGAAAACCAACCGAGTCCGACATAACCTATTGCAACCAAAACTGGACCGAATTGACTTGGACATTCTATTTTCTGTTAATTTCAATTGCAAATATTTAATTTTCAGTGTCACATTCAGATGCATAGGTTAGCATAAAGCAATAACAGTCATAATACAAGCAATGACGATAATAATAAAAATAATAATAATGTTAGCGCTATAGTTATTAAACGCCAACTTGAGCAATCATTTCTTTAAAGCTTAATAATGATTTCCGTGTCCATATTTATAAATAATAGGTTTAAATAATATTATCCAAGCAATAGAAAAAGAACATTATCATTCCTTTTGAAAAAGTAAATTGGTTTGAACTGATGTCACATGGTCCTAAACTACAAAGTCACAGCCGCCAAAAAAAGGGATGATTAGGATTCTTGAGTCTGCAAGCGATGTGCAGCACTTGGAGCTGTCATGTGTATGGCTTCTGCCCCATTAATCTGCTTTCCTGGTCAGGCCAGCCTGTGAAGAGGCACTTAGGGAAGAATTATGATCCCCGCTGGCCTCAAAGCAAGAACAGAAAAAAGGGACAGTGGGAACTTGCCCAACTGAATACTAGTGTGCCGCTTATATACTTCACCTGCACCTATCAATATACTGAACATTTCTAAATTACAATATATGCTGTGCAAGATTTGCTTGTATGGACATAATCAGTCTCCTCCATATATCTCCGAACTAATCTCTTGATATACTCCAACAAGTAATCTCCGGTCCTCCCAAGATCTCCTTATCTCCTCCACACATCCATTCCTCATATAACTGCCTCCAAGACTTCTCCCAAGTATCCCCTCTCTCCTGGAATTCATTGCCTCAACATGTCAGATTATCTGCTACCTTTGCAAGCTTTAAACAGAATTTGAAAACCTATCTGTTCAAGCATGTCTACAGTCTCCAATGACCCCACCACTTCACCACCGCTGGAGCTGCCACCTCATCACTGCTGAAGCTGCTTCCTTACCACAGCCGGAGCTGCCTCCTCACCACCACCGGAGCTGCCGCTCCACCATCGCTGGAGCTGCCACCTTATTACTGTCGGAGCTGCTGCCTTACCACCGCCGGAGCTGCCACCTCACCACTGATGGAGCTGTCGCCTTACCACCACCGGAGCTGCCTCCTCACCACCGCCAGAGCTGTCACCCCACCATCGCCGGAGCTGCCACCTTACTACTGTCGGAGCTGCTGCCTTACCACCACCGGAGCTGCCGCCTTACTATCGCCAGAGCTGCCGCCTCACCACAACACCCTGCCCATTGTCTCCTCCCATTAGCCTATAGAATGTAAGCCAGCAAGGGCAGGGCCCTCTACCTTTTGTACCAGTCTGTATATTGTAACCAGTATATGTATTTTGTATGTTACGCTTTCTCTTGTACAGCACCATGGAATCAATGGGAATCAATGGTACTCTATAAATACTGTAAATAATAATAATAATAATAAAAAAATAATAATGGACAGATGAATCACCTTTAAAACAATACCTATGTTCAGCATTGTGGTGGCTACTGTTCCATCAACGGAGCAGGGCAGCTCCACAACTTGAGAAGCTCCAGTCGGTGACGGCATCGTGAACAGCTAATCGGCAAGGGTACAGGGTTTCGTACCTCTAGCGATTAGACATTGATGACATATCCTAAGAATATTTCAATATTACAAAATATGCTGAAAAATATTCACTTGTATGGACTTGTAATACCTATATCCTTAACGGGGATGTCTGGGACTTTAACATTGATGAGTAGTGATGGGCGAATAGTAACTATTCGTGTTCGGATAATGCTTACCAAATATCAAGTACTTTTCCACTATTCGTCATGAAAAGAAACATGCTCAGGTTCCCCATTGACGTCCATTAGGTTCATTATTCATGATGAATAACGGAATAGCACTTTGGGATTCATTACGAATAATCTGAATAATCTGAATAATCTGAATTGCCATTAATAATGTAGTGTAAGTGTATTAGGATAAGGTGTAAAGCATAGCAGTCTTAGTAAGGTATTATAATGTTTGCATAGAAGTGGGTGAAAGGTTAAGTCTGCCCAGCAACAGACTGCAGGGTAAGAAACAGTTAACCAGTAAGGTATTATAATGTTGGCATAAAAGTGGGTGAAAGGTTAAGTCTGCCCAGCAACAGACTGCAGGGTCAGAGACAGTTAACCAGTAAGGTATTATAATGTTGGCATAAAAGTGGGTGAAAGGTTAAGTCTGCCTAGCAACAGACTGCAGGGTCAGAGACAGTTAATAGTTGGGATTAGCTCATAGTGAGAGGGGCTAAAGTACAGGTATAGCGACTGTTTTTCTAATTAGTGAGTGTGTTGTGGAAACCTTTAGAGAGCAGACAAGTACAAGGGAGCAAGATCAGAAAAAATAAACCATAACTGGCCACTGAGATTCAGCACACAAGCAGGTGAATCATCACTATTGAGAGACTTTCCATAGGATAGTGCCTGATTGGTGAAGGTGTGACAACCAGCACCCTGCAGTTCACCTGTTCCCGATGCCATCGAAAGCCGGAACTACTCAACTCACAGATCCGTCAACTGAATATCGGCCATGACTGGGTCCTATTTGAATCAATACAGGGTGGATATGCAGTACCCATAAACAGAGCTGTGCTGCGCTACTCAGCAACTATTTCCAGCCAATGGGGGCACCGGGAACAGCTATCGGCAGGGGGTGCTAGCTGTTGCACCCCCACCAATCAGACATCAATGACTTATTCTAAGGATAGGTCATCAATGTTAAAGTCCAGGACAACCCCATTAACTGAAAATCCTTCTGTTTTTAACCCTTTATCTGTCTTCTTGTGTGTTCATCTCAGCTGATTTATGACCTCATCAGAGTTGAGTGTGCAAGGAAATAGCCTACGAAAGGTGTTACATTTTTTTATGAAACTCAATTGCAAAAATGTGTTTGCTCTTCCAAATACATGAATTTGATTAAAAAATAAAATTACAAAGGTGAAGAACCCTTTTAAATTCTAGATTTAATTTTTACCCTCAACATTCATCAATTGGCAATTTGTAATTCATCAATTGGCAATTTGTATCAAAGCTTGCTCTAAGCAGGCAGCAATACGCTGGAAACAAAAAGATGCTAGAGAATTACAAAATACTGAATGTAGATTTAAAAAAATCCTCAATGCCATAGTACACGGCAGCTGAAAACATAGTAAAGTGCAGTGCTTAAAAATGAAGTCTCCGACAATTATTGAATCCTTCCATTTTGAACTATTGTGCTAATTTGCCTCTCTATTCTGTTCCGATAAGTCATTCCGTCTCGTTGGGTTCAGCCAGATGGGCACAGAACATGCTTACAATACCTAGGCAATCAATAACGCTCATGTTTAGATGATCTTCAGAGTCATTTATTCCAGTCACCTTTGTTTTTGGAGAGTAGCATGTGCAAGTGCTGACAATATACTCATATGAATTAGCCATAAAATGCACAATACACACCGTGGCCTTTTCATGTGAGAGGAAGAGAAAGATGTTCGACTTGCTCATTTGTTTCATTCCTAATAGCACATTCCCTTTCATCTCTTCCTTTCTCATCTTGTCGTCGGAGACAGATGGTCTTATCTTATGACCTTGTTCGTAAACTGGAAATCACTGTCATCTTCCGAGCGTCATGTAAGCTTTTATAAACGGGCGTTTTTGCTTTGTTAATATTTACAATGGTTCAGAGACACATTCAGACTCTATCTTTGGTCTGATGCTTCTATAGAATGGTCCAATGTAGAAATGATAAAAAAATAAGACACAGGACATTGGTCGAGCAGCCACGTCATTAGTTGGTGGCCTTGCTCATCATCATCATAGGCTTGACTTGACGTCATCGTTGTAGAACGTGGCTAGTTGGTGGCCTTGCTCATTATCATCGTAGGCTTGACTTGACATCATCGCTGCAGAGCCCTTCTTCTATGTACCAAAACTCCCGACACCTCTTCTGCTTGACAGCCCAGTAAGACGTCATGCATGTGTTGTGTCGAAATGATGAGATTGAGCCAAGTCTATGAGTCAAAAAAGATACTAAGGTTCCAGCAGGTATGAAGGACTCCAAATCAGTAGCCAAGAACTACTGACGTGGCTGCTTGATAAGGGTTCAGTGAAAATTCTTGGTCATCATCTCTTGTCCTACGTAGTTTGTCAAAGTCGAACAAAGACCCGTAGCATTATTCTAACATGATAGTCAAGGGTATTGTTTCAGAATTTGTTCTTTTTGAGCTACAGTTAGAGATCCTTGTGTATTTCATTCTTGTTCCTCCCATTTCATAGTCACTTTCATCTCTTCCTTTCTCATCTTGTCATTGGCGACAGATGGTCTTACCTTATGACCTTGTTTGTAAACTGGAAATCACTATCATCTTCCTCGCATCATGTAAGCTTTTATAAACGGGCGTTTATGCTTTGTTAATATTTATAATGGCTAAGAGACAGATTCAGACTCAATCATTGGTCTGATCCTTCTATAGAATAGTCGAATTGTAGAAATGATAAAACCAAAGACACAGGACCCTGGTCAAGCAGCCACGTTGTTACTTGGTGGCCTTGCTCATTATCATCGTAGGCTTGACTTGATGTCATCATTGTAGAACGTGGCTAGTTGGTGGCCTTGCTCATCATCTTGTAGACTTAACTTGATGTCATCGTTGTAGAGCACTTCTCCTACGTGCCAGAACTCCCAACACCTCTTCTGCATCACAGCCCAGTAGGACGTCATACTTGCGTTGCACTGAAATGATGATGTAGAGTCAGAGGAGGTGCTAAGGTTCCAGCAGGTATGAAGAGTTCCAAACCAAAAGCCAAGGACTACTGATGTGGCTGCTTAACCAGAGTTTGATAAAAATTCTTTATCATCTGTAGTCCTACGTAGTTTGTCGAACAGAGACCCGCAGCATCATTGTAACATGATAGTCAAGGGCATTGTTTCAGAATTTGTCCTTTTTGAGCTACAGTTAGTTTCATTCTTGTTCCTCTCATTTCTTAGTCACTCTGGTATCTTGCACTCGACTCAAGGGGCAAAGGAGACAATGCCTGATATTTATTCTCATTAGATGGCTGCAGAGACAATATACTTAAATGATGCTGAATCTTACTTTCTTTCCCCTTACAAGCTAGGAATTCCCTAAACACCCCAACATGCCAGGTTGCTGACAGATAGCGTAGCTTATTATTTAATTTGAGCTCCATAGGCCATTTATCATCTCCTTCCTCCAGTTATGCTATACATCCTATATATAGTAGGACTGGTCAATTGTTTCCTTGTACATGTATCTGGAATCACCCATGAACCAATATTCCAAGACAGCATTCATGTTTCTATTAATTGGCATCTTTTATAACTCCCCCTTTTTTACCCTCCATATCAAAAAATAGCCTTCGCTTTTGACGACATTTTTATGAGTAGCTCATTCATCCTGTCAGCCGATCTGTTCAATAGCCGGCTAGGAGAATGTGCCATTTATAGCTTTTTGTTTTTTTTTCTGAAGGTGCTAATAATTATGAAGAAAAAGGAACCCTCTTACAATGCTCAGCGTGCTACAAAGCTCCTTGGTGTAACATAAACACATAAAACAGTGGAAGTATATGTGTCACAGCATGGCAAATAGCAAATATTAGTAGTCCGCTCTCACAACGCAAGACTAAATGCTGTTGGCATCTGTAGCCAAAACCTTTGGTCATACCAATCCTGTTGGTGGCTCTAGCCAAACCCTTTGGTCTTACCAATTGGTTAAATGGGTTGCAAAGCTCTGTTCATGGATTACCAAAAGTCAATTCAAGAAGAATCGGGGCTCCAAAATATCTAGGATAGCAGAACTGGAAATGTTTTTGTTGACTTGAGATTGTGACTGGTGGAAATTATTCTGAAGATGATCAAGAATTTGTATCATAGATGTCTTCATATTAAGTTCTAATTCTTTGCCCATCAAGGTGAGCTCCAAAGTTTGCCTTTTTTGGCAAAGAAAGACCATACATCTGTTTAGGACAGTCATGCCTCTACTGTTTTTTCCTATGTTGTTGAAAAATAAGTTTTTTATCAACGTTTTTGGGAAACTCCTCTTGACTGGAAGACTAAAGGCCTCGTTAATGGAGATGATCAATCAATGTTCTTATGGATTCTTGTTCTTCATCTGATTGAGTTATAAATGTAGAACAAGAAATTATCGTCATCCACAGCACATTTTCCTATTTTTACAGAGGAGGTGCTGCCATCAAGATTCATGCAGGACAATTATTCTGTCCTCAAACAGTTTAAACAAGTGCCGATCGACACTCGTCAACAGTCGCTATTGGCGTTATTTCTGCCCATAGTATATGAAACTAAGGCTAATCCATGGCTAAATGAGAAAAGATGGCCACATTGTAGATTAGGTAATCTGGACAACTAATTTAGTTATGAATCCTAAGTGTTGTCTCGTCAATAGAAAGATCATAAATAAACTGGATATGGACTGCTGTCCATCTTCCTTGATTCCATATGTAAGCTAAGTTATCTTTATTGATGCTCAGTGTGGAGATACTTCCCATTATGAGACCAAAGTAATCATGTTCTATTTTGGAGTACTTTTACACTATTTTATCTAATTTGATAGATAACATGCTAAATAGCGCCATCATATTCCACAGCACTCCTCAGATGTGATCATCAATGTCTCTGCCGAAGCTCAAAATTTTAATTCCTTATCACTATGTATTTGGAGTGTAGGAGACAACTGGAGAACCCAGAGGAAACCCATGCAAACACTGGGAGAAAATGCACACTCCTTGCCAACCACTAGATAATAACTAACTTGATAATTTGGTAATGTCTAACTTGATGTCCTCTGCCTGTTGTAAAGTCAAATCTGTCTTTAGCAGGAAAGAGATTGAGATGGATCATGTAAAGTGGTGACTGAAAAGAATGGTTGGTAAGTTATGGAGCATGGGAATCTGGACAGTTTAATTACATATTATACATTACTTGTATAGCGCCCTCATATTCCACAGCACTCCTCAGATGTGATCATCAATGTCTCTGCCGGAGCTCAAAATCTAAATTCCTTATCACTATGAATTTGGAGTGTGGGAGGAAACTGGAGAACTCAGAGGAAACCTACACAAACACGAGAAGAGCATATACACTTCTTGACAGCTAATATATAACAACTAACTTGACATTTTGATATAATGTCTAAAGGGGGTGTTACACGCAGCAATATCGCTAGCGATATCGCTGGTGAAAGCACCCGCCCCCATCGTTTGTGTCATGGGTAAATCGCTGCGTGTGGCGCACAAAATCGTTTGGAGCCATCACACGTACTTACCTGCCTAGCGATGTTGCTGTTGCCGGCGAACCGCCTGCTTTCTAAGGGGGCGGTTCATTCGGCATCACTAAGCGGCCACCCAATAGAAGCGGAGGGGCGTAGATGAGCGGCAGTAACATCCCACCTATCTACTTTCTTCCGCATTGCCGGCGACCGCAGGTAAGCTGTAGATCGTCGTTCCCGAGGTGTAAAACGTAGCGATGTGTGCTGCCTCGGGAACGACGAACAACCTGCGTGCTCAACAATCAACGATTTTTTAAAAAGGAACGACGTGTCAACGATGGACGATAAGGTGAGTATTTTCCATCGTTAACGCTCGCTCCTTGCTGTCACACGCAACGACATCGCTAACGATGCCGGATGTGCATCACGGAATCCGTGACCCCGGCGATATATCGTTAGATACGTCGCTGCCTGTGACAGGGCCTTAACTTGATGTCCTCTGCCTGTTGTAAAGTCACATTTGTCTCAAGCAGCAAAAACATTAAGATAGATTATAAGCAGTGATGACTGAAAAGGAATGATCGGTATTTCACGGGGCATGGAAATCTGTATAGTTTAATTACATATTTATTATATATTGCTTGTATGGTGCCATCCTATTCCACAGATGTGATCATCAATGTCTCCACCGGAGCTTATAATCTAAATTCCCTATCGCTATGCCTTTTGAGTGTGGGAGCAAACTGGAGTATTCGGAGGAAACCCACATAAACATACAAACTTCTTTCAGACATTGTCTTTTGTGGGATTTGAACCCTGACCCGCAGTACTGCAAAGCAACAGTCCTAATTAGAGATGATCAGCCCAAGGTTCATTGTTCGGTGTTCGTACCGAACAGACTTTACAAAAAAACAGAGTTCGAGTTTGGAGATTGTATATTTGACTAGACAAACAACTTGCGCGAGCATCGCTGTGCTCGGGTACACTCGATGCTAAGCCCACTTTTAGTGCTTGAACGGCTCATACTGGGGGTAACAACAGCATGATCAGATGTAGTGTAAACCATAAAAAAAATTGAAAGAACCCGCCCAGCCACGCCCTGAAGTGATCTGTTTATGGTTGGCTGCGTGTGCGCGGAGACCTGAACTGCCCAATTAGTGACTTCCATTGGGGTTCAGGTCAAGTCTGGGTCCCAATCCAAACTTTTTCAAAAATGTGGTGGCACCTGCCAAACCAAACTTCCAAGGGTCTGCTCATCTCTGGTGGTAACCACTGAGTAAGGGGTACTTTGCACGCTGCAACATCGCTACTGCGATATCGTCGGGGTCAAATCGAAAGTGACGCACATCCGGCGCCGGTAACGATGTCGCAACATGTAAAGCCTAGATGCGCCGATAAACGATCGCAAAAACGTCGTAAATCGGTGATCTGTGTAGTGTCGGACATTTTCATAATGTCGCACCAATAGGAGATACGATGTTGTTCCTCGTTCATGCGGCAGCACACATCACTGTGTGTGAAGCCGCAGGAGCGAGGAACATCTCCTTACCTGCCTCCACTGGCTATGCGGAAGAAAGAAGGTGGGCGGGATGTTTACGTCCCGCTCATCTCCACCCCTCCGCTTCTATTGGCCGCCTGCCGTGTGACGGAGGAAGGAGGCGGGTCGCCGGCCAGAGCGACGTCGCAGGGCAGGTAAGTGCGTGTGAAGCTGCCGTAGCGATAATGTTCGCTACGGCAGCTATCACAAGATATCGCATGTGCGACGGGGAAGGGTACTATCGCAGCGTGCAAAGTACCCCTAAGGATCTGTTGGATCCGAAATGCGTCATCTGTTTCCCTTTCAATGGAATATAAACCATGGAATTTTAAAATGTGAAATAAAGCTTTGGGACTGCTCGATTTTTCTTGGAATTTTTAGAGTAACCACTGAGACACCGCATTAGACCAGTATATGCCCCAAAAGGGGAGCAAGACTATGTGAACGCGGTATATTTTTGTCTATTCTGAATCTTCTCCCCTTCCTCACATACCATTTATCGAAACGTGTGCAATTACTATTCTATGTAATGATTTGTATATAAATGCAATTATGTGTCCAAATGCCCCTCCATAAAGGTGTTGTATCAGTGCTTTAATCATTCTAATCTTTTCTAATAATCCTGCCATCTCGGTAAATGGATTCAATATGCAATCGACAGGTTTACGCACGAAGCCTCAACTAGTCTCAGCTCCTCAATGAATGGTGCCGGTGTCCTTGTAGAGTAACTAGATAGGTGAAGAGTTCACACAGCGGGAAGACGTCTCTGTGATTTACTCGCGTATGGAACACCGTAGGAAAAGCAGTTTTTTAAAAATGTTAATTCTAATGAACAGGTTTATGGTACCGAACAATAAAACAAAAAAGAATGAGCTGATCAGTACCCAAGGGATCGGCTCTTATTTGTTTGCTGTGTCTCTGACCATGGTGCTTAATCTCCTAGCAATATGCTGAGAAGATTGCTCTACTCGAAACCCGGAGAGAACATATGATTTTGTATAAATTGCACTGATACCAATGCCTGTTATCACCTTGTTTGCACCTTATGAAGAGGGTTGCTCTTGAAACCCTCCTAGCTATAACCCATATTAAGCATGAATAAATTCTGAGACCGCTCTTTGCAGGTCTGTAATGTTGTGGTATCAAATACAAACCTACAAAATGGTCATTTTTCCGGGGTTTTTTTTAATCCTTTTTTTTTTTTATTAAACCCTTAAGGACCGGGCGATTTTCCCTTTTTTGCTTCTAATTTTTGCTCCCCTTCTTCGGAGAGCCGTAACGTTTCTATTTTTCCATCAATCTTGCCATGTGAGGGCTTGTTTGGCACGATTGATGGAAAAATACAAAAGTTACGGCTCTTGGAAGAAGGGGAGCAAAAAAACAAAAATTTAAAATGTTTTCTAAAAGTTATGAGTTTTACTATATAGTGTACTTGAAAATGGAAAAAAAATTCCAAATTCCAAAAATTGCAAAAATAGTGCGAATGCACAATTCTTTTGGGGGTATTTTATTCACCGTGTTCACTACATGGTAAAACTGATGTGCCGCTGTGATGTCTTAGGTCGGTACAAGTTCGTAGACCCCAAACATGTATAGGTTTACTTTTATGTAAGGGGTGAAAAAAAATTCAGAAGGTTGTCCAAAAAAAGTGGCAATTTTTTTGCGCCATTTACCGTTAACCATAGTGTTCTTATTTTTCAGGATCTGGGGCTCAGTGATCGATTATTATTGCGTCTTGAACTGCCGTTTTTAATTTTACCATTTTTGCGCAGATGCTACGGTTTGATCGGCTGTTATTTCATTTTGCGCAAAATTTGCAACCACCAAAAAACATAATTTTGGTGTTTGAATTTTTTTCCTGCTACGTCGTTTACCGATCAGGTTATTTTATTTCATATTTTGATAGATCGGGCATTTCTGAATGCGGCGATACCAAACGTGAGTATATATTTTTATTTTTTTAGTTTAATTTTCAATGTGTAAGGTTTGTTTTTTTTATTTTATTTTTTAAAACTTTATTTAAGCTTTTTTTTTTTATTTTACTAGTTCCCCTAAGGGGCTATTAGGATCAGCAGTCTGATTGCTTATTCATTTCTGTTGATCAGAGCTGCACAGCTCTGATCAGTAGAAATGATGCATTCCTGTTACAGCTGCTGCTCTGCCGTCTGTAACAGGAAGTGAGTCATGATAGCGACAGAAGTCATCAACTAATTTGTCGCTACCATGGCAGGCATCGGCTCCCTGTGATAGCGCTTTTTTTATTTTTAAAACTTTTTAAACTTTTTTTATTTTACTAGTCCCCTTAGGGGACTATAAGGATCAGCAGTCTGATTGCTTATTCATTTCTGCTGATCAGAGCTGCACAGCTCTGATCAGCAGAAATGCTGCATTCCTGTTACAGCCGCTGCTCTGCCGGCTGTAACAGGAAGTGAGTCATGATAACGACAGAAGTCATCACATAATTCGTCGCTACCATGGCAAGCATCGGCTCCCTGTCATCGCGTCACAGGGGCCGCCGATGGAGGCGGGGAACGGCGCATTCCCCGCCGCGCCCATTTAAATCACACGGTCACATTTTCACAGCACAATCTATGGCGTTAACAGGGATGGGCATCTGCTGTGATCACCCCGACATGACTTAGGATGTACCAGTACGTCCTTGGTTGTTAAGGCGTTAATATTCCGGCTTTTATAATGGTCACAGTTGAGCGAGAATATGAAAGAAGGGTTTGTTAGTATAAACATTAAAGACCGTGGACTGGAATATCCCGTACACCGGTCAGCAGCAAAGAAAATAGAAATTATTGAACTTGGCGAATTGCTGAATAGAATATCAAACAACCCCTGTTATCTACTCTATTTTTCAAAGAATGGGATCGAATTCATATGGAAGCGTGCCTATTTAGGCTGCTAAGGAAAGTATCCTCTATTTAAGTAATGAAGAAATAACACAGTAATTGAACCGGTATCAAGAAGACATAACATAATCCATAATCATCTACTTTGTACGGTATTAAAAGGTGAAAGGGGAACGTCTCGGAATTCTCACAAACGACAAGAGAACATTAGTCTACTAGGCTGATAAATACACACAATGGATGATATTCACATTATCTCAAGATCTTACTATTCATTTTCTACCACCTCCCAGATCTGACAACTCAACTTTATACAAAACTACAATTGTCCTTAAAACATACCCAATTCTATAACATAGGGTAGCTGCTCTCATCCCCAAAATGAAGTCAAAATTTCTTTTCAAACATCAATCTAATAAGTCCCAGAATTTTCCCAATTACTTTGCTCTCTAACTCACCATTTATTCCTTATCACTGGATAATTTCTCTTCATTTGCATTCTGCCAGCACAATAGGTGCAGGAACTTTCTTTTATCACTTCCCTGCTATTGTCCAATGGCTTGCCTGCTCTTACGTGAAAGCCTATGACTCTGTTATGCCTGCATGCAATATGACAGATATTTAAGCGGGTACCATGGCCACACTTCCTGTAGTTTGGCAAGGACACGACCCCCCTCCCTGTATAGAGACAAAGATCAGCCCTTAAAGAGGACCAACCACCTGGATTTTCATATTTAAACTAAAGCCAGAGCTATACTGGCACTATCATGCTGATTCTATACATACCTTTAGTTGTGAGATCGGATGTATACTTTCTGAAATATAGGCAAGTAAAGTTTGTGAAATGCAATGTTACTTGATTGATAGGTGCAATGGAATGTCTAATGGAATATCTAATGGTTAGGTTGGGTTATGCTAGTTATTCCCACCCCTGTCTGCTGCCTGTCCTTCCTCCCTTCTTTCTCCCCCTGTAATAACACTGACATGGGGAGGAAGGACAGGCAGCAGATAGGGGCAGGAATAACGAGCAAAACCCGACCCACCTATTAGATATTCCGTTGCATCTATCAATCAAATAACAGTGCATTTCACAAACTTTACTTGCCTATATTTAAGAAAGTATACATCCGATCTCACAACTAAAGGTATGTATAGAATCAGCATGATAGCGCCAGTATAGCACTGGCTTTAGGTTATATAGGAAAATCCTGGTGGTTGGTCCTCTTTAATTCTTTTAGAGAGATAAAGACTAGCCCCTAATTCTGGTACAGAGACAAAAACACACCAGACTTGTTGTGCAGAGGAAATTACACCTCCACACTTCCTGTAGGGAGACAATGACTAGCCCTAAATTCTTATAGAGAGGCAAAGACCAGGACCAACCTTCAATTCCTGTTATAATTCTTGCAGCTAGACGTGGATTACAGTCAATATCTATCAAATTAGACAGATAGGAGACTAGTGGATGACGTTTTTTGGAGGGTAAGACTATATAATTTGGAGAGAGACAGACCTGGAAAGAGACAGACCTGGAAAGAGACAGTCCGGGAAAGAGACAGAGCAGGAAAGAGACAGAGCGGGAAAGAGACAGAGCGGGAAAGAGACAGAGCGGGAAAGAGACAGAGCGGGAAAGAGACAGAGCAGGAAAGAGACAGAGCGGAAAAGAGACAGACCTGGAAAGAGACAGACCTGGAAAGAGACAGAGCGGGAAAGAGACAGCCCTGGAAAGACAGCCCGGCAAAGAGACAGCCGGGCAAAGAGACAGGAAGGCAAAGAGACAGATGGGCAAAGAGACAGGAAGGCAAAGAGACAGATGGGCAAAGAGACAGACAGGCAAAGAGACAGCCGGGCAAAGAGAAAGACGGGCAAAGAGACAGCCGGGCAAAGAGACAGCCGGGCAAAGAGACAGGAAGGCAAAGAGACAGATGGGCAAAGAGACAGACGGGCAAAGAGACAGACGGGCAAAGAGACAGAGCGGGAAAGAGGCAGAGCGGGAAAGAGACAGCCCGGGAAAGAGACAGACCAGGCAAAGAGACTGCCGGGCAAAAAGACAGCCGGGCAAAAAGACAGACGGGCAAAGAGACAGATGGGGAAAGAGACAGCAGGGCAAAGAGACAGACGGGTAAAGAGACAGAGCGGGAAAGAGACAGCTCAGGAAAGAGACAGACCAGGCAAAGAGACAGCCGGGCAAAAAGACAGACAGGCAAAGAGACAGACAGGCAAAGAGACAGAGAGAGAGAGACAGACAGATACAGAGATTGAGACAGACTGATGCAAATACAGACAGTGAGATAGAAACAGACAGACAAGGAAAGAGACAGACAGCAACACACAGACAGAGACTGGGAGAGAGACAGACAAGGAAAGAGACAGTTACTATCCCGGGCAACGTCGGGTACTACAGCTAGTTCTATTTATATAAACAAATGAGATCAAGTTGTCTGAATATTCAGGAAACATTTAAAGTGAGGGATTTTTTAAAGCTGCACTTCCACTAAGTTTTTTGATTAAATGTGTGTATTTAACACGTAGTGTGAGCAGGGGCGTAACGACTATGGTTGCAGAGGTTGCAACCACAATCGGGCCCAGGGATACAGGGGGCTCACTGACCCCAATGCCTGCTTCAGCTGGATGTACATTCAAGGACGCATAATCTGCAGAAATGGATTGCAGCACAGAGACCTGTCAGGTTCCTGCACTAAAATACAAGCTACCAGCCAAAAAGTAACCAGCAATTGACGTCGGCATGTATGTGACTAGGGGCGCTTGACAGTGATGTCATGTGCCATTGTGCACATGCCGATGTCAGCTGACAGCCACTGCGCACTGGCTACAGAGGATGCCACATGGCATGGGAGCAAAGGAAGGTGAGTAGAATGTTTGTTTTTTATGCACTAGAGACAGAACTAGAACTGTATGGACCAGGAACGGGTCCAGGTTAAGGACATATATACCAGGATGGGCCCAGAATGAGGACATATATACATGAGGAAGAGGACATATAGAAGAGGTTGGGCCCAGGATCAGCATATAAATACCAGGATGGGGGACAGATATACGAGGAAGGGGACAGGTATACCACGATGGGCCCAGGAGGAGGAAATATACACCAGGATGGGCCCAAGATGAGAACTTATATACACCAGGATGAAGACATACTGTATAGAACAGGTTGGGCCTAGCATGAGGACATATGGAAGGTGGACAGATATACCAGGATGTGAGACAGTATATAATAGGATGGGGACATACATATCAGAATAGCCTAGGATGTAGAAACATATATAGGGACATATATTCTGGGGAACATATATACCAGGGTGTGGGACATATATACCATGATAAGGACATATATACCAAGATTGTGGACATATATGCCAGGATGGGGAACATATATATTAGGATAGGGGACATGTATTCCAGGAAGGGGGACATAAATTCTGAGGAACATATATAGCAGGATGGGGGATGTATATACCAGGATAAGGTCACCAGCATGGGGAATATATACACCAGTATGGGAAACATATATACCAGGATGGGGCCTAGGATGAGAAACATATATATCAGGATGGAGCCTAGGATGAGAGACATATATACCAGGATGGGGCCTAGGATGAGTGACATATATATCAGGATGGAGCCTAGGATGAGAGCCATATATACCAGGATGGGGCCTAGGATGAGAGACATATATACCAGGATGGGGCCTAGGATGAGTGACATATATATCAGGATGGAGCCTAGGATGAGAGCCATATATACCAGGATGGGGCTTAGGATGAGAGACATATATACCAGGATGGGGCCTAGGATGAGTGACATATATACCAGGATGGGGCCTAGGATGAGTGACATATATATCAGGATGGAGCCTAGGATGAGAGACATATATACCAGGAAGGGGCTTAGGATGAGAGACATATATACCAGGATGGGGCCTAGGATGGGAGACATACGGTATATACCAGGATGGGGCCTAGGATGAGAGACATATATGCCAGGATGGAGCCTAGGATGAGAAACATATATACCAGGATGCGGCCTAGGATGGGAGACATATATACCAGGATGGAGCCTAGGATGAGAGACATATATACCAGGATGGGGCCTAGGATGAGAGACATATATACCAGGATGGAGCCTAGGATGAGAGACATATATACCAGGATGCGGCCTAGGATGAGAGACATATATACCAGGATGGGGCCTAGGATGAGAGACATATATACCAGGATGGAGCCTAGGATGAGAGACATATATACCAGGATGCGGCCTAGGATGAGAGACATATATACCAGGACGGGGCCTAGGATGAGAGACATATATACCAGGATGGGGCCTAGGATGAGATACATATATACCAGGATGGAGCCTAGGATGAGAGACATATATACCAGGATGGGGCCTAGGATAGGAGACATATATAACAGGATAAGGACATATTTACCAGGAAGTGGCTCAGGATGGGGGACATTACTACATAATAAGGTGAGGATATTAACATGCACACTACATATATACACAATTAATGAATAAAAAAACGTATTGGCAGTGCTTCTTTAATTTTGTTAAAAATGTATCTCAATATACTAACTATATAAACTGTAGTTCCTGAAAAAATAAAGAAAAAATAATAAATAAAACAAAGGATGTAATTGTGTTTCCCATATTTTCTTACAACCCCAGCTGCACTTTTCTTTTCTGTAAATTTGTCGCATACCCCTTAGCCCCAGATTGTCCTTATGTCACTGTAAAATGTAAAAAAAAATCTCGATACAAATGGGAGCCATCAACAAAACATTTTTTAAGCCTGTAATATTACGTATTTTATGTTGCCTTTCATTTATATCTTCTATTGATGCACAAGTGCTCTGTATTTTATGGCTCTGTATATAGTATATATTTGGGCACCTATTAGACCATTTTGTATTTCTGTATGGAGACATACTGAGTTTTTTCAGCGTTCACCAATGATTTTGTATTATGGAGTCTTTCTGCCTTTGAAACATTGGTCCTACCGGACAATAATCGCCTAATATGAGGCCGCGCAGAGCACCATGTGGCAGCATACTATGAAAATATATGTCCTCTGCGTGCGCAGAGCGATTTTGTTTGCATGCATTTTACGGTTATATTAGAAGTGAGGCTTCAGCGCCAATCTCTTTACCAGCTACTCACTTTATTATATTGTGAAATTGTAACAATGCTGCCTATTATTACAGCATTATATTATTACTGTATTATTATTATATTTGCTATACAATGAACATGGCATAACCTATAATAACAATATAGCTTGATACACAGAAATAGAAATCAGTGCTCAAACCATCAGGCACATTAGAAGAAAAAAAAAAGCATGAGTGGTCTTGAAATTCGCCACTAAAAAACAAAAAAAAAAATAAAAAAAAAAACAAAAATGTTCCCCTTGGTTCTACTTTTATTTTTTGTTATTACTAAAAAGACCAGATGGCTTTTTAATGCGAGGCGCAGAGAAAAATGCAGACTGCTGGGATGCATTGTTTGCAGTTCGGCCCTGCAGAATTAATTTTTCATAAGCATCATGCATTTAAAAAGAGGTCTGCTCACCTTCCCAAGGGCGATGTTCATACTAAAAGCAGCAAACCCAGGTAAAACGTGTCATATTCTCAGCAGGCCTCGGCTGATTTACTAGTCTACCCTGCTTTCATGTTGCGGCATCATTAGAATAGCTTTGCTTTTTAGTTTTTATAAAAAATTAGCCTTAGTATTTTTTCATAATTATTGTATGAGGAACGCTTCAATTGAGATAATATGCTTTATATAACACTATAGAGGAAACAAGGGGGAACCAATCAGGTCACTTATACACCTCAGGTGGCCTCCGAAAAATGTAGCGTAGCCCAGGATAGCAACTGTCTCTCTCTGTCTCTCTGCCGCTCTTCCTCTCTGTCTCTCTCTCTATCTTTCTGTTTCTCTCTCTTTCCGTCTCTCTCTTTGTCTGTCTCTGTTTATCTGTCTGTCTATCTCTGTATGTCTCTGTTTCTCTCTGTCTATCTCTGTCTGCCTCTTTTTCTGTCTCTCTTTCTTTATCTCTCTGTCTCTGTCTCTCCCTGTCTGCCTCTTTCACTATCTCTGTTTCCCTCTCTCTGTCTCTCTCTATCTCTGTCTCTGTTTCGTGCTCTATCTCTCTGACTTTCTCTGTCTCTCTGTCTTTCTATCCATCTTTCTCTCTCTGTCTCTCTGTTTTTCTCTCTCTGTCTCTCTCTTTGTCTGTCTCTCTTTGAGCCTGTCTTTCTGTCTCTTTCTGTTTTTCTATCTCGCTGTCTGTCTGTTTCTCTCTCTATCTCTGTGTCTCTCTGTCTGTCTCTCTGTGTCTCTCTCTGTCTCTCTGTTTCTCTCTCTGTCTCTTTGTCTGTTTCTCTCTGTTTCTCTGTCTCTCTCTGTCTGTTTCTCTCTCTATCTCTCTGTCTGTCTCTCTCTGTCTCTCTGTCTGTCTCTCTGTGTCTCTCTCTGTCTCTCTGTTTCTCTCTCTCTCTGTCTGTTTCTCTCTCTATCTCTCTGTCTGTCTCTCTGTCTGTCTCTCTGTGTCTCTCTCTGTCTCTCTCTCTCTGTTTCTCTCTGTCTCTTTCTGTCTGTTTCTCTCTGTTTATCTATCTCTCTGTCTCTCTCTGTCAGTTTCTCTCTCTATCTCTCTGTCTGTCTGTCTCTCTCTGTCTCTCTGTCTGTCTCTCTGTCTCTCTGTGTCTCTCTCTGTCTCTCTCTCTCTGTTTCTCTCTGTCTCTTTCTGTTTCTCTCTGTTTGTCTCTCTCTCTCTCTCTGTCAGTTTCTCTCTCTATCTCTCTGTCTCTCTCTGTCTCTCTCTGTCTCTCTGTCTGTCTCTCTCTCTGTCTGTCTCTCTCTGTCTCTCTCTCTGTCTGTCTCTCTGTGTCTCTCTCTGTCTCTCTCTCTGTCTCTCTCTCTGTTTCTCTCTGTCTCTTTCTGTCTGTTTCTCTCTGTTTCTCTATCTCTCTGTCTCTCTCTGTCTGTTTCTCTCTGTTTATCTCACTGTGTCTCTCTGATTCTCTATCTGCTTCTCTTATTCTCTCTCTCTCTGTCTGCCTCTATCTCTCTGTCGCTCTCTCTGTTTCTCTCTGTCTGTCTCTCTGTTTCTCTCTTTCTTTGTCTCTGTCTCTCTGTCTCTCTCTCTGTCTGCCTCTCTGTGTCTCTCTATCCGTCTCTCCTCAGAAATCATATTACCTCACACATAAGCTTCTTACACTAACAATATCCTTCGTTCCTATAGCAACCAATCACAGCTCCCATTAATGACCTGTAGCTCCCAGCTCCATTGACTTTAATGTAAGCAGGTTTGTTGGTGAATAACTGTGAAGTTACATTTTCCCCTCAAAACATAGTCTATGACGTTCCCTGAGTCAAATGAGGTGTGTATGAAAAATTTTGTAATTGTAAATGCGACAATGTGGATTCCTTTAGCGGATATACACACACACATGCATACAGTCAGCTTAATATATTAGATATGCCAAAATGTATCCATGAAGCTTGATTGGTGAGTATACCATTACATCAGCTATATAGGGGTCGATTCACCAAAGTGTTTATGCCGGTTTTCTAGAGTAGATCACATTGAAAAGTTGATGTTGCGCACACATTTTGTGACATTTGATGTTTTCACGCCAGTCCCGGCCAGTTGGGCAGAGAAGAGGTTGGATGGGGAGTATTGGCACCCTCAGGCCGAATTGATCAAAAGCTATGCCACTTTAGTGTTGTAACATGCTAGAAATTTATTGGCAAAACCTAGACCAGAAAGTGGCGCATGCCTCTGTGAAGATGCGCCAAAACATATTAAGTGGAATGCACCACTTAATGAATTCAGTGCATCTCATCCCTCCATGCTCCTTAGTGAAGACTGACCCATATAGTTTGGTGTACTGGCAGTGACAAATATATGGGTTGTCAAGCTTTGGGGCTCAGGTCTGTGGTTACTCTATGTGACGGCAGACTTGTGAATCTTCATAGTGCGCACAGTGTACACTGTCAGGATTCTCCAGTGCCGTTAACAGGTGGTCATGTGGCCAACAATGTGCGATTTGCATACTTCCAGCCACATTCCAACAAGACGTTTCTAGCCTCACTTAGTTCACACAACTAGTCAGCATGTGACCGCATATACACAAATCGCATACTTGAGCTCAAGTGTTTGCTCCCAGTCCCAGCGTCGAAGGATCCTGACAGCGTGCAGTGTGCATGCTGTCAGGATTCACAAGACTGCAGATTTTAACCCCAAGTCTGGACAATGTCTCTAACTTATTAGTAAAGGAAAACTAACCATAGAAAATGCAGACAGAAGAAATATACTTGCAATTCCTTCATTATTGAAGCTTATATAATTTCACATGATTAAAAAAACTGACAAGTAGAAGAATTGTCTGCAGCAGAAACCTCCCTGAATTGGAAGACACATGGCCAGTCCAAGCATTCTAGTCATATCTTGGTCCGATTTATACAGTTATCTGAATGCACCCTGTGAATCTGGCTGTAAGACAACTGGCTGCAGCAGAAACCTCCCTTGATCGGGAGACACATGGCTAGTTCGACCATTTTAGCCTTATCTTGGTCCGATTTATACTGTTGTCTGAATACACACTATAGATCTGGCTGTAAGACAACTGGCTGCAGCAGAAACCTCCCTCGATTAGGAGACACAAGGCCAATCCAAGCATTGTAGACTTATCTTGGACCAATTTATACAGTTATCTGAATGCACCCTGTGAATCTGGCTGTAAGACAACTGCCTGCAGCAGAAACCTCCCTGAATTGGAAGACACATGGCCAGTCCAAGCATTGTAGTCATATCTTGGTCCGATTTATACTGTTTTCTGAATGCACCCTGTGAATCTGGCTGTAAGACAACTGGCTGCAGAAGAAACCTCCCTGAATCAGGAGATACATGGCCAGTCCGAGCATTGTAGCCTTATTTTGGTCCGATTTATACTGTTGTCTGAATAAACCCTATGAATCTGGCTGCCAGACAACTGGCTGCAACAGAAACCTCCCTCAATCGGTAGACACATGGCTAGTTCGACCATTGTAGCCTTATCTTGGTCTGATTTATACTGTTGTCTGAATGCATCCTATAGATATGGCTGTAAGTCAACTGGCTGCAGCAGAAGCCTCCCTTGATTGGTAGACACATGGCCAATCTAAGCCTTGTAGTCTTAAGGTCCAGTCACACTAAACAACTTACCAGCGATCCCAACAACGATAGGGATCGCTGGTAAGTTGCTAGGAGGTTGCTGGTGAGATGTCACACTGTGACGCTCCAGCGATCCCACCAGCAACCTGACCTGGCAGGGATCGCTGGAGCGTCGCTACACGAGTTGCTGGTGAGCTCACCAGCAACCAGTGACCAGCCCCCAGCGCCGCGTGGAAGATGCTGCGCTTGGTAACTAAGGTAAATATCGGGTAACCAACCCGATATTTACCTTGGTTACCAGCGCACGCAGCTACACGTGCAGAGAGCAGGGAGCAGGCTCCCTGCTCTCCTAGTTACAGCACACATCGGGTTAATTACCCGATGTGTGCTGCAGCTAAATGTGCACAGAGCAGGGAGCAGCGCACACTGCTTAGCGCTGGCTCCCTGCTCTCCTAGTTACAGCACACATCGGGTTAATTACCCGATGTGTGCTGCAGCTAAATGTGCACAGAGCAGGGAGCAGCGCACACCGGGTGCAGCTGCACAGGGTACATATATAGGGTATAGAGTACAGGGTGCAGCTGCACAGAGCAGGGAGCAGCGCACACCGCTTAGCGCTGGCTCCCTGCTCTCCTAGCTACAGCACACATCGGGTTAATTAACCCGATGTGTCCTGCAGCTACATGTGCACAGAGCAGGAGCCGGCACTGACAGTGAGAGCGGCGGAGGCTGGTAACAAAGGTAAATATCGGGTAACCAAGGTAAGGGCTTCTTGGTTACCCGATGTTTACTGTGGTTACCAGCCTCCGCAGAAGCTGGCTCCTGCTGCCTGCACATTTAGTTGTTGCTGTCTCGCTGTCACACACAGCGATCTGTGCTTCACAGCGGGACAGCAACAACTAAAAAATGGCCCAGGACATTCAGCAACAACCAACGACCTCACAGCAGGGGCCAGGTTGTTGCTGGATGTCACACACAGCGACATCACTAGCAACATCGCTGCTACGTCACAAAAGTTGTTAGTTAGCAGCGATGTTGCTAGCGATGTTGCTTAGTGTGACGGGGCCTTTATCTTGGTCCACTTTATACGGCTGTAAGACAACTGGCTGCAGCAGAAACCTCCCTGAATCAGGAGATACATGGACAGTCCGTGCACTGTAGTCTTATCTTGGTCCAAGTTACACTGTTTTCTGAATGAACCTTATGGATCTGGCTGTAAGACAACTGGCTGCAGCAGAAACCTCCGTCTCCTGCTCTGTCTGCCATAGTTAAATATTCCCAACCCAGCCCTTTGACGATAGGGGTGGGAATCAATGAACCACCAGCTTAAGATGGAACTGGCCAGCAAGAAACCAGCAGGTCTTCCTATTATTTCAGGATTGTGCTAAAAATGCTGCAGACTAACAGCGAGGAAAATGATATTTCTTCTGTAATTTAGACATTAATTTCTAGGTCTAGTGTTCCTTTAAATGGTTTCATATTGAATACTAAAGCGCAACATACTGAATTTTCCCACTTCGTTGATCCAGAAAAAGAAAGTAATCAGAGTAAATCTTTGAATCGATCAATTACATGCAGCACCGTGTACCTCCACTTTGGAGTTATCTTCGAAAAATATTAGGTAGATGCTTAAATAGCAATTATCTGATATAATATTATAATTACTTCCATTAAATGTTGGACGGATCCAGATTTACGACAAGGATGCCCGGCGAATATATTCAGAGGATAATACATACTAAACTTGCAGTAACGTTGAAATCCTGCGCAATGTATTATCTTGCAATTATAAGTTTTTATGAAATATTATTTAGGTCATTATGTTGGGTGAGTCCAAAGGTGGAGGGTTAATATGGCAAACTATGGGCAATACTGTTCCTATGCCGAGCAGTAGACGTAGCCGGCTTAATTTAGTGTGTGCGCAAACAACCTCGGCCGGCTGCATTCTGCATTATACATGTCTTGCTAGGAGCTGTCATAATGGCCTTGTGAAAGGCAAACATGACAATTCTCTGTAGACAGTTGCAGTTTCTATAAAGACCCTGAACCCACGCTTTAGAGGTTGGATTTGTGCAATCATTTCACTGTGAATTATCCGGGCCACATACAGCAATATCTATGCCGATAATGATAAATCGCACCCTGCGCTAAGCGGCTGTATTAATGGGATGTTCCAATTTGCAAAAAAATGGTTAAAATAAATATTTTGTTTGGTAAATAAAATATAATTCTATTTGCATAATTCTTTATTAGAGCCAATTGGGGTTTGTTTTGCTACCTATTGTATAGAGGTCAAAAAATGTAGAAAACACAATGGAGTTTTTTAGAACTTTTATTCAAGGTATAAAGTCAACACCACAACAATGTGTGTGTAGAAACATATAGACAATTACAAGGCTAACAAAGAAAAAACCTCACTAGTGGAGATCCAGATATCGATCATACAGCTTACATGGAATTTCTCAAAAGTAGAATGTAATACCAAACCACAAGGGTGAATACATTTATAACATGCAAGCTCACAAATAACCCCCAAAGGACTGAAAAAGCTGGTATGCATGTGAAAATTAGAAGAACCCAGTTACCGGTGAACGAAGCCGTCATACCCAGCAGAGGATCATAAATACATACCCAGGAGTAGCTTGAAACCGATGGGGAATATCCAGGATCACAGGCCCGACGCGCGTTTCGGCTACCTTTATCAAGGGCCGCCACAAGGGCCTCTATTGTATAGAGGTGGTGCAAATTCATTCACAGGATCCGATCCAGTGACATGTCGGTAATCACCTCCTACCTGACAACATCCAAGACTTTTCATTGGATGAGCCGAGCTAGCGCAAGATCACATGTGCGTGATGCCGCAACAATGACGTTGTGCCAAACCGGAGCTGTTGAGTAGAGATGAGCGGACCGGTAGAGGTTCACCTGGACTGTAGATAAAGTTCGGTTTCGGTCCCGGACTTGACCTGAGCCCCAATGGAAGTCACTAATTGGGCAATTCGGGTCTCCGCCCACATGCAGCCAGCCATAAACAGATCACTATGGGAGAAGGTGGATCAGATTTTCCCATTTTTTTTGGTGCACACTACATCTGATCATGTTGTTGTGCGGTAACAAATTGATCAAACACTGCCACCGGTTCGCACTATGCTAAGCACCAAGTGTACCCGAGCAAGGCGACATACCTAAAGCACTTGAACTCCGAACCCAAACTCTGTTTTGTTTTCAAAGTCTGTGTTTGGTAAATACACCGAACACCGAACCTCCGAGTTCGCTCATCTCTACTGGTGATGCCATCAGGTAGGAGGCGTTTTTACTGGGATCCAGTCACAAATTACTAACCAGGTCCTATGAATCAATTTACACCATCTCTACTATTGTAAGAATATGTACTAAAAGTATCTAGTCTCAATATAAAATTCTATATAATATAATAAATAAATATATATATATATATATATAAAATTAGACAAAAGGAACCTCAACAATCACAACATTCAATGTCCTGCCGTCCTCCTGTGTGGCAGACGGGTACAAGAGCTCAGTAAGTTTTTATTTTACTCACTTATATAGCGCTACTAATTCCACAGCACTTTATAGATGTGATTATCTTGGTCCCCATTGGGGCTCACAATCTAAATTCCCTATCACTAGGTCTTTGGTGTGTGGGAGGAAACCAGAGAACCTGGAGGAAACCCATGAGGACACAAGGAGAACATACACAAGTTCTACCACTACTACCAGAATTGTGTTCCTTGCAGGATACATTGAAAGTTTGGTTTATTTACTAGTTTACCATAATTTAGTTTTGGGAAGATCAAAGTAAATTTGAAAATTTTTTCCACTAAACATAGTACTATAGCACATTTGACCTGGCTTAAGTATCAGGACGATATTCTGTTGCCATTTTCAAAACAAATGGAAACATCGATGAACATCGAGAAGGCTCCTGGAAAAAAGGTGGTCCACCAAGAAGAGTTGTTACGTTACAAAAACAAAGAATATCACCAGGAACATAGCTTTATAGAAATCATCCTGGTGCCCGGGTACTGTATCAGAACGTAGTCCTGCAGAAATCATTCTGGTGCCTGGGTACTGTGTCATCAGACTTGGCCCTGGCATAGAGACGCATTAGGATATGCACAGGTACTCTGATCTGTCTGCCATTCCCGTATAAGAAAGACCGCCCACATATTAGTTCTCCTGATTTCTTATTATCTAAACACTATACCATAAACCCCTGAGGAAGCTTAGGCGAAACACGTGTCTGAGTGTGTGGCTGGGCAACAGGAGAATGATCCCATTATACAGGTGCTCTATTTACTAATTTGCCTTTCAATATGAGCATTGAATTTACATCTATATCTTATATATATATCCTATGGTCCAAGGAGTATTAACTATATTAGAATTTTGCACCTTATATCTTTTATTTTAACTTTTAGTACATATACTTTTTATCTTCTTGACATCCATATATTTATTTATTCCGTCTGGTTTCCTCAATTCTAATCATGTCTTGTGTTGCTTTTAAGCCACTTATGTCTAATAAAAAAATATTTATATTTTTCGCTACTTTCTTGTCTTTTCTCGGTATGTAATCTTTATGTAATATACCCTGTCCCTGGAGTAGCTGGAGAGGCCTGAAATATAAGATGGCTACCCTGAGAGGACGACTGGATCCTTCATTGTAAAGGATGTAGTAGAACAGAGAAAAGAAAGATGTAGAAAAGGATGATGGATGAATTATGTGATCATGTCTAGTTCCGAATAGCTCAAGAAACCTGATCCTGTGCTGTAATCTGCACCTATGTTTTGGGTTGATGACGAAACAAGGCTGGGGATAAAGCATAGTACATGGCACCAACTGTGCCATCATGTACCATAGCCATATCCTCTATGGGTGGAAACTCAACTCTCCTGAAACATTTTCCATCTTCCACCTGAAAATTAGGCATCAGTCCAGTAAGTGAACTCTGAACATTGACCTCTTTACATATATAGACAACCAGGATCCATAGTATTCTCCATGGATGGACAACTCCACTCTTCGAGGCATTGTCCACCTTCGACCTAAAGATTAGGCATCAGTGCAGCAAGGGAACCCTTAACAGTGACCTCTTAACATACGTAAACAACCAGGATCCATAGTATTCTTCATGGGTGGACAACGCCATCCTCCCGAGACATGGTCCACATTCCACCTGAAGATTATGCATCAGTCCAGCAAGGGAACCCTGAACATTGACCTCTTTACATACGTAGCCAACCAGGATCCATAGTATTCTCCATGGATGGACAACTCCACTCTCAAGACGAGACATTGTCCACCTTCCACCTGAAGATTAGACATCAGTCCAGGAAGGGAACTCTGAACATTGATCTCTTTATATATATAGCCAACCAGGATCCATAGTATTCTCCATGGGTGGACAACTCCACTTTTCCAAGACATTGTCTACCTTTCACCTGAAGATTATGTGTCAGTTCAGCAAGGGAACCCTAAACATTGACCTCTTTACATACGTAGCCAACCAGGATCCATAGTATTCTCCATGAGTGGACAACTCCACTCTCCAGAGACATTGTCCACCTTAAGATTTTGCATCAGTCCAGCAAGGGAACCCTACACATTGACCTCTTTACATACATAGCCAATCAGGATCCATAGTATTCTCCATGGGTGGACAACTCCACCCTCTCGAGACATTGCCCACCTTCCACCTGAAGATTATGCACCAGTCTAGCAAGTGAACCCTGAACATTGACCTCTTTACATACGTAGACAACCAGGATCCATAGTATTCTCCATGGGTGGACAACTCTGCTCTCCCGAGACATTGTCCATCTTTCACCTGAAGATTAGGCATCAGTCTAGCAACGGAACCCTGAACATTGACATCTTTACGTATGTAGCCAACCAGAACCATCATCTAAACTTGACCTTTAAGGGAGGAATAAGGGATATGACACACCATGAGACGCCAACAAGCTCTTTTTCCTCAAGGCCTAGAAGAACAAGAAGCTTCCCAAGTACATATTGTATACAATATATTGATGACTTGTTTAAAAGGAGCATTGTTTTCCCACAAGCTCATTTCGAAACGTATGTGTTTCGTCATCATTAAAGGTAGGATCTGCTGTAAATGTCTGACTGTGTGATCCTCCACTGTCCTGACTGAGTATGTGGAGGACTTATTCCACACTTCCAGAAGAAAGTCAACTGATGACGTTTCCCATTCACAATAACAGTAAATACTGGAATAATTTGTCTCTGGAAAGACAGCGTTCTCTAGGTGGAGGAAACTCAACTCTAGTGACCAGTGTCAGGCAGCTGCTGCCAAGGCACATAAATAATGGGAGGCATTAAAATAGGCAGAGATGCTCATGAGAAGAACATAGTTTGCCTCTATACAAGTCACTGGTGTCACCGCACTTAGAAAACTGTGCATAATTTAGGTCTCCAGTATATAAGAAGGACACGGCTGAACTAGAGCTGGTGCAGTAGATTACAGTTGGGGTTATACAGTTTGAAAAAGGCTTAAAGGCGATCTAATTATAATGTACAAGTAAATATATGAAGGGACAGTCAATCTTCTAACAACTAGGTCTGCAATGATGACAAGGAGCATCTTGTACACCTGGGGAAAGGTTTCATTATTATAACACATGCATATTCTTTACAGTACGAGCAGTGAGACTATGGATTCTTTACTGTACGAGCAATAAGACTATAGATTCTTTACTCTATGAGCAGTGAGTCTGTAAATTCTTCATTGTATGACCAGTGAGACTAAAGATTGTTTACTGTACGAGCAGTGAGACCATGAATTCTATACTGTAAGAGCAGTGAGACTATATAAAGAGCAGTGAGACTATAGATTCTATTCTATACAAGCAGTGAGTCTATAGACCTTTTATTGTATGAGCAGGGGCACTATAGATTCTTTTCTATACAAGCAGAAGTCTATAGACCTTTTATTGTACGAGCAGTGAGACCATGAATTCTTTACTGTAAGAGCAGTGAGACTATATAAAGAGCAGTGAGACTATAGATTCTTTTCTATACAAGCAGTGAGTCTATAGACCTTTTATTGTATGAGCAGGGAGACTATAGATTCTTTACCATACGAGCAGTGAGACTATGAATTTTTTACTATACAAGCATTGAGTCTATGGATTCTTCACTGTAAGAGCAAGGAGACTATAGATTCTTTACTATACGAGCAGTGAGACTATGGATTCTTTACTGTACAAGCAATGAGACTATATATTCTTTACTATATGAGCAGTAAGTCTATAAATTCTTCATTTTATGAGAAGGGAGACTAGAGATTCTTTACCATACAAGCAGTGAGTCTATAGGTTTTTCACTGTATGAGCAGTGAGACTATAGATTGTTTACTGTACGAGCAGTGAGACCATTAATTCTTTGCTGTAAGAGCAGTGGGACTATAGATTCTTTACTATACAAGCAATGAGTCTTTAGATCCTTAATTGTATGAGCAGTGAGGCTATAGATTCTTTACCATACGAGCAGTGAGACTATGAATTTTTGTACTATATAGGCAGTGATTCTATGGATTCTTCACTGTAAGAGCAGTGAGACTATGAATTCTTTACTATGCGAGCAGTGAGTCTATAGATTCTTTAGACAAAATATTGCATGAGGTGGCTCACTGTATATAGGATAGATTTTTAAGCCGGAAATACATAAGGATTCAAACCTGGAAACCACTGACCATGGACAGACATCATAACAACAAGGAAAAACAGAGAATCCAGAAATTAAAATCTTGTTTATTGAAATAGCTTTAAAATCCATGATGGTTGACACACCAAACTGTAAAGTTTAGAATTTGGTGTGTCAACCATCATGGATTTTTAAAGATCAATCAATATGAAGATTTTATTTTTTAGAGTCCCTGGTTTTTCTTTGTCATAGAGCAGTGACACTATATATTCTTTACTGTACAAGCAGTGATACTTTGAATTCTTTACTTTACGAACAGTTATACTATGGATTCTTTACTGTATGAGCAGTGAGACTATGGATTCTTCAATGTACGAGCAGTGAGACTTTACTATATGAGCAGTGAGACTATAAAGTTTTAACTGCATGAGCAGTGAGACTATAGATTATTTACTATACCAACAGTGAGACTATGGATTCTTTACTGAACGAGTGGTGAACCTATGGATTATTTAGTACATGAACAGTGAGACTATGAATTCTTTACTGTACAAGCATGATACTCATGATACTATGAATTATTTACTGTACGAGCAGTTATACTATGGATTCTTTACTGTACGAGCAGTGAGACTATGGATTCTTCAATGTAGGAGAAGTGAGACAGAAGTGAGACTATAGATTTTGTACTATGTGAGCAATGATACTTTGGAGTCTTTACTGTAAGTGCAGTGAGACTATAGATTATTTACTATATGAACAGTGAGACTATGGATTCTTTACTGTACAAGTAGTAAAGCTATGGATTCTTTACTACATGAGCAGTGAGACTATGAATTCTTTACTGTGTGAATATGATACTATAATTTTTTTTATTGTATGAGCAGTGATACTATGGATTCTTTACTGATCGAGCAGTTATACTATGGATTCTTTACTGTACAAGCAGTGAGACTATGGATTCTTCAATGTAAGAGAAGTGAGACAGAAATGAGACTATAGATTTTGTACTATGTGAGCAATGAAACTTTGGAGTCTTTACTGTAACACAGTGAGACTATAGATTATTCACTATACGAGCTGTGAGACTATGGATTCTTTACTGTACAAGTAGTAAAGCTATGGATTCTTTACTACATGAGCAGTGAGACTATGAATTCTTTACTGTGTGAATATACTATAATTTTTTTTATTGTATGAGCAGTGATACTATGGATTCTTTACTATCCAAGCAGTTATACTATGGATTCTTTACTGTACAAGCAGTGAGACTATGGATTCTTCTTAGTATGAGCTTTGTGGCTATAGATTCTTTCAATGAGCAGTAAGACTATGAATTCTTTACTGTAAGAGCAGTGTGACTATAGATTCTTCATTCCATGAGCAATAAGACTATGAATTCTTTACTGTACGAGCAGTGTGGCTATAGATTATTCACTCCATGAACAGTAAGACCATGAATTCTTTACTGTTCGAGCAGTGAGACTATAGAGTTTTCACTGTACGAGCAGTGAGACTATAGATTCTTCACTGTACGAGCAGTGAGACTATAGATTCTTCACTGTACGAGCAGTGAGACTATAGATTCTTCACTGTACGAGCAGTGAGACTATAGATTCTTCACTGTACGAGCAGCGAGACTATAGATTCTTCACTGTACGAGCAGTGAGACTACAGATTCTTCACTGTACGAGCAGTGAGACTATAGATTCTTCACTGTACGAGCAGCGAGACTATAGATTCTTCACTGTACGAGCAGCGAGACTATAGATTCTTCACTGTACGAGCAGTGAGACTATAGATTCTTCACTGTACGAGCAGTGAGACTATAGATTCTTCACTGTACGAGCAGTGAGACTATAGATTCTTCACTGTACGAGCAGTGAGACTATAGATTCTTCACTGTACGAGCAGTGAGACTATAGATTCTTCACTGTACGAGCAGTGAGACTATAGATTCTTCACTGTACGAGCAGTGAGACTATAGATTCTTCACTGTACGAGCAGCGAGACTATAGATTCTTCACTGTACGAGCAGTGAGACTACAGATTCTTCACTGTACGAGCAGTGAGACTATAGATTCTTCACTGTACAAGCAGCGAGACTATAGATTCTTCACTGTACGAGCAGCGAGACTATAGATTCTTCACTGTACGAGCAGTGAGACTATAGATTCTTCACTGTACGAGCAGCGAGACTATAGATTCTTCACTGTACAAGCAGCGAGACTATAGATTCTTCACTGTACGAGCAGTGAGACTATAGATTCTTCACTGTACGAGCAGTGAGACTATAGATTCTTCACTGTACGAGCAGTGAGACTATAGATTCTTCACTGTACGAGCAGTGAGACTATAGATTCTTCACTGTACGAGCAGTGAGACTATAGATTCTTCACTGTACGAGCAGTGAGACTGGATTTTTTAATGTACGAGCAGTAAAACTGTGCAACTCTTCACCACAATATGTTAGAATGATTGATTCAGTGAAGAATTGCAAGGGCCTGGATGCCAAAAATTACAGATTATGGATACTAGGCTCTGCAGTAGGCCTTCGATCCAGTCATTTTATGTAGCTGGGAAGGAATTTTCCAATAATAAGCAGCAATTAGCCTCTGCTTCATGTCTTCCTCCGAATCTACATCTTAGGTTGAACTGGTAATTAACAACTATGTAACAATTTGTTACCAAAAATACGTCAAAGATTATTATCGGGAAAAGTCTATATCATGCTCAATGCTAAACTTTACATAAATAATGGGTCTTAGGGACAAATTGCCAATTGTCTGATAGCCACAATGCTCAACGGACCCCATTAACCACAATAGGGTTGGTTAAGCTTCCAACATGGTGTCCATCATTTTTCCCAGTCAAAACAATACGTCAAAGATTATTATTGGGAAAAGTCTATATCATGCTCAATGCTAAACTTCACATAAATAATGGGCCTTAGGGACAAATTGCCCATTGTCTGATAGCCATAGCTCCCAACAGACCCCATTAACCACAATAGGGTTGGTTAAGTTTCCAACATGGTGTCCATCATTTTTCCCAGTCAAATCAATACGTCAAAGATTATTATCGAGAAAAGTCTATATCATGCTCAATGCTAAACTTCACATAAATAATGGGCCTTAGGGACAAATTGCCAATTGTCTGATAGCCACAATGCTCAACGGACCCCATTAACCACAATAGGGTTGGTTAAGCTTCCAACATGGTGTCCATCATGTTTCCCAGTCAAAACATCGCAGCCTGCTGACTGTGCTCTTCCGTCAATCATTTTTTTTTGCCAGTATCTGCAATAGAGAATCCAATGCAGATGTGAACAGAGCTGAAGAAAATATCCTGCCGATAGCAACAAGCAGAGGAAAAAAAATCAAGGCTCCACTCCTGTTTACTTCAATGGAGATCCACCTGTGCTTTATCGAATATTTTTGACAGCAAGAATAAAACAATCTGCAGTGTCAAAAAACACCAGACCCTTGATGAACCCCCCTTTATATTCAATAATTCACCTGTAGCTTTTCGAAAAAAAAAAAGGGAAGCCATGACAACCGGTGTGAACATTCCGAATTCCGACGGTTAGAATCATATAAACAAATAAATGAACATTCTATTGGTAGAATGTTCACATAGGTCCTTATATATCTGGTAATTTGGAAAGGTATCGGGTCAATGATATATGTTGCTCATGCACGTCCCTCGTCTTCTTCTTCTTGGCTCGGTCTAGATTTATTCTTAGCCATTGGGATGTGTCAACTACTCATGTAGAGGTGGCACTTACATAATTCCTGTAGTGAGGCACTTATGAAATTCCTGTAGTTTTCTTGGCAAAGTCAAGACACTAAGTATCAAAATATCATAATGCTGCCCTAGCATCACATAACCGGTTGAGCATGCTCCAGTCGAAATCGATAACCATACAGTGGATCCTCTACAATCAAAGGCTATCCTGGTTATAATCATTTTTTAGGGTTTTCGATGGAGGAGCACACCAAGAGTTTTTTTTTTTTTGGTCACACGTCATCAGTGTCATCTCCATGGGATGGATTGGAGAAGGGGGAGAGATCAAAAGGAGTTCATCGGGATCGGCGGCGCGGCTATCGTCACCAATCGAAATCGATAACCATACAGTGGATCCCCTACAATCAAAGGCTATCCTGGTTATAATCATTTTTTTGGGTTTTCGATGAAGGAGCACACCAAGAGTTGGGGTTTTTTTTGGTCACACGTCATCAGTGTCATCTCCATGGGATGGATTGGAGAAGGGGGAGAGATCAAAAGGAGTTCGTCGGGATCGGCGTCACCAAATTGGCCGTACTAAATCCTAATTCCCATCGAAGCCCTAACGAGTCTAAAAATTCCGAGTGTATCCATTCTAAAATGGACACCAAGGAGCATGGATCCATCTTATACAGACTTCGCAACCATGACATTACCTCCAACGTGAAGATACCAAGCACTAACAGGTCTCGAAACATCTCACGACCCCCCATCATTTGCACCAGAATACATCACGACCCCCAATCTGCAATAGGATAAGACTAGAGCACCAAGGAAATATCACTCACGAAATCTGTATCTGAAGATTAGATGTATCAGCTGTAATCTGGACATGATTCCTGCTAAAATGCAGAACGACCTGCAGTAGACAAATCCTTGTAGTACATTATTTAACCTGAAAGGATTGATGTTAAAATTGCCCAATTAATTCTTCCCCTTCTCCTGTTCGGTGGCCCCAACATCCAACCCCATGTTCTCGGAAAAAAAAAACCCCAGAACAGATCAACACCGTCCAGATAAAGCCTCAAATATTCCAATTTTGCAAAAATTAAAGGATTGATACATTGGCTACATTATTATAATGGATTGGTTACATTGTTATACTCACCATGTCCCCCTCTTGTTAAGAATGGGGTCCTGTTAATGGCGATAGGGACTGTTCCATGCTTGTTATGGAAATGGTGCACATGGTGAGTGGTGCTGAGGCTGGAGGATACCCGTGCCGTGTCCGAGACCCTGGCCAACGTCAAAAGGCCAAGGGGCAAAAGGGTCCGAACCCAGTGGCCGAAACTGGCCATGACCCCCAGGGGGCTGTCCGATGCTCCTCTGGGGGCCAGGGGAAAGGGCAAGCACAAGCCTTTCCTTTCCCAAATCAGCATGTCATGCTGACCCCCATTGCCTGTCTCAGACTATCTCCCCCTCCGATGCCCAAATGGAGAGGTAGAAGGCTTCTGTCTGGGAAGAAATTGAGGGGTGTTACATTTGTGGGCATTAGCCTCCTCCAGCATCCATTGATTCCCTACAATATCCAGATTAGAAAGGTGACACAAGCAAAAAAAAAACCAAAAATGCAAAAAAATTCTTGATATTTCGGGGGGAACCCCCCCAAGGTTCTCCCCACGTTTCAAATATTAGTCCTTATTCTTCTTGTCTTAGTAGAAATCCAGCAAAAAAAAATGACAAAGCAAAGGAATAGACAAGTGCCCTGGTTTATTTCAGAAAGCCCTCAGCGTGGATAAATCTCATCCGGCAAAGCTGTAGAGAATTCAACATCACGGACAGCGAAAGAGAGAAATGGAGGAGGAAAGGAGGATTGTGGCATCGAGAAAAAACAGATTAACCACACAAATATTCCGCTTCTGATGCCTCGGTGTTTTCCGAGATGCTCCTGCTAAAATTTCCTCATCCTCGCTTGGAAAAGAACGCGAACAATCCAAACAATATATTATCCAAAAATAAAAAAACAAAGGAGGATTATTAAAAAAAAAATTAAAAAAAAATAAAAAACGAGATAAGAATAATCAACAGCAGAGAAAAGAGAGAAAGAGAGAGAGAGAGAGAGATCTGCCTGTGTGTGCTGCAGAGAGAAAGAGGAAGGAGGGAGGGAGGAAAGAGGGGGAGGGGTGAGGATGAGAAGAGAGGGAAGGTGGGGGGGAGCGAGAGAGGGAAAAAAGGAGAGACAGAGAGAAAGAAGCACACATAGCATGGCAGGAGACAGGTGCAGGAGGGGGGCGCGGAAGAGGAAGAGGAGGAAAGTGCACCGGGAGACGTAGGCGACGAAGACGAGGGGTAGACGGTGACACCAACCCAAACAGAGTGGGAAGGAGAGAGTGGAAAGATGGAGCGAAAAGAGGAAAAGAAGAGGAAGGATCAGAGGATGCAGCACAGAGGATGACAAAGCTGTATAACACTGCCATATAGAGCTAAAAAGGGAAAAGTGGGAAAGAGGGATGACCAGACGGAGGAGGCAGCACAGATGGAGATCTAAAAACTATATAACATTGCCATATAGAGCTAAAAAGGGAAAAGAGGGAAAAAGGAATAGAAAGAAGGGATGACCAGACGGAGGATGCAGCACCAAGGGAGACGGAGATCTAAAAACTATATAAAATTGCCATATAGAGCTAAAAAGAGAAAAGTGGGAAAGAGGGATGACCAGACGAAGGAGGCAGCACAGACGGAGATCTAAAAACTATATAACATTGCCATATAGAGCTAAAAAGGGAAAAGAGGGAAAAAGGAATAGAAAGAAGGGATGACCAGACGGAGGATGCAGCACCAATCGAGACGGAGATCTAAAAACTATATAAAACTGCCATGTAGAGCTAAAAAGTGAAAAGTGGGAAAAAGGAAAGAAAGGATGACCAGACGGAGGAGGCAGCACAGACGGAGATCTAAAAACTATATAACACTGCCATATAGAGCTAAAAAGGGAAAAGTGGGAAAAAGGAATAAGAAGAAGGGATGACCAGACGGAGGAGGCAGCACAGATGGAGATCTAAAAACTATATAATACTGCCATATAGAGCTAAAAAGGGAAAAGTGGGAAAAAGGAATAGGAAGAAGGGATGACCAGACGGAGGATGCAGCACAGACGGAGATCTAAAAACTGTATAACACTGCCATATAGAGCTAAAAAAGGAAAAGTGGGAAAGAGGGATGACCAGACGGAGGAGGCAGCACAGACGGAGATCTAAAAACTATATAACACTGCCATATAGGGCTAAAAAGGGGAAAGTAGGAAAAAGGAAAGAAGAGGACCCGACGGAGGAGGCAGCACAGATGGAGATCTAAAAACTATATAACACTGCCATATAGAGCTAAAAAAAGAAAAGTGTGAAAAAGGAATAGAAAGAAGGGATGACCAGACGGAGGATGCAGCACAGACGGAGATCTAAAAACTGTATAACACTGCCATATAGAGCTAAAAAAGGAAAAGTGGGAAAGAGGGATGACCAGACGGAGGAGGCAGCACAGACGGAGATCTAAAAACTGTATAACACTGCCATATACAGATAAAAAAGGAAAAGTGGGAAAAAGGAATAGAAAGAAGGGATGACCAGACGGAGGAGGCAGCACAGACGGAGATCTAAAAACTGTATAACACTGCCATATAGAGATAAAAAAGGAAAAGTGGGAAAAAGGAATAGAAAGAAGGGATGACCAGACGGAGGATACAGCACAGACGGAGATCTAAAAACTTTATAACACTGCCATATAGGGCTAAAAAGGGAAAAGTAGGAAAAAGGAAAGAAGAGATGACCCGACGGAGGAGGCAGCACAGATGGAGATCTAAAAACTATATAACACTGCCATATAGAGCTAAAAAGGGAAAAGTGGTAAAGAGGGATGACCAGCCGGATGATGCGGCACCAAGGGAGACGAAGATCTAAAAACTATATAGCACTGCCATATAGAGCTTAAAAGGGAAAAGGGGATAGAAAGAGAGATGACCAGATGGAGAATACAGAAGAGGAAGACGAAGATCTAAAAACTGTAAACTACTACCATATAGAGCTAAAAAGGGAAAAGTGGGGAAAAGGAATAGAAAGAAGGGATGTGGCACCAAGGGGGACAAAGGTCTAAAAACGGTATAATACTGCCATATAGAGCTAAAAAGGGAAAAGTAGGAAAGAGGGATGACCAGACAGAGGATGCGACACAGAGAGAGACGGAGATCTAAAAACTGTATAATACTGCCAAATAGAGATAAATAGAGAAAAGTTGAAAAAGGAATAGAAAGAGGGGATGACCAGACAGAGGATGTGGCACCAAGGGGGACAAAGATCTAAAAATGGTATAATACTGCTATATAGAGCTAAAAAGGGAAAAGTGGGAAAAAAAGGACTAGAAAGAAAGGATGCGGCACCGAGGGGAACAAAGATCTAAAAACTGTATAATACTACCATATAGAGCTCAAAAGGGAAAAGAGGGATGACCAGACGAGGATACGGAAGAGGGAGACGGAGATCTAAAATACGTATAGCACTGCCATATAGAGCTAAAAAGGGAAAAGTGGAAAAAAGGAATAGAAAGAAGGGATGACCAGACGGAGGATGCGGCACCAAGGAAGACAAAGATGTAAAAACTATATAAAACTGCCATATATCGATAAATAGAGAAAAATGAAAAAAAAAGGAATAGGAAGAGGGATGCGGCACCGAGGGGGAGAAAGATCTAAAAACTGTAAAACACTGCCAAATAGAGATAAAAAGGGAAAAGTGGGAAAGAGGGATGACCAGACGGAGGATGCGGCACAGAGGGAGACGGAGATCTAAAAACTGTATAACACTGCCATATAGAGATAAATAGAGAAAAGTGGGGAAAAAGAATAGAAAGAAGGGAGACAAAGATCTAAAATTTGTACTGCCATATAGAGCCAAATAGGGAAAAGTGGGGAAAAGGAATAGAAAGAAGGGATAACCAGACGGAGGATGCGGTACCAAGGGAGCTGGCCATCTAAAAACTGTATAACACTGCCATATAGAGCTTAAAAGGGACAAGTGGGAAAAAGGAATAGAAAGAAGGGATGACCAGATGGACGATGCTGCACCAAGGGGGACGGAGATGTAAAAACTATATAACACTGCCGTATAGAGCTAAAAAGGGAAAAGGGGATAGAAACAGAGAGGACCAGATAGAGGATACAGAAGAGGGAGACGGACATCTAAAAACTATATAACACTGCCAAATAGAGCTGAAAAGGGAAAAGTGGGAAAAGGGAATAGAAAGAAGGCATGACCAGACGCAGCACCAAGGGAGACGAAGATCTAAAAACTGTACACTGCCATTTAGAACTAAAAAGGGAAAAGTGGGAAAAGGGAATAGAAAAAGAGAGATGACCAGATGGAGGATGTGGCACCGAGGGAGACAAAGATCTAAAAACTCTATAATACTACCATATAGAGCTAAAAAAAGAAAAAGTGGGGGAAAAGGAATAGAATGAAGGGATGACCAGATGGAGGATGCTGCATTAAGGGAGACAAAGATCTAAAAACTATATAACACTGCTATATAAAGCTAAATAGGGAAAAGTGGATGACCAGATGGAGGATGTGGCACTGAGGGAGACGGAGATCTAATAAGTTTATGATACTACCATATAGAGCTAAAAAGGGAAAAGTGGGAAAAGGGAATAGAAAAAGAGAGATGACCAGATGGAGGATGTGGCACCGAGGGAGACGAAGATCTAAAAATTGTATGATATTACCATATAGAGCTAAAAAGGGAAATGGGATAGAAAGAGAGATGACCAGATGGAGGATACGGAATAGGGAGACGGAGATCTAAAAACTATATAACACTGCCATATAGAGCTAAAAAGGGAAAAGTGGAAAAAGCGAATAGAAAAAGAGAGATAACCTGATGGAGGATACAACACCGATGAAGACAAAGATCTAAAATCTTTATAAAACTGCCATATAGAGCTAAAAAGGGAAAAGTGGGAAAAAGGATTAGAAAGAAGGGATGACCAGACGGAGGATGCGGCACTAAGGGAGACGGAGATCTAAAAACTATATAACACTGCCATATAGAGCTAAAAATGGAAAGGTGGGAAAGAGGGATTACCAGACGTAGGATGCGGCACCGAGGGAGACGGAGATCTAAAAACTGTATAACACTGCCATATAGAGCTAAAAAGGGAAAAGTGGAAAAAAGGAATAGAAAGAAGGGATGCGGCACCGAGGAGGACAAAGATCTAAAAACTGTAGAACACTGCTATATAGAGCCAAATAAGGAGAAGTGGAAAGAGGGATGACCAGATGGAGAATGCAGCACAGAGGGAGACGGAGATCTAAAAACTGTATAACACTGCCATATGGAGTTAAAAAGGGAAAAGTGGGGAAAAGGAATAGAAAGAGGGATGACCAGACTAAGGATGTAGTGTAGAGGGAGACGGTGATCTAAAAACGATATAATACTGCCATATAGAGCTAAATGGAGAAAAAGATGGACTAGAAAGAGGAATGACCAGACAGAGGATGCAGCACAGCGGGAGTCAGAGGTCTAAACACTATATAACACTACTGAATAGAGTGAAATAGGAAAAGTGGGGAAAAAAAAAGAAATAAAAAAATAAAAATGGGGATGATGCAGATCCGAGGGAGATTGTGATGTAAAAACTGTATAATACTGCCATATTGATGCACAGAAGGAAAAGTGGAAAAAAACATAGAAAGAAACGTGGAAGATGAGGTGGAGAATGCGGCACAGATGGTGACAGATTTATAAACTTTATAATATTGCCATATAGAGGTAAATCAGGAAAAGTTGGAATAGAAAGAGGTATGACCTGATGGAGGATGGAGCACAGAAGGAGACGGTGCACTAAAAACTGTATTTCACTGCCATATAGTGGTATATGGGGAAAACTGGAAAAACAAATACTATAAATGGGGAAGATGTGGTGGCGAATGAGCACATAGAGAGACATAGGTCTAAAAACTGTATAATACTGCCATATAGTGGTATATGGGGAAAACTGGAAAAATAAAGATTATAAATGGGGAAGATGAGGTGGCGAATGAGCACATAGAGAGACATATGTCTAAAAACTCTATAATAATGCTATATAGCGGTATATGAAGAAAAATGGAAACTTAAACACTATAAATGGGGAAGATGCGGTGTCGAATGAGCACATAGAGAAACATAGGTCTAAAAACTGTATAATACTGCCATATAGTGGTATATGGGGAAAACTGGAAAAATAAAGACTATAAATGGGGAAGATGCGGTGGCGAATGAGCACATAGAGAAACATAGGTCTAAAAACTGTATAATACTGCCATATAGTGGTATATGGGGAAAACTGGAAAAATAAAGACTATAAATGGGGAAGATGTGGTGGCGAATGAGCACATAGAGAGACATATGTCTAAAAACTCTATAATAATGCTATATAGCGGTATATGAAGAAAAATGGAAACTTAAAAACTATAAATGGGGAAGATGTGGTGGCGAATGAGTACATAGAGAGACATAGGTGTAAAAACTGTATAATACTGCCATATAGTGGTATATGGGGAAAACTGGAAAAATAAAGACTATAAATGGGGAAGATATGGTGGCGAATGAGCACATAGAGAGACATTGGACTAAAAGCTGTATAATACTGCCATATAGTGCTATATGAAGAAACTTGGAAAGTTAAATTCTACAAATGGAGAAGATGTGGTGGCGAATGAGCACATAGAGAGACATTGGACTAAAAGCTGTATAATACTGCCATATAGTGGTATATGGGGAAACCTGGAAAAATAAAGACTATAATTGGGGAAGATGTGGTGGCGAATGAGCACATAAAGAGACGTAGGTCCAAAACCAATATAATACTGCTATATAGAGCTACATGGGGAAAACTGGAAGTAGAAAGAATAGAAATGAGGATGATCAGGTTGAGGATGTGGCTCAGAGGGAGCTTGAAGGCTAAAAATGATAAAAGGCTAGCATATAAAGCAGAATGATGGATTAAGGATTAGTAAGTGAACTGTGTGACCGCAAGAGCTAAGATGATAATGGTGTGAAATCTAAACAGAGCGTAATATACACAAAAAGCAGAAAATCATGAAAAATCCAGGGTAAAGTAAAAAAACTGGATAAAAAATAGAAACTGCAAAATGTCAAAAGGTGATTTATAGAAGATTGGTGGAGAGTGATAAATCCATTATTAACTTGCACCCACACCTGGAAGATACTAAATAATTCAGTGGGATATATTTTAGGAGAAGGAGGGGTGATAACGATATCACCCTGTGATCCTTCACACTGATACCCTCCTCCACGAAAAAAAACCAAGACAGTTTCCTCCTACACAACCTTCCTATAGATCCGCCAGAATATCAGAAAATACCAGCCACGCGGATAAGACGGCAGTGATAGAGACGAGAAGGAATAAGGGTGGAACTTATGAATAGGAAAATGTTCAGAAAGAGGAGAATGAAGAATTAGGTCAGCGCCAACAAATCAGCATAATAAACGAGCGATCGAGGCGGTAACACGAGTGATGTCAGAGGGAGGAAGGGATTTACGGCACAACTAAAAAAGTGGGAATTGTAGCGGTAAATTATCAAGAGATAAGAAGAAATCTATCCTAATATATGTGATGCTCATCCCTTATCCCCAATACATTCATAAGGGATAAGGAACACCAAGGAGACATTCCCAACAATACAGACAATAGATTACAGCCACAAAAAAGTCAATATTTTATTATTTACTATTTATACCATACTAGCTGTAGTAACCGCCATTGCCTGGGATAGTAACAAGTATCTCTATGTCTCCCACACTCTCACTTTCCCTCTCTGTCTGTCTCTGTCTCTTTCTTTCTCTCTATCGCTCTCTGTCTGTCTCTGTCTCCCTGTCTGTCTTTCTCTCTGTCTCTTTCTCAGTCTGTCTCTCTATCCATCTCTGTCTGTCTCTGTCTGTCTCTGTCTCTCACTATCTGTCTGTCTCTCTATTTCTCTTTCTGTCTGTCTCTCTCTGTCTCTCCCTATCTCTCTGTCTCTCTTTCTGCCTCTGTCTGCTCTCTGCTGTCTCTCTCTGTTTCTGTCTGCCTCTCTTTCTGTCTGTCTCTTTCTCAGTCTCTCTATATCTCTCTGTCTCTCTATCCACCTCTGTCTGTCTCTCTGTCTGTCTCTCTCTGTCTCTCTCTGTCTGTCTCTCTCTTTCTCTTTTTCTCTCGCTATCTTTGTCACTCTGTTTCTCTTTCTATCTGTCTGTCTCTCTCTGTCTCTCTGTTTCTCTCTGTCTCTATCTCTGTCTGCTCTCTCTCTGTCTGACCCTCTCTCTGTTTCTCTCTGTCTGTCTCTTTATCCATCTCTTCGTCTCTTCCTCTGTCTGTCTGTCTCTTTCTCCCTGTCTGCCTCTCTGTCTCTGTCTCTGTCTCGCTCCGTCTGTCTCTGTGTGTCTTTGTCTCGCTCCCTGTCTGCCTCTCTGTCTCTCTCTGTTTCTCTGTCTCTCTCTATCCGTCTCTCTTTCTCTGTCTGTCTCGCTCCCTGTCTGCCTCTCTGTCTCTATCTCTCTGTTTCTCTGTCTCTATCCGTCTCTTTCTCTGTCTGTCTCTGTTGTCTCTCTCTCTGTCTATCTGTCTTTCTCTGTCTGTCTCCCTCTGTCTGTCTCTCTCTGTCTCTCTCTGTCTGTCTCTGTCTCTATCCGTCTCTCCACCGAAATCATATTACCTCACACATAAGCTTCTTATACTAAGAATGTCCTTTGTTGCCTATAGCAACCATCACAGCTCCTATTAGTGACCTGTAGCTCCCAGCTCCATTGACTTTAATGGTGATAACTGTAAACCACGGGGTTAAATTTTCCCCTGAAAACATAGTCTATGATGTTCCCTGAGTCAAATGAGGCGGCTGTGCAAAATTTCATGATTGTAAATGCTATGATGCGGATTAATTTAGCAGACATACATACACACACAAATACATACACACACATACACACACACTTGCACACACATACATACACACATACACACACATAAACACATACACATACATACACATACATACAAAGCGCTGCGGAATATGTTGGCGCTATAGAAATAAAGATTATTATTATACATACATGCACATACATACACACACATACACACACACATACACACACATACATACACATACATACATACATACATGCACATACATACACACACATACACATACATACAAACACATACACACATACAAATACATGCACACACACACATACACACACCTGCACACACATACATACACACATACATACACACACACATGCACACATACACACACACATGCACACATACACACACATACATACACACACACACACACACATACATACACATGCACACATACACACACACATACAGAAATACATACACTAAACTTTATTTATTAGATTTACTATTATTATCCATTTTGATTGGGGAATAAAATGTTCCCCGTTTTAATCTATATGTGGTACAGAAGTATATCATATCTTTAATAATTCTCTTTTTTTATATTCTCACAGAGGCCATTTAGCCCGATTCGCAGTGCTGAAAATCAATGCAAACAATCAAACATCATATATTGATGAGCGAATATTTAGAAAATTCTCCAAAGAGTCGAACAACAACAAATACACTACAGCGTAAATTTAACACATCAAGCCTTTCATTGTATTCTTTCCTTTGCATTTGTATTTTATAGGCTTGAATATTGGTAAATAATCTGAATATCTCTTATAGTGGTGCCTAAAAGTCTGTGAATCTTTTTTTTGGGTGCTTCAGGTCATGGAGGGCACAGGTAAGCTGTGGTTCTATCAATTTGTCCTCTAAGGAGCCCCTCCCTCCCTAAGCTTGGAAGTCATACCTGTGGCACGAGTCTTAGTAAGTTTCTTGTTTATTATTTTTTATTTTATGTAATTGTCTATATTGTATTGTTTTGTTCCCTTTTGTAATATCTTGTATATTTTATAAAACTGCCTACTCTTTTGGATTAAATATATAAAGTTTAATAGCTTTGATCCTCTTGCTCTATAACCTAAAGCCTCGAATCTCACATTGCCTGTAATGGATGTCCAACCAGCCTGATAAAATTGATGGTGGCAGCGAGTATTTTTCTAGGGTTATTGTGGTGCCTGGCAGTGACTGTACCAAGTTATGCATATATTCCACAAGCTGGAACCGGTGGTGTATATACCGTGTTTCCCCGAAAATAAGCCCTATGCCAAAAATATGCCCTAGCAGGAATGTTTGGCTTTTTTGGAGTAAGGCTTAAATATAAGCCCTACCCGGAAAATAAGCCCTAGCAGGAAACGTCAGCCCTTTTGGAACAAGGCTTAAATATAAGCCCTACCTCCAAAAAAAACCCCTAGTTGAGGTTCAATGATGAAGAGTCCATGCAGCTAAAAATGTTAAAGAATAGAGTAGGAAACTTCAATTTTCGCCAGTTTTTCCCTACAAAACAACTTCAATTCTCCCATGAACTGCTCGCTTCTGTTCCTTCCACAACATTTCTGTAAGATTAAGGTCAGGACTTTGACTTGCCCATTTCAAACCTTTAACTTCATTCTTCTTTAGCCATTTTTGTACAACGATTTGTGGCTTTGGGTCGTTGTTTTGCTGCATGACCCACCTTCTCTTGAGATTCGGCTCATGGACAGATGTCCTGACGTTTTTCATTAGAATTTAGAGGTATAATTCAGATTTCATTTTTCGTTCCTGGCACAGATGCAACAAAACAGGCCCAAACACTGATACTACCACCTCCATATTTCAGAGGTGGTTTGAGATTTTTAAGCTGTAATTCTGTTTTTGTCTGTGTTTATCTAAACATAATGCTTCTCATTTAATCTAAAAAGCTCTCTATTGGTCTTATCCATCCACCTAACATTGTTCCAATTGCCTCTTGGCTTGTCCAGGTCAACTTTAGCAAATTGCAGAAAGAAAACAATATTCTGTTTGGACAGCAGTGGCTTGGAAGTCATAACTGTGGCACGAGTCTTAATTAGTTTCTTGTTTATCCTTTTTATTTTATGTAATTGTCTATATTGTATTTTTCCCTTTTGTAAAATCTTGTGTATTTATATTTTTATAAACACTGCCTATTATTTTGGATTAAATATATAAAATCTAATAGTTTTGATCCTCTTGCTCTATAATGTAAAGCCTCGAATCTCACGTTACCTGTAATCGGTATCCAACTGGGCTCATAAAATTGGTGGTGACAGAGCGCATTTTTCATGGGTTATCGTGGTGCTTGGTAGCGACTGTACCAAGGTTTGTATATATTCCACAAGCTAAAAATGGAGATATATATATATATATATATATATATATATATATATATATACTGTGTCTCTCCGAAAATAAGCTCTACACCGAAAATAAACCCTGGCAGGAAATTTCAGCCTGTTCGGAGTACACTGCGACATCGCATCCGGAATATCGTCGTGGTCACGTCGTTAGTGACGCACATCTGGCGCCGGTAACGACATCACAACGTGTAAATCCTAGATGCGCCGATAAACGATTGCAAAAGCGTCGAAAATCGGTGATCTGTGTAGCGTTGGACATTTTCATAATGTCGGTTCGACCGCAGGTACGATGTTGTTTGTCGTTCCTGAAGGTCCAAACATCGCTGTGTGTAAACCCGCAGGAGCGACAAACATCTCCTTACCTGCGTCCCGACGGCAATGCGGAAGGGAGAAGGTGGGCGGGATGTTATGTCCCGCTCATCTCTGTCCCTCCGCTTCTATTGGCCGGCTGATTAGTGACGTTGCTGTGACTGCCGAAATATCCCTCCTTCAAGGGGGAGGTGCGTTCGGCGTCACAGCGACGTCGCTGAACCGGTATGTGCGTGTGACGCTGCCGTAGCAATAATGTTCGCTACAGCAGCAATCACCACATATCGCATGTGCGACGGGGGCGGGTACTATCGCGCTCGACATCGCTAGCCGATGCTAGCGATGTCGCAACGTGCAAAGTACCCCTAAGGCTTAAATATAAGCCCTACCTCAAAAATAATCCCTAGTTGAGGTTCAATAATGAAGTGTCCATGCAGCTAAAAAAGTTACAGCTACTGCAGGACATTTCATTATAGAAAGCAGACATCACCAAAGGAGGGAAGAAAGAAGACAGAAGTCCCCACAATCATACTCGCCAGACCACGATTGGGAAGACCTGTGGTGGAACGCACACACACACACACACGGTGATCATTGTTGATCAGCATCCTCCTGATTTGTTGTGAAAAAGGCCTTTAGTTGCTTAGCAGTTACCTTGGGTTCCTTTGTGACCTTAGTGCTCACTCACTCATCAGTTTTTCACATACTAGTGCTATCGGTATATTTAATAGCACTTGTACATGTGATATTGTATGGTGCAAAATCACAGAGACATTCCTGATACTGATGTAATCAAATTTGGCAATGAAAGTCTATGGATCCATGAAAAATCAAATAGCATTCGGATGCCAACCATGTGCTGTCAGTTTTCATAGACTGATAGATAGCAGAAGGTGGAGACACTATATTTTTTCTCATCGGTGACAAAACTGATGAAACTCTGACCAAACTCTTATGACACTGTAATAACACTGATCCAAATCACTGAGGGAACTCTGACTGGGGTTCGAGTAAGAGAAGACATGACTACAGTCTCAGGTAACCTCAAGAGGTCCAATGCCTAAGGCTCACACCAGCGAGCTTAGAGACTTAAGTGACTAGAGAGCAATCGGGGACCCAGAACCGGATGAAGGTGTAGGTAAGACCTGGCAGATTGAGGACGAGTTCCAAGATAGCAAGGACAGGTCGAGAAAAAGTATCCAGGAGACAGTAGAATCAGAACCATGAGGAGTCAGGCCATGTCTTTCATAATGGTGTGAAGAATAAACTGGCCAGGTTTGGTTGCCAGTTGAACTATGGGGTTGCGTGAGTTACTATTTCATCTACAATGAGAACCGACAGTGGGGTGATGGACACCGATCTGAAGTAACCAGTAAGTGTCATACACCCCACCCAAAGTCACACCCATACATGGAGTCTGCTTGGTTCCCATACTGCCCGGTTTCCATGCCTTCCTTCATGTGTACATAAGGAATAACACAATTTCTGACCACTTTAAGACTTGGTATTTCCTATGAACCGGTCATTAGAGTCATGCTCAAGTTGCGCAATTTCAGTAGTAATGAGGCACAAATAAAAGTCTGTTTTAGGGCTAGGACACACGGTGAGTAAAACGGCCCAAGTGGAATGCGGTAAAAAAATTGCATTCCACTAGGACGCAAGTTACTCAATGGGGCTATTCCCATCTGCAATTATTTTCTCAGCCCTAATCAGACCAAGTAAACAGTTGGTGGAATCTGCTCCGTATTCACTCGCACCCATCCAAGTCTATGGGTGCGAGTGAAACATTGCACTGCACTCGGTTGACACCGGAGTGCAGTGCAATAATCGCATCAGCTGATAATGGATGAGATAGGGAGATTAATCCCTCCTGCTCTTCTGGATCCGGATCGGATCACAGTGGCATGACACTGTTTGTACTCGCATTGGATCCTATACTCTCAGCCTTAGGACCATTTTTTACTCCAGCAAAAAAGCACAAAAGTCATGTTGATTCAGTTCCATAGAGTTACTATGAATTTGGCCTACGTTTGTGTCAAAAACAGGAAAATTAGACTACGAGCCCCATCATGATTGATGACAATTAGAGATGAGCGGATTGATTCATGTGCTCCGGTCCAGGTCAGTGGTACCCATCTAGCCGCCAGGGACCACCAACCTGGACGCTGCGCGTGAGTCCTGCGAATAGATTTGCTCCTCTTTAGTGACAATCTCTGTACAAAAGGATGTGGATAGATAAGAAATGGGAAATAAAAGCAAAATAGCTACCTGATTTAATCTGTAAATAGAAAGATCGGTGGAGACAAAGTTCAGTAAATAGACAAAGCGATAAATAAACACATAGAAGAAAAACAGATATATCAATGTATAGACAGATACAGATATGCGACAGATATCCAGGAGATGGGTACAGATAGATGTTTCCATTATTATTGTCTTTATTCGAATAATTTAGAATAATGTGACTTTTCGCGGTGGTTTTCTGTTGTACACATAATTTATAATACATTTGCAACATTTATTTTTTGACAGCTTTTTTTTTGACAGTTTACGGTATTTTTTTAGGTTTAATTCAAAGTTCCAGATAATTTTAGTCACATTTATCCATTGTGCTATTTAGACAGACATATGCAAAATATGGATAGATACGCTGAACAAAACTATAAACACAACACTTTTATTTTTCCCCCCATTTTTCATGAGCTGATTTCTAAGATCTAACACCTTTTTGATGGACACAAAAGACCTTTATCTCCCAAATACTGTTCACACACTTGCATAAATCTGTGTTAGTGATTGCTTCTCCTTTGCCGAAATAATTCATCCACATAACAGGTGTGGTATATCAAGATGCTGATTAGACAGCATGATTATTGCACAGGTGCGCCTTAGGCTGGCCATAATAATCAGTAGCCTATATCCTCTATATTATATAGACAGCCAGCAACCTGCATCCCCTATATTATGTATAGAGACCTAACAACCTGTATCTTCTAAATTATATATACAGCCAGCAGCCTCCTGTATTTTGTATATTATATATTCACAGCCAGCAGCCTCCTGTATTATATATACATAGCTAGCAGCCTCCTGTATCCTCTATATTATATATGCAGAGCCAGCAGCTTTCTGTATCTTCTATATTATACATACGTGACCAGAAGCCTCCTGTATCCTCTATATTATATATACACAGCCTGTAACCTGTATCCTTTATATTACATATATACAGCCAGCAGCCTACATCCTCTATGTTATATATATATGCAGAGCCAGCAGCCTGTATCCTCTATATTATATAGTATATATGCAACCAGCAGCCTGTATCCTAAATATTATATATATATACACAGCCAGCAGCCTCCTGTATCATTTATATTATATATACACAGCCTTCAACCTGTATCCTCTATATATTACATATATACAGCCAGCAGCCTATATCCTCTATATAATATATATGCAGAGCCAGCAGCCTGTATCCTCCATATTACATAGTATATATGCAGCCAGCGGCCTGTATCCTCAATATATATATATATATATATATATATATATATATATATATATATATATATACAGCCAGCAGCCTCCTGTATCCTCTATATTATATATACACAACCAGCAGCCTGTATCCTTTATATTGTAGATATACAGCTAGAAACCTATATCCTCTATATTATATATAGAGTCATTAGTCTGTATATATGCAGCCAGCAGAGTCTGTGTCTCCTATGTGATGTATCTGTGGTATAGTCTCAGTGTTTCCTATGTGATTTATCCAGCATACTAGTGTGGAGCTCTGTATATAGTATGATGCTGTGTATGTAGTTTGGACCTCGCACTATGCACTTTATTCACAGGCATAACTCCACACTATATACAATCATCAACATTGAAACTGAAATACCAAGATAAAAAATCATGGAGTTATGGAAATCACAGGAGGAATACACATGTTAAAATCTAAATAATCTAAATAAGGAAACAAAATTTTCTAAACCCCTCTAATTATTCAATGTGAAGTATGAGCCACATGCAGAATTCCCGGCACTTTCAGCCTCAGCTGCTATCGGTGAGGTTATTAATGGTCATCTGAGGAAGGTTCCTCCGCTTAATGCACTTGGGTAAATCATGAAGATCTGCTGATGACAGCTCCTGTCGTCCCAGATGTGCTTGATGAGAGACAAGTCTGTAGATTCTGCAGGCCATGGCAACATGTTAGGCCGTTAAAGGGGTTGTCTAGACTTGGGCTATAAGTCTGCAGTCGCTCTACGTGACTGTTGACTTGTGAATCTTCACAGTATGTATGCTGTCAGGATTCTCCAGTACCAGCCCCGGAAGGAGGTGGGTTTGCGACCAGAATAATAGGATTTACATATATGCGGTCTCATGCTGACTAATCGTAACCAGCCTCACTCAATATAATTGAAGTCTAGTTGTAATGTGGCCGGAAGTATGCAAATTGCCTACTTAGAGTCACATAACCACCTAGGAGAATCCTAACAATCCTGTTGGGATTTACAAAGTCTGCACTCACTTAGGGGCACTTTGCACACTATGACATCGCAAGCCGATGCTGTGATGCCGAACGCGATAGTCCCCGCCCCCGTCGCAGCTGCGATATCATTGTGATAGCTGCCGTAGCGAACATTATCGCTACGGCTGCTTCACACGCACTTACCTGCCCTGCGACATCGCTCTGGCCGGCGACCTGTCTCCTTCCTAAGGGGGCGGGTCGTGCGGCGTCACAACGACATCACACGGAAGCCGGCCAATAGAAGCGGAGGGGGCGGAGATGAGCGGGACGTAAAAATCCCGCCCACCTCCTTCCTTCCGCATAGCCGGTGGAGGCAGGTAAGGAGATGTTCCTCGCTCCTGCGGCTTCACACACAGCGATGTGTGCTGCAGCAGGAACGAGGAACAACATCGTACCTGTCACTGCAGCAAAATTATGAAAATGATCGACACTACACAGATCACCGATTTACGACGCTTTTGCGATCGTTTATCGGTGCTTCTAGGCTTCACACGTTGCGACGTCATTACTGGTGCCGGATGTGCGTCACTTTCGATTTGACCCCGACGACATCGCAGTAGCGATGTCACAACGTGCAAAGTACTCCTAAGAGTACCTGCATACTTGCTCTTCAAGTCTAGACAACCCCTTCATGGCTGCTCGCATTAGCACAAGCAATATGCAGCCTTTCATTGTCGTGTTGAGACATGGATCTTTGGCCAATCTGGAGAAGTTGCAGCACCACTGGTACCTCCATTGATCCATTCCGTATGGCAAGTGGAAATGTTTGACACCTCAGGTCTCGTATGCAACATCCAGTCTCCACACAAACCATTAGAAGGTCTTTGCATGAGGTTGGGCTATGAGCCAGACGTCAGGCTACAGGTATCCATTAGTGATGAGCGAGTACTAAAAAGCTCGGGTGCTCGAGGCTCGGGCCGAGCATCCCAAGATACTCGTGTACTCGGCCCGAGCACCGAGCCCAATGTTATCCTATGGGAGACCCGAGTATTTTTGTGAAATGACCACCGGCAGCATGGAGAAACCATAAAACTGTAAATTAAAAAAAAAAACGTGCGTGTGTGTGTAAGCGTGCATATATATATACACGCGGAGTGGAGTGCGGGAGGGGCCGTAGCCGAGCGGGGAAGTGTCGGGCTAAAGGCACGGTCATTCTGTGAGGGCCGGCCAATCACTGCAATTCCACAAGTAACAGGGCTGTGGCATTGCGGTCTGCCAGCCAATCCCTGCATGAGGGCTGGCTCTAAAAAGAGCGCCAACATGAAGACCACGAGTACAGCACGAGTATCGTGAAATTACTCGGTCCCCGCCGAGTAGCCTGAGTACAGTGATACTCGTGCGAGTACCGAGTAGTGACAAGCATACTCGCTCAACACTACTATCCATTAGTGTTGAGCGAGTATGCTTGTCACTACTCGGTACTCGCACGAGTATCACTGTACTCGGGCTACTCGGCGGGGACCGAGTAATTTCGCGATACTCGTGCTGTACTCGTGGTCTTCATGTTGGCGCTCTTTTGAGAGCCAGCCCTCATGCAGGGATTGGCTGGCAGACCGCAATGCCACAGCCCTGTTACTTGTGGAATTGCAGTGATTGGCCGGCCCTCACAGCATGACCGTGCCTTTAGCCCGACACTTCCCCGCTCGGCTACGGCCCCTCCCGCACTCCACTCCGCGTGTATATATATATGCACGCTTACACACACACGCACGTTTTTTTTTTTAATTTACAGTTTTATGGTTTCTACATGCTGCCGGTGGTCATTTCACAAAAATACTCGGGTCTCCCATAGGATAACATTGGGCTCGGTGCTCGGGCCGAGTACACGAGTATCTTGGGATGCTCGGCCCGAGCCTCGAGCACCCGAGCTTTTTAGTACTCGCTCATCACTAGTATCCATTGATCTCATGCCAACGATCTCAAAGACTATCATGCTGCAGAGCAAAATGCCAATAGCGGCTGGAATAGAGGTCTTTCTTCTTCAGTAATGAGTCCTAATTTTTTCTTAAATGCAATAATAGTTGGACAATGGCCTGGAGGCCACAATGGCAGCATGTGAAGTGGCCTTCACGAGAGAATGTCAAGTGGTCCTACTCCTGGCATTATGGTTTTGGTTGGCATATTATACAGTAGCCTTCATTCCAGGAGCACTAGGTGTAACATTTGATTTAATTTGGTAGTAGAACCCATAGTGCAGCCATTTCTCCAGTGTCGCTGGAGACATTATTCAACATGACGAGGTGTTGCTAAAGCAACTGTGAGCAGCATGTGTGGCCTAAACCTGCTCCTGTGGCCGCGGCGTCTCCGGACTTGTCTGCCATCGACCACAGCTGGAACGTCATTGGTCGGTGAGTACACAGGAGCTGCCAGCAGGGGATACTGATGATTTCCCCGAGTGCAGTCAACATCAGAACCTTCCTCAGACAACCATAAATAACCTCAGAGATAACAGGCGAAGATGGAAGTGCAGAAGGATTTTTGTACATGGCCCATACTACATACTTATTAAAACTAAATATTTCAAATATTCCATATATATACACTGCACAGTACCACTCTCCTGTCCTGTATACTGGGTGTAATCCTCAGTATCTGTATTATTCTGTATATATACACTGCACAGTACCACTCTCCTGTCCTGTATACTGGGTGTAATCCTCAGTATCTGTATTATTCTGTATATATACACTGCACAGTACCACTTCTCCTGTCCTGTATACTGGGTGTAATCCTCAGTATCTGTATTATTCTGTATCTATACACTGCACAGTACCACTTCTCCTATCCTGTATACTGGGTGTAATCCTCAGTATCTGTATTATTCTGTATTTATACACTGCACAGTACCACTTCTCCTGTCCTGTATACTGGGTGTAATCCTCAGTATCTGTATTATTCTGTATATATACACTGCACAGTACCACTTCTCCTGTCCTGTATACTGGGTGTAATCCTCAGTATCTGTATTATTCTGTATATATACACTGCACAGTACCACTTCTCCTGTCCTGTATACTGGGTGTAATCCTCAGTATCTGTATTATTCTGTATATATACACTGCACAGTACCACTCTCCTGTCCTGTATACTGGGTGTAATCCTCAGTATCTGTATTATTCTGTATATATACACTGCACAGTACCACTTCTCCTGTCCTGTATACTGGGTGTAATCCTCAGTCTCTGTATTATTCTGTATATATATACTGCACAGTACCACTTCTCCTGTCCTGTATACTGGGTGTAATCCTCAGTCTCTGTATTATTCTGTATATATACACTGCACAGTACCACTCCTCCTGTCCTGTATACTGGGTGTAATCCTCAGTATCTGTATTATTCTGTATATATACACTGCACAGTACCACTTCTCCTGTCCTGTATACTGGGTGTAATCCTCAGTATCTGTATTATTCTGTATATATACACTGCACAGTACCACTTCTGTCCTGGATACTGGGGTGTCATCCTCAGTATCTGTATTATTCTGTATATACACACTGCACAGTACCACTTCTCCTGTCCTGTATACTGGGTGTAATACTCAGTATCTGTATTATTCTGTATATATACACTGCACAGTACCACTTCTCCTGTCCTGTATATTGGGTGTAATCCTCAGTATCTGTATTATTCTGTATATACACACTGCACAGTACCACTTCTCCTGTCCTGTATACTGGGTGTATTACTCAGTATCTGTATTATTCTGTATATATACACTGCACAGTACCACGTCTCCTGTATACTGGGTGTAATCCTCAGTATTTGTATTATTCTGTATATATACACTGCACAGTACCACTTCTCCTGTCCTGTATACTGGGTGTAATCCTCAGTATCTGTATTATTCTGTATATATACACTGCACAGTACCACTTCTCCTGTCCTGTATACTGGGTGTAATCCTCAGTATCTGTATTATTCTGTATATACACACTGCACAGTACCACTTGTCCTGTCCTGTATACTGGGTGTAATACTCAGTATCTGTATTATTCTGTATATATACACTGCACAGTACCACTTCTCATGTCCTGTATACTGGGTGTAATCCTCAGTATCTGTATTATTCTGTATATATACACTGCACAGTACCACTTCTCCTTTCCTGTATACTGGGTGTAATCCTCAGTATCTGCATTATTCTGTATATATACTGCACAGTACCACTTCTCCTGTCCTGTATACTGGGTGTAATCCTCAGTATCTGTATTATTCTGTATATATACACTGCACAGTACCACTTCTCCTGTCCTGTTTACTGGGTGTAATCCTCAGTATCTGTATTATTCTGTATATATACACTGCACAGTACCACTTCTCCTGTCCTGTATACTGGGTGTATTCCTCAGTATCTGTATTATTCTGTATATATACACTGCACAGTACCACTTCTCCTGTCCTGTATACTGGGTGTAATCCTCAGTATCTGTATTATTCTGTATATATACACTGCACAGTACCAATTCTCCTGTCCTGTATACTGGGTGTAATCCTCAGTATCTGTATTATTCTGTATATATACACTGCACAGTACCACTTCTCCTGTCCTGTATACTGGGTGTAATCCTCTGTATCTGTATCATTCTGTATAAATACAATGCACAGTACCACGTCTCCTGTTCTGTATACTGGGTGCAATTCTCAGTATCTGTATTATTCTGTATATATATATACACTGCACAGTACCACTTCTGTCCTGTATACTGGGTGTAATTCTCAGTATCTGTATTATCCTGTATATACTGTATACATTACACAGTACCACTTCTCCTGTCCTGTATACTGGATGTAATCCTCAGTATCTGTATTATTCTGTATATATACACTGCACAGTACCACTTCTCCTGTCCTGTATACTGGGTGTAATTCTCAGTATCTGTATTATTCTGTATATATACATTACACAGTAACAGTTCTCCTGTCCTGTATACTGGATGTAATCCTCAATACTTGTATTATTCTGTATATACACTGCACAGTACCACTTCTCCTGTCCTGTTTACTGGGTGTAATCCTCAGTATCTGTATTATTCTGTATATATGCACTGCACAGTACCACTTCTCCTGTCCTGTATACTGGGTGTAATCCTCAGTATCTGTATTATTCTGTATATATACACTGCACAGTACCACTTCTCCTGTCCTGTATACTGGGTGTAATTCTCAGTATCTGTATTATTCTGTATATATACACTGCACAGTTCCACTTCTCCTGTCCTGTATACTGGGTGTAATCCTCAGTATCTGGATTATTCTGTATATATACACTGCACAGTACCGCTTCTCCTGTCCTGTATACTGGGTATAATCCTCAGTATCTGTATTATTCTGTATATATACACTGCACAGTACCACTTCTCCTGTCCTGTATACTGGGTGCAATCCTCAGTATCTCTATTATTCTGTATAGATACACTGCATAGTACCACTTCTCCTGTCCTGTATACTGGGTGTAATCCTCAGTATCTGTATTATTCTGTATATATACACTGCACAGTACCACTTCTCCTGTCCTGTATACTGGGTGTAATCCTCAGTATCTGTATTATTCTGTATTTATACACTGCACAGTACCACTTCTCCTGTCCTGTATACTGGGTGTAATCCTCAGTATCTGTATTATTCTGTATCTATACACTGCACAGTACCACTTCTCCTGTCCTGTATACTGGGTATAATCCTCAGTATCTGTATTATTCTGTATATATACACTGCACAGTACCACTCCTTCTGTCCTGTATAGTGGGTGTAATCCTCAGTATCTGTATTATTCTGTATATATACACTGCACAGTACCACTTCTCCTGTCCTGTATACTGGGTGTAATCCTCAGTATCTGTATTATTCTGTATCTATACACTGCACAGTACCACTTCTCCTGTCCTGTATACTGGGTGTAATCCTCAGTATCTGTATTATTCTGTATCTATACACTGCACAGTACCACTTCTCCTGTCCTGTATACTGGGTATAATCCTCAGTATCTGTATTATTCTGTATATATACACTGCACAGTACCACTCCTTCTGTCCTGTATAGTGGGTGTAATCCTCAGTATCTGTATTATTCTGTATATATACACTGCACAGTACCACTTCTCCTGTCCTGTATACTGGGTGTAATCCTCAGTGGCTGTATTATTCTGTATATATACACTGCACAGTACCACTTCTCCTGTCCTGTATACTGGGTGTAATCCTCAGTATCTGTATTATTCTGTATATATACACTGCACAGTACCACTTCTCCTGTCCTGTATACTGGGTGTAATTCTCAGTATCTGTATTATTCTGTATATATACACTGCACAGTTCCACTTCTCCTGTCCTGTATACTGGGTGTAATCCTCAGTATCTGGATTATTCTGTATATATACACTGCACAGTACCGCTTCTCCTGTCCTGTATACTGGGTGTAATCCTCAGTATCTGTATTATTCTGTATATATACACTGCACAGTACCACTTCTCCTGTCCTGTATACTGGGTGCAATCCTCAGTATCTCTATTATTCTGTATAGATACACTGCACAGTACCACTTCTCCTGTCCTGTATACTGGGTGTAATCCTCAGTATCTGTATTATTCTGTATATATACACTGCACAGTACCACTTCTCCTGTCCTGTATACTGGGTGTAATCCTCAGTATCTGTATTATTCTGTATTTATACACTGCACAGTACCACTTCTCCTGTCCTGTATACTGGGTGTAATCCTCAGTATCTGTATTATTCTGTATCTATACACTGCACAGTACCACTTCTCCTGTCCTGTATACTGGGTATAATCCTCAGTATCTGTATTATTCTGTATATATACACTGCACAGTACCACTCCTTCTGTCCTGTATAGTGGGTGTAATCCTCAGTATCTGTATTATTCTGTATATATACACTGCACAGTACCACTTCTCCTGTCCTGTATACTGGGTGTAATCCTCAGTATCTGTATTATTCTGTATATATACACTGCACAGTACCACTTCTCCTATCCTGTATAGTGGGTGTAATCCTCAGTATCTGTATTATTCTGTATATATACACTGCACAGTACCACGTCTCCTGTCCTGTATACTGGGTGTAATCCTCAGTATCTGTATTATTCTGTATCTATACACTGCACAGTTCCACTTCTCCTCTAAACTGGGTTTAATTCTCAGTATATTATTATTCTAGAGTGGGTGGTCATGTGAGAACAAGAAGGCGATTTGCATGTTTCCAGCCACATTCTGGCTAGACGTGTCCGGCCTCACTCAATTCACTAGTACTGCATGAGACCAGGTATGTCTAGTTGGCATCTTACCATATGTATGTAAGTCGCATAGATGTGGTTTTGTGACCTCCCACTCTCACCGCCGGTACCAGAGAATCCTGATAACATGCAGTGGCTGCGCTCTGAGAATTCAGAAGTCTGCAGTCACATATAGTGGCTGCATGCTTTCATCAAAAACTTAGACAACCCCTTTGAGATGCCTAACATAAATAAAATGTAATAACCCTTAACTTGTCAGATGGTACTATATGTTATCAATAGGGATGATCGAATACCTCAAATATTCGGCTTCGGGAATATTTTCCGAATAGGTCGCCGCTATTCGACTATTTGCAAATATTTGATGTGCAATGTAAGTCTATGAGAAACCCGAATAATGACTATTCGGAACTATTCGGGCTTCCCATAGACTTACATTGCGATTCGAATATTCGTATAGCGGCAACCTATTCAGAAAATATTCGTGAAGCCGAATATTTGAGGTATTCGATCATCCCTAGTTATCAACATCGTCATGTGTAATGTAATCTTAAATTGGATTGTTACATGTGTACAGGATCACAACTAATAAAAGCACAAGAATACAGCACCAAAAACACCAGCAATACATGAATACATGACCAGAACCACCAGCAGTGCAGAAATACATCAACATCACCACCATTAGTATATGTAATTGTAATGTCAGGTCAGACCCATATACGTTTGTATCACATGAACCGACAACTCCCAGTATGCTCTTAACAATGGTAAGGAGATACTGTGAGTTGTTATTAGCCATCATCAGTCTGCGGATCATACAGGAACCACAGTGCTGATAAGAATTAGTATCATAAATAAACAATTACATCCAGGTACCTTATAGATGACATTGTCTCTGATCACAATCATTCTCTTTGTTCTCTTCATCTTGTCCAGACGCCATGATGACTTTTTATATCCACAGCTTGTCTGTGCAGACTTTCTTCATCTCCGCTCTTCTGCAGAACATCTCAGCGTGGTGTCCATAAAAATAGCAGAATGATTATATTGTTCTTGAATAAAAAATGTCTGTCCTATGCTGCGCCCCTGAATAAATATTTGCCCCTTACTGTGTTCCCTGCACAAAATATGACCCACACACTGTCCCTCTTATAGTGCATGCCCTTCACACTGCCCTCTCCTTTCTATAATTAGCCCCCTCTTCACACTGTCCTCTATACTGGGTCCCCTATAATGCCCAGTCTTTATACTGTGCCTCTCATCACACTCACCCTCTTTGACATACTCTCCCCTCCATGCAGTGCCCTTACACTGTCCCCCATGCTATTCCCTCTCTATTCTGCCCCCTCACATACACACTATCCAGTTTCTATTCTGTGCCCCCTTACACTTTTCTTTCCCACAGTCTCCTTACACTGTTCCCCTAAAAAAGCTCCTCACACATTTCCTCCCTACCTCACACTGTCTCCTCTCACTTTCCCTTGCTAACTATATTGTCTCCTCACATATTTACCCCCTCACTCCCCGTACAGTCTCCTCATACATACCCTCCCACCATCGATATTATGCCTGCATCTATTCCATCTCCCTCACTCCCCATACTGTGTATGCATACATCGCTTGCTCATACTGTTTCCTCATACATGATCCTCCTTGCTGTCCATACTGTGTTTGCCCTATCCCTCCCTTTTTCACTCTTAGTCTTCATCCAGTTTCCCAAGATTTCTCCCTTCCCCCCTCGATCTCCATACTGTGTCCGCAACCATTAATCCCCCACACTGTCCATACTGCCTATGAATACATATCCCTTCTCATACTTTTCCCA